>NC_143035.1:41067500-41390000 GCF_057628025.1 Oncorhynchus mykiss
CTACTAAATGATACATAGCTGTGTTTATACCTACCAGCCCTGTATTGACTCCTATAACTACTAAATGATTCATAGCTGTGGTTATACCTACCAGCCCTGTATTGACTCCTATAACTACTAAATGATTCATAGCTGTGGTTATACCTACCAGCCCTGTAGTGACTCCTTTAACTACTAAATGATACATAGCTGTGGTTATACCTACCAGCCCTGTATTGACTCCTATAACTACTAAATGATTCATAGCTGTGGTTATACCTACCAGCCCTGTATTGACTCCTATAACTACTAAATGATTTAGCCCTGTAGTCAGACATATCTGTTATCAGTTATCCGGTCCGTGACGGAGACAGGTGTGTCCATCTCTCTGCCTACCACCTGGCCACTTTTATTACGCAAATAATCCACAGAGATTGTCAGTTTTTACTGTTTATTTGAGAACAAAACTACAACATATATTAATTACTCTGTTATGTATGCCAGTTTTCCGTCCCTCTATGAGTCTGCTTCTCCCGAGCCAATTCCGTTGCTTATCTGCGCTAAATTATATTGTTAAGGGATAAGGAAGTTTTTAACTGATGTTGGCAGCAACACAAACTAGAGGAAGATCAATATTCAGATGAAGTATGAGGAGATGACAAGACGAGTACTCCACCCTCACGGAGTTACGGAGTGTACTGGTTGTACTGTTCATGTGAATAATTCATATGTTTATAGGTGAAACTGACAAGACTCCAAAAAGTAGCGCTTAGGAAAATGTGTATTCGATCAAAATAAATCATTTGTTTATTTTTCACGACACCTAAAAGTCCCCCAGTATTTTCTCGAATCGAATAAACACAAATACACTAGTCGTGAGAGTTAATTCGTTGAAAATAAACTATTTTAAAATGAAAAATGAAAAATAAAACGATTTCCTCCCAAGACATAAACGAAACGTCTTCAGCATAATAAATGACCTCGGATGCCAAGTGAAGACAAATATCAACAACATCGGGGTTGAGTTACAATGCACAACATTTGCAGGAAAAAAAAGTTGAGATTGACAGCAAATTGTTTTCTTTTGTTGGGAAGAGGCAACCCACGCCATTGGCTGTGCCATCCAAACCTGTGTGCCTCATTGGGCGGGGTTGGGTGGACGGGGATATAGTAGTGAAGGATCCGCCAGGATCCAGAGGTGACAGACAGGAGATTGCGTCACAAGTGAGTCAACTGTTAGTGCCGTCCTTGGTCATTGAAGATAGACACATTTGCAGCGCTGTCCAAACCTGGTTTTGGTGGATTTTTTTATTTTTAAAGTTCACTTTTTTTTTCCCCCTCTGATACTCCTCCTAACTCTTCAACCGACTCTTACCGCTGAATATTCAAGACACGTTCCAGTGCTTTCCAAATATTGGTTATCTAAGAAGTAGCAAAATAACTCACCACACCTCTCCAACCAAGTCGTGGATGTCTGTAGCCGTCATGACAGCGAAAACAGAACTGTCCGGCTGGCCAGACTACACAGGCGAGGACTTCCCCCTGATGGAACAGTCTAAACTGGAGCCTCTCGCATCCAGAACCAGGGTACCATCTCCTAGAGGGCAGTCTCTATACTCAACCAGAGATACGGGCCATTACGCGCACAGCGGCTCCATGGATATCTCACTGGAGAAACTCATGTCGGTGAGTAAACTAACGGACAGTGGTGTCACGATAGAGATGGACCTGGATACAGTACCTGGGGACCAGGGAGAGGGAGGAAACGGTACGCAGCAGGGCCACCACCCGGGCCCGCAGAAACACCGGCGAGTCGCGGCTAACGCCCGGGAGAGACGGAGGATGCACGGGCTGAACAAGGCGTTTGACACGTTGCGGAGTGTGATCCCGTCCGATAATAATAAATTGTCCAAGTATGACACTCTCCAGATGGCTCAGATCTACATCCAGGAGCTGTCGGAGCTGCTCATCGGGGTGGTGAAGCCAGAGAGCCGGGGAGGGTCGCGGAGTGGATGCGCCTCACCAGACATAGACCACCTCATCCCGGATAGGAGGAACCTTCTGGGGTCTCTCACTCCAGAGCCCTTGCGGGGTGGCGGCGGGATGACTGGGATCAGCAACACCCTGCAGGACTCCCCCTCCCCGCAGCCTCAGAACAAGAGACTGGTCGGAGAACAGGAGAACAATGGCCCCGTCGGTCACCTCATCATTCTGTCTGCGCCTAAATCTGATCTAGGATCGGGGAATAAGAGGGTGTCTAACACTTCTAACGGGAGTGATGGAGAGTCGTCGCATTACAGTGACTTTGAGGACGGACAGGCCGGTAGACGGTGACCATTTAGAGTGACAACAGGAACTCTTTGAGGAGAGGTTTTCATACGGATCCTTTAATATTTTATATAAACTGTCTGTGTTTTAGAAGACAATAACGGACACCAAAATAGAACCACGTAGCCCACCTTGAAATGTTGAATGATATTCTGGTTCAGATTGAGACGGTAGTCTAGGCCTACTCTCAGCTACATTTAGACAAGAACACTTGTCTCATCATGCCATATTTATTTATTATAAATGGACACCGGGGTTGGGGTCAATTTCATTTTGAATTCAGGAAGTAATTCCAATTCG
Source organism: Oncorhynchus mykiss (assembly GCF_057628025.1). Taxonomy (NCBI): domain Eukaryota; kingdom Metazoa; phylum Chordata; class Actinopteri; order Salmoniformes; family Salmonidae; genus Oncorhynchus; species Oncorhynchus mykiss. The sequence continues at coordinate 41,070,108 of NC_143035.1, forward strand.
GTAAGCAGCAGGGCAACATTGGGAAACATTGGCATCAGAATTTGGTTTACTTTCCTTCCCGAATTGACTGTAATTGAAATGTTCCCCAAACTCTGTTTGGAGCTCATCTTGAAAAGTTTAATAACGTTCTGCATTAGATTAAAACGGTAGTCTAGCCGACATTTAGTCAAGACCACGAATATCCCCGTGAGCACAAGACGTTGAAAATGTTGTATTTTCAACAAGGTTTTACTCATAGGGAGGGATGTTTCATCATACCATATGTATTTATTAGATATCAACACTGTAAAATAAAAAGAGCTAGCCTACTGTGTGATATTGAAGACTTCATTGTGTGTTTAAACAAGGCCTGATAATATGACTTCTCATCGGGACTTCACTTCCTTCTTCACTTCCTTCTTCACTTCCTTCTTCACTTCCTTCCTTTTTAGCACTTTATTGACTAAATGCATCTGGAACACTTGGTTTCGCGGTTTGATGGCATGCATATCTAATAATAATTTAAAAAAATATATATAAACAAAAATACTTTGATATTAATCTATTGTTATTTGTTTTCTTCCAAGAACAGTTTTTGATTGAGAAAAAAAAAACGTTTTTTTATTTGGTAGATAAATATTTAGAACGGTTTTTTTTCCTACATTTTCCAGAGTAATTCACTCTGTCTGATTTAATTTCAACAGCTTCAACACTGTATATTCCAAGGACTTTATTGGCATGGGAAATAAATGTATCACCTTCTTTTAGTCAACTCAATATGTTGTTTCAATATATTTTAATTTAATGCAAGAGATACATCCATAATATGTAAATGTTGAAATAAAAATGCAATTTACAAATGCACACACAACACTTTTGATGGAATCCTATATTTTGAATAATGCTGGTTGGTTTCCTTCTCTCGTAGCATGTCTTGTGAACAGACTACATAACTTACATGATATTGTTCTGGGTAGATGAGATTAGGTAGGGATAGAGTCCTAGTAGTGATAATTACAGCCACTGTATTTTTGGCTTCACTGGGACCAGGGGGTGTAGAGAGGTTGGGGGGATTTCTAGGCTAAATGCTGAAATAAATGCAATTTACAAATGCACACAATACACTTTTGATTAAATTGTGCACTTTTAATACTGGCAGTTCTTCAGGCACTCAAAGTCACCTCCCCATGTCTTCTAGTTCTGATAGAGCTGGTATAACAGTCACAAGTCACCTTCCCATGTCTTCTAGTTCTGATAGAGCTGGTATAACAGTCACAAGTCACCTTCCCATGTCTTCTAGTTCTGATAGAGCTGGTATAACAGTCACAAGTCACCTTCCCATGTCTTCTAGTTCTGATAGAGCTGGTATAACAGTCACAAGTCCCCTCCCCATGTCTTCTAGTTCTGATAGAGCTGGTAGAACAGTCACAAGTCACCTCCCCATGTCTTCTAGTTCTGATAGAGCTGGTTTAACAGTCCCCTCCCCATGTCTTCGAGTTCTGATAGAGCTGATAGAGCTGGTATAACAGTCACAAGTCACCTCCCCATGTCTTCTAGTTCTGATAGAGCTGGTATAACAGTCCCCTCCCCGTGTCTTCTAGTTCTGATAGAGCTGGTATAACAGTCCCCTCCCCATGTCTTCTAGTTCTGATAGAGCTAGTATAACAGTCCCCTCCCCATGTCTTCTAGTTCTGATAGAGCTGGTTTAACAGTCACCTCCCCATGTCTTCTAGTTCTGATAGAGCTGGTATAACAGTCCCCTCCCCATGTCTTCTAGTTCTGATAGAGCTGGTATAACAGTCCCCTCCCCATGTCTTCTAGTTCTGATAGAGCTGGTATAACAGTCCCCTCCCCATGTCTTCTAGTTCTGATAGAGCTGATAGAGCTGATATAACAGTCACAAGTCACCTCCCCATGTCTTCTAGTTCTGATAGAGCTGGTATAACAGTCACCTCCCCATGTATTCTAGTTCTGATAGAGCTGATAGAGCTGGTATAACAGTCACAAGTCACCTCCCCATGTCTTCTAGTTCTGATAGAGCTGGTTTAACAGTCCCCTCCCCATGTCTTCTAGTTCTGATAGAGCTGATAGAGCTGGCATAACAGTCCCCTCCCCATGTCTTCTAGTTCTGATAGAGCTGGTATAACAGTCCCCTCCCCATGTCTTCTAGTTCTGATAGAGCTGATAGAGCTGGCATAACAGTCCCCTCCCCATGTCTTCTAGTTCTGATAGAGCTGGTATAACAGTCCCCTCCCCATGTCTTCTAGTTCTGATAGAGCTGATAGAGCTGATATAACAGTCACAAGTCACCTCCCCATGTCTTCTAGTTCTGATAGAGCTGGTATAACAGTCACCTCCCCATGTCTTCTAGTTCTGATAGAGCTGATAGAGCTGGTATAACAGTCACAAGTCACCTCCCCATGTCTTCTAGTTCTGATAGAGCTGGTTTAACAGTCCCCTCCCCATGTCTTCTAGTTCTGATAGAGCTGATAGAGCTGGCATAACAGTCCCCTCCCCATGTCTTCTAGTTCTGATAGAGCTGGTATAACAGTCACAAGTCTTTTAGTAACGGTAGACATTAGTATTCACTGCCTCTTGGTGTCACTGTGGCCAGGGGGGGTAGGGGCTGCTGGAACTTAGCCAGATCCTTACCCAGGATGTCAGAGAGCTTCTGTTTAAAGCTGATAGGGTCCTGGTTGGGGGTGATGGAGCCCCCCGAGCCCATCTCTTCTTCCCCCTGTAGCTGGGCCTGGGCCTGCAGGCGGGAGAGGTTTGGCATAGACCGGGACTGGGTTTGGGGTTGAGGCAGGGACCAGGCCATAGACAGTGGTTGGGTCTCAGAGGGCTTGTTCACTAAAGCATAGATACACTGTGAGCTACCCACCATACTCTCCCTCTCCTCCTCCTCCTCCTCCTCTGTCCTCCCAGTAATACCCCTTCTCAGGTTGTAATAAGGAGACCCCTCTCCCAGCCCCATCCCCAGCCTCAGTTTGTTCAGGTCGACGGTATCCAGGGAGTGACACCTCTCCTCCTCCTCTTCCTCCTCATAGAGATGCAGGCTGTGCTGCATCCTGAGTGGGGCTGGCGGGTGCTTCATTCTGGGGAGGAGGTGGTCCTCTATAGTGGCATACAGATCACAATCAGAGTCAGCCATTGGCTCAGACCCCGGAACCTGTTCAGTAACAGGAGATATGATTGGAGGGCTGTGTAAGAGGTTGTTTCTCATTGGTAGAGGAGGGGCAGTGGGTCTGTCTGATAGGTCGGTGCGGGTGTGGACTCTGTGTTTGATAGGAGGGTGAGTAGAGGTGGAAGAATGAGGAAGTTGAGGAGACGATGAGTTATGTGGAGGTTGAGTGGAGGTGGAAGAATGAGGAAGTTGAGGAGACGATGAGTTATGTGGAGGGTGAGTGGAGGTGGAAGAATGAGGAAGTTGAGGAGACGATGAGTTGCTAGGAGGCTGGATAGAGGTCTTGGTGTCTTCATTCTCCATCTCGCTGTGCAGAGTAAGAGCATCTTCCATTGCTTTGTAGATCTGAGGAGCGTGCTTAGACATGAAGGTGAATTGACCCTCTCCCGAGCTACAGCGACGACCCGCCTCGATGCTGAAGCCCCCCTGTCAATCACACACACACAACACAAGGTTACTCAGTCCCTCCAGGATGGACCAATCACAGTCAAATCATCACAATATTATTGGAGAAAATTGACCGATCACTGCACTAAAAAAAGAGGGAAAACAATTTCAACCAATCACCACACATTTACCACATAATATGGATCAGTAATGCCTAAAGGCAACAAGCTCTGTTCCTTCGGCAGCACATTTTTGTGACAAATTGGACTAAATCACTGATTATGATACAACACAACTCTGATGATTATGATAGATACAACACAACTCTGATGATTATGATAGATACAACACAACTCTGATGATTATAATAGATACAACACAACTCTGATGATTATGATAGATACAACACAACACTGATGATTATGATAGATACAACACAACTCTGATGATTATGATAGATACAACACAACTCTAATGATTATGATAGATACAACACAACACTGATGATTATGATAGATACAACACAACTCTGATGATTATGATAGATACAACACAACTCTGATGATTATGATAGACACAACACAACTCTGATGATTATAATAGATACAACACAACTCTGATGATTATGATAGATACAACACAACTCTGATGATTATGATAGATACAACACAACACTGATGATTATGATAGATACAACACAACTCTGATGATTATAATAGATACAACACAACTCTGATGATTATAATAGATACAACACAACACAACTCTGATGATTATGATAGATACAACACAACTCTGATGATTATGATAGATACAACACAACTCTGATGATTATGATAGATACAACACAACTCTGATGATTATAATAGATACAACACAGCACAACTCTGATGATTATGATAGATACAACACAACTCTGATGATTATAATAGATACAACACAACTCTGATGATTATAATAGATACAACACAGCACAACTCTGATGATTATGATAGATACAACACAACTCTGATGATTATAATAGATACAACACAACTCTGATGATTATAATAGATACAACACAACACAACTCTGATGATTATGATAGATACAACACAACTCTGATGATTATGATAGATACAACACAACTCTGATGATTATAATAGATACAAAACAACTCTGATGATTATGATAGATACAACACAACACTGATGATTATAATAGATACAACACAACTCTGATGATTATGATAGATACAACACAACACTGATGATTATAATAGATACAACACAACTCTGATGATTATGATAGATACAACACAACTCTGATGATTATGACAGATACAACACAACTCTGATGATTATGATAGATACAACACAACTCTGATGATTATAATAGATACAACACAACTCTGATGATTATGATAGATACAACACAACTCTGATGATTATAATAGATACAACACAGCACAACTCTGATGATTATGATAGATACAACACAACTCTGATGATTATAATAGATACAACACAACACTGATGATTATGATAGATACAACACAACTCTGATGATTATGATAGATACAACACAACTCTAATGATTATAATAGATACAACACAACTCTGATGATTATGATAGATACAACACAGCACAACTCTGATGATTATGATAGATACAACACAACTCTGATGATTATAATAGATACAACACAACACTGATGATTATGATAGATACAACACAACTCTGATGATTATAATAGATACAACACAACTCTGATGATTATGATAGATACAACACAACTCTGATGATTATAATAGATACAACACAACTCTGATGATTATAATAGATACAACACAGCACAACTCTGATGATTATGATAGATACAACACAACTCTGATGATTATAATAGATACAACACAACACTGATGATTATGATAGATACAACACAGCTCTGATGATTATAATAGATACAACACAGCACAACTCTGATGATTATGATAGATACAACACAACTCTGATGATTATAATAGATACAACACAACACTGATGATTATGATAGATACAACACAACTCTGATGATTATAATAGATACAACACAACACTGATGATTATGATAGATACAACACAACTCTGATGATTATAATAGATACAACACAACTCTGATTATTATAATAGATACAACACAACTCTGATTATTATAATAGATACAACACAACTCTGATGATTATAATAGATACAACACAACTCTGATTATTATAATAGATACAACACAACTCTGATTATTATGATAGATACAACACAACTCTGATGATTATAATAGATACAACACAGCACAACTCTGATGATTATGATAGATACAACACAACTCTGATTATTATGATAGATACAACACAACTCTGATGATTATAATAGATACAACACAGCACAACTCTGATGATTATGATAGATACAACACAACTCTGATGATTATAATAGATACAACACAACTCTGATTATTATGATAGATACAACACAACTCTGATGATTATGATAGATACAACACAACACAACTCTGATGATTATGATAGATACAACACAACTCTGATGATTATGATAGATACAACACAACTCTGATGATTATAATAGATACAACACAACTCTGATGATTATGATAGATACAACACAACTCTGATGATTATGATAGATACAACACAACTCTGATGATTATGATAGATACAACACAACTCTGATGATTATAATAGATACAACACAACTCTGATGATTATGATAGATACAACACAACTCTGATGATTATGATAGATACAACACAACACAACTCTGATGATTATGATAGATACAACACAACTCTGATGATTATGATAGATACAACACAACTCTGATGATTATGATAGATACAACACAACTCTGATGATTATGATAGATACAACACAACTCTGATGATTATGATAGATACAACACAACTCTGATGATTATGATAGATACAACACAACTCTGATGATTATAATAGATACAACACAACTCTGATGATTATGATAGATACAACACAACTCTGATGATTATGATAGATACAACACAACTCTGATGATTATAATAGATACAACACAACTCTGATGATTATGATAGATACAACACAACTCTGATGATTATAATAGACACAACACAGCACAACTCTGATGATTATAATAGATACAACACAACACAACTCTGATGATTATGATAGATACAACTCTGATGATTATGATAGATACAACACAACTCTGATGATTATAATAGATACAACACAACTCTGATTATTACGATAGATACAGCACAACTCTGATGATTATGATAGATACAACACAACTCTGATGATTATGATAGATACAACACAACTCTGATGATTATGATAGATACAACACAACTCTGATTATTATAATAGATACAACACAACTCTGATTATTATAATAGATACAACACAACTCTGATTATTATGATAGATACAACACAACTCTGATGATTATAATAGATACAACACAGCACAACTCTGATGATTATGATAGATACAACACAACTCTGATTATTATGATAGATACAACACAACTCTGATGATTATAATAGATACAACACAGCACAACTCTGATGATTATGATAGATACAACACAACTCTGATGATTATAATAGATACAACACAACTCTGATGATTATGATAGATACAACACAACTCTGATGATTATAATAGATACAAAACAACTCTGATGATTATGATAGATACAACACAACACTGATGATTATAATAGATACAACACAACTATGATGATTATGATAGATACAACACAACTCTGATGATTATGATAGATACAACACAACTCTGATGATTATGATAGATACAACACAACTCTGATGATTATAATAGATACAACACAACTCTGATGATTATGATAGATACAACACAACTCTGATGATTATGATAGATACAACACAACACAACTCTGATGATTATGATAGATACAACACAACTCTGATGATTATGATAGATACAACACAACTCTGATGATTATGATAGATACAACACAACTCTGATGATTATGATAGATACAACACAACTCTGATGATTATGATAGATACAACACAACTCTGATGATTATGATAGATACAACACAACTCTGATGATTATAATAGATACAACACAACTCTGATGATTATGATAGATACAACACAACTCTGATGATTATGATAGATACAACACAACTCTGATGATTATAATAGATACAACACAACTCTGATGATTATGATAGATACAACACAACTCTGATGATTATAATAGATACAACACAGCACAACTCTGATGATTATAATAGATACAACACAACACAACTCTGATGATTATGATAGATACAACTCTGATGATTATGATAGATACAACACAACTCTGATGATTATAATAGATACAACACAACTCTGATTATTACGATAGATACAGCACAACTCTGATGATTATGATAGATACAACACAACTCTGATGATTATGATAGATACAACACAACTCTGATGATTATGATAGATACAACACAACTCTGATTATTATAATAGATACAACACAACTCTGATTATTATAATAGATACAACACAACTCTGATTATTATGATAGATACAACACAACTCTGATGATTATAATAGATACAACACAGCACAACTCTGATGATTATGATAGATACAACACAACTCTGATTATTATGATAGATACAACACAACTCTGATGATTATAATAGATACAACACAGCACAACTCTGATGATTATGATAGATACAACACAACTCTGATGATTATAATAGATACAACACAACTCTGATTATTATGATAGATACAACACAACTCTGATGATTATGATAGATACAACACAACACAACTCTGATGATTATGATAGATACAACACAACTCTGATGATTATGATAGATACAACACAACTCTGATGATTATAATAGATACAACACAACTCTGATGATTATGATAGATACAACACAACTCTGATGATTATGATAGATACAACACAACTCTGATGATTATGATAGATACAACACAACTCTGATGATTATAATAGATACAACACAACTCTGATGATTATGATAGATACAACACAACTCTGATGAATATGATAGATACAACACAACACAACTCTGATGATTATGATAGATACAACACAACTCTGATGATTATGATAGATACAACACAACTCTGATGATTATGATAGATACAACACAACTCTGATGATTATGATAGATACAACACAACTCTGATGATTATGATAGATACAACACAACTCTGATGATTATGATAGATACAACACAACTCTGATGATTATAATAGATACAACACAACTCTGATGATTATGATAGATACAACACAACTCTGATGATTATGATAGATACAACACAACTCTGATGATTATAATAGATACAACACAACTCTGATGATTATGATAGATACAACACAACTCTGATGATTATAATAGATACAACACAGCACAACTCTGATGATTATAATAGATACAACACAACACAACTCTGATGATTATGATAGATACAACTCTGATGATTATGATAGATACAACACAACTCTGATGATTATAATAGATACAACACAACTCTGATTATTACGATAGATACAACACAACTCTGATGATTATGATAGATACAACACAACTCTGATGATTATGATAGATACAACACAACACTGATGATTATGATAGATACAACACAACTCTGATGATCATAATAGATACAACACAACACAACTCTGATGATTATGATAGATACAACTCTGATGATTATGATAGATACAACACAACTCTGATGATTATAATAGATACAACACAACTCTGATTATTACGATAGATACAACACAACTCTGATGATTATGATAGATACAACACAACTCTGATGATTATGATAGATACAACACAACTCTGATGATTATGATAGATACAACACAACTCTGATGACTATGATAGATACAACACAACTCTGATGATTATGATAGATACAACACAACTCTGATGATTATAATAGATACAACACAACTCTGATTATTATAATAGATACAACACAACTCTGATGATTATAATAGATACAGCACAACTCTGATGATTATGATAGATACAACACAACTCTGATGATTATGATAGATACAACACAACTCTGATGATTATGATAGATACAACACAACTCTGATTATTATAATAGATACAACACAACTCTGATTATTATAATAGATACAACACAACTCTGATTATTATGATAGATACAACACAACTCTGATGATTATAATAGATACAACACAGCACAACTCTGATGATTATGATAGATACAACACAACTCTGATTATTATGATAGATACAACACAACTCTGATGATTATAATAGATACAACACAGCACAACTCTGATGATTATGATAGATACAACACAACTCTGATGATTATAATAGATACAACACAACTCTGATTATTATGATAGATACAACACAACTCTGATGATTATGATAGATACAACACAACACAACTCTGATGATTATGATAGATACAACACAACTCTGATGATTATGATAGATACAACACAACTCTGATGATTATAATAGATACAACACAACTCTGATGATTATGATAGATACAACACAACTCTGATGATTATGATAGATACAACACAACTCTGATGATTATGATAGATACAACACAACTCTGATGATTATAATAGATACAACACAACTCTGATGATTATGATAGATACAACACAACACAACTCTGATGATTATGATAGATACAACACAACTCTGATGATTATGATAGATACAACACAACTCTGATGATTATGATAGATACAACACAACTCTGATGATTATGATAGATACAACACAACTCTGATGATTATGATAGATACAACACAACTCTGATGATTATGATAGATACAACACAACTCTGATGATTATAATAGATACAACACAACTCTGATGATTATGATAGATACAACACAACTCTGATGATTATGATAGATACAACACAACTCTGATGATTATAATAGATACAACACAACTCTGATGATTATGATAGATACAACACAACTCTGATGATTATAATAGATACAACACAGCACAACTCTGATGATTATAATAGATACAACACAACACAACTCTGATGATTATGATAGATACAACTCTGATGATTATGATAGATACAACACAACTCTGATGATTATAATAGATACAACACAACTCTGATGATTATGATAGATACAACACAACTCTGATGATTATGATAGATACAACACAACTCTGATGATTATGATAGATACAACACAACACTGATGATTATGATAGATACAACACAACTCTGATGATTATAATAGATACAACACAACACAACTCTGATGATTATGATAGATACAACTCTGATGATTATGATAGATACAACACAACTCTGATGATTATAATAGATACAACACAACTCTGATTATTACGATAGATACAACACAACTCTGATGATTATGATAGATACAACACAACTCTGATGATTATGATAGATACAACACAACTCTGATGATTATGATAGATACAACACAACTCTGATGATTATGATAGATACAACACAACTCTGATGATTATGATAGATACAACACAACTCTGATGATTATAATAGATACAACACAACTCTGATGATTATGATAGATACAACACAACTCTGATGATTATGATAGATACAACACAACTCTGATGATTATGATAGATACAACACAACTCTGATGATTATGATAGATACAACACAACTCTGATGATTATGATAGATACAACACAACTCTGATGATTATGATAGATACAACACAACTCTGATGATTATGATAGATACAACACAACTCTGATGATTATAATAGATACAACACAACTCTGATGATTATGATAGATACAACACAACTCTGATGATTATGATAGATACAACACAGCACAACTCTGATGATTATAATAGATACAACACAACTCTGATGATTATAATAGATACAACACAACACAACTCTGATGATTATGATAGATACAACTCTGATGATTATGATAGATACAACACAACTCTGATGATTATGATAGATACAACACAACTCTGATGATTATGACAGATACAACACAACTCTGATGATTATAATAGATACAACACAACACAACTCTGATGATTATAATAGATACAACACAACTCTGATGATTATAATAGATACAACACAACTCTGATGATTATGATAGATACAACACAACTCTGATGATTATGATAGATACAACACAACTCTGATGATTATAATAGATACAACACAACTCTGATTATTATAATAGATACAACACAACTCTGATGATTATAATAGATACAGCACAACTCTGATGATTATGATAGATACAACACAACTCTGATGATTATAATAGATACAACACAACTCTGATTATTATAATAGATACAACACAACTCTGATTATTATGATAGATACAACACAACTCTGATGATTATAATAGATACAACACAGCACAACTCTGATGATTATGATAGATACAACACAACTCTGATTATTATGATAGATACAACACAGCACAACTCTGATGATTATGATAGATACAACACAACTCTGATGATTATAATAGATACAACACAACTCTGATTATTATGATAGATACAACACAACTCTGATGATTATGATAGATGCAACACAACTCTGATGATTATGATAGATACAACACAACTCTGATGATTATGATAGATACAACACAACTCTGATGATTATAATAGATACAACACAACTCTGATGATTATGATAGATACAACACAACTCTGATGATTATGATAGATACAACACAACTCTGATGATTATGATAGATACAACACAACTCTGATGATTATAATAGATACAACACAACTCTGATGATTATGATAGATACAACACAACTCTGATGATTATGATAGATACAACACAACACAACTCTGATGATTATGATAGATACAACACAACTCTGATTATTATGATAGATACAACACAACTCTGATGATTATGATAGATACAACACAACTCTGATGATTATGATAGATACAACACAACTCTGATGATTATGATAGATACAACACAACTCTGATGATTATGATAGATACAACACAACTCTGATGATTATAATAGATACAACACAACTCTGATGATTATGATAGATACAACACAACTCTGATGATTATGATAGATACAACACAACTCTGATGATTATAATAGATACAACACAACTCTGATGATTATGATAGATACAACACAACTCTGATGATTATAATAGATACAACACAGCACAACTCTGATGATTATAATAGATACAACACAACACAACTCTGATGATTATGATAGATACAACTCTGATGATTATGATAGATACAACACAACTCTGATGATTATAATAGATACAACACAACTCTGATTATTACGATAGATACAACACAACTCTGATGATTATGATAGATACAACACAACTCTGATGATTATGATAGATACAACACAACACTGATGATTATGATAGATACAACACAACTCTTATGATTATAATAGATACAACACAACACAACTCTGATGATTATGATAGATACAACTCTGATGATTATGATAGATACAACACAACTCTGATGATTATAATAGATACAACACAACTCTGATTATTACGATAGATACAACACAACTCTGATGATTATGATAGATACAACACAACTCTGATGATTATGATAGATACAACACAACTCTGATGATTATGATAGATACAACACAACTCTGATGATTATGATAGATACAACACAACTCTGATGATTATGATAGATACAACACAACTCTGATGATTATGATAGATACAACACAACTCTGATGATTATGATAGATACAACACAACTCTGATGATTATGATAGATACAACACAACTCTGATGATTATGATAGATACAACACAACTCTGATGATTATGATAGATACAACACAACTCTGATGATTATGATAGATACAACACAACTCTGATGATTATAATAGATACAACACAACTCTGATGATTATGATAGATACAACACAACTCTGATGATTATAATATTATAATAGATACAACACAACTCTGATGATTATGATAGATACAACACAACTCTGATGATTATGATAGATACAACACAGCACAACTCTGATGATTATAATAGATACAACACAACTCTGATGATTATAATAGATACAACACAACACAACTCTGATGATTATGATAGATACAACTCTGATGATTATGATAGATACAACACAACTCTGATGATTATGATAGATACAACACAACTCTGATGATTATGATAGATACAACACAACTCTGATGATTATGATAGATACAACACAACTCTGATGATTATAATAGATACAACACAACTCTGATGATTATGATAGATACAACACAACTCTGATGATTATAATAGATACAACACAACTCTGATGATTATGATAGATACAACACAACTCTGATGATTATAATAGATACAACACAACTCTGATGATTATGATAGATACAACACAACTCTGATGATTATGATAGATACAACACAGCACAACTCTGATGATTATAATAGATACAACACAACTCTGATGATTATAATAGATACAACACAACACAACTCTGATGATTATGATAGATACAACTCTGATGATTATGATAGATACAACACAACTCTGATGATTATGATAGATACAACACAACTCTGATGATTATGACAGATACAACACAACTCTGATGATTATAATAGATACAACACAACTCTGATGATTATAATAGATACAACACAACTCTGATGATTATAATAGATACAACACAACTCTGATGATTATGATAGATACAACACAACTCTGATGATTATGATAGATACAACACAACTCTGATGATTATGACAGATACAACACAACTCTGATGATTATAATAGATACAACACAACTCTGATGATTATAATAGATACAACACAACTCTGATTATTATGATAGATACAACACAACTCTGATTATTATGATAGATACAACACAACTCTGATGATTATGATAGATACAACACAACTCTGATGATTATGATAGATACAACACAACACAACTCTGATGATTATAATAGATACAACACAACTCTGATGATTATAATAGATACAACACAACTCTGATGATTATGATAGATACAACACAACTCTGATGATTACGATAGATACAACACAACTCTGATGATTATAATAGATACAACACAACTCTGATAATTATGATAGATACAACACAACTCTGATGATTATAATAGATACAACACAACTCTGATGATTATAATAGATACAACACAACTCTGATGATTATAATAGATACAACACAACTCTGATGATTATAATAGATACAACACAACTCTGATGATTATAATAGATACAACACAACTCTGATGATTATGACAGATACAACACAACTCTGATGATTATGATAGATACAACACAACTCTGATGATTATGATAGATACAACACAACTCTGATGATTATAATAGATACAACACAACTCTGATGATTATGATAGATACAACACAACTCTGATGATTATGATAGATACAACACAGCACAACTCTGATGATTATAATAGATACAACACAACTCTGATGATTATAATAGATACAACACAACACAACTCTGATGATTATGATAGATACAACTCTGATGATTATGATAGATACAACACAACTCTGATGATTATGATAGATACAACACAACTCTGATGATTATGACAGATACAACACAACTCTGATGATTATAATAGATACAACACAACTCTGATGATTATAATAGATACAACACAACTCTGATGATTATAATAGATACAACACAACTCTGATGATTATGATAGATACAACACAACTCTGATGATTATGATAGATACAACACAACTCTGATGATTATGACAGATACAACACAACTCTGATGATTATAATAGATACAACACAACTCTGATGATTATAATAGATACAACACAACTCTGATTATTATGATAGATACAACACAACTCTGATTATTATGATAGATACAACACAACTCTGATGATTATGATAGATACAACACAACTCTGATGATTATGATAGATACAACACAACACAACTCTGATGATTATAATAGATACAACACAACTCTGATGATTATAATAGATACAACACAACTCTGATGATTATGATAGATACAACACAACTCTGATGATTACGATAGATACAACACAACTCTGATGATTATAATAGATACAACACAACTCTGATAATTATGATAGATACAACACAACTCTGATGATTATAATAGATACAACACAACTCTGATGATTATAATAGATACAACACAACTCTGATGATTATAATAGATACAACACAACTCTGATGATTATAATAGATACAACACAACTCTGATGATTATAATAGATACAACACAACTCTGATGATTATGACAGATACAACACAACTCTGATGATTATGATAGATACAACACAACTCTAATGATTATGATAGATACAACACAACTCTGATGATTATAATAGATACAACACAACTCTGATTATTATAATAGATACAACACAACTCTGATGATTATCATAGATACAACACAACTCTGATGATTATAATAGATACAACACAACTCTGATGATTATGACAAATACAACACAACTCTAATGATTATGATAGATACAACACAACTCTGATGATTATGATAGATACAACACAACTCTGATGATTATGATAGATACAACACAACTCTGATGATTATAATAGATACAACACAACTCTGATTATTATAATAGATACAACACAACTCTGATGATTATGATAGATACAACACAACTCTAATGATTATGATAGATACAACACAACTCTGATGATTATGATAGATACAACACAACTCTGATGATTATGACAGATACAACACAACTCTAATGATTATGATAGATACAACACAACTCTGATGATTATGATAGATACAACACAACTCTGATGATTATGATAGATACAACACAACTCTGATGATTATAATAGATACAACACAACTCTGATTATTATAATAGACACAACACAACTCTGATGATTATGATAGATACAACACAACTCTGATGATTATAATAGATACAACACAACTCTGATGATTATGATAGATACAACACAACTCTGATGATTATGATAGACACAACACAACTCTGATGATTATGATAGATACAACACAACTCTGATGATTATGATAGATACAACACAACTCTGATGATTATGATAGATACAACACAACTCTGATGATTATGATAGATACAACACAGCACAACTCTGATGATTATAATAGATACAACACAACTCTGATGATTATAATAGATACAACACAACTCTGATGATTATGATAGATACAACACAACTCTGATGATTATGATAGATACAACACAACTCTGATGATTATGATAGATACAACACAACTCTGATGATTATGATAGATACAGCACAACTCTGATGATTATAATAGATACAACACAACTCTGATGATTATGATAGATACAACACAACTCTGATGATTATAATAGATACAACACAGCACAACTCCTCTGATGATTATAATAGATACAACACAGCACAACTCTGATGATTATAATAGATACAACTCTGATGATTATGATAGATACAACTCTGATGATTATGATAGATACAACTCTGATGATTATGATAGATACAACTCTGATGATTATGATAGATACAACTCTGATTATTATGATAGATACAACTCTGATGATTATGATAGATACAACACAACACAACTCTGATGATTATAATAGATACAACACAGCACAACTCTGATGATTATAATAGATACAACACAACACAACTCTGATGATTATAATAGATACAACACAGCACAACTCTGATGATTATAATAGATACAACACAGCACAACTCTGATGATTATGATAGATACAACTCTGATGATTATGATAGATACAACACAACTCTGATGATTATAATAGATACAACACAACTCTGATGATTATGATAGATACAACACAACTCTGATGATTATGATAGATACAACACAACTCTGATGATTATGATAGATACAACACAACTCTGATGATTATAATAGATACAACACAGCACAACTCTGATGATTATAATAGATACAACACAACACAACTCTGATGATTATGATAGATACAACTCTGATGATTATGATAGATACAACACAACTCTGATGATTATAATAGATACAACACAACTCTGATTATTACGATAGATACAACACAACTCTGATGATTATGATAGATACAACACAACTCTGATGATTATGATAGATACAACACAACACTGATGATTATGATAGATACAACACAACTCTGATGATTATAATAGATACAACACAACACAACTCTGATGATTATGATAGATACAACTCTGATGATTATGATAGATACAACACAACTCTGATGATTATAATAGATACAACACAACTCTGATTATTACGATAGATACAACACAACTCTGATGATTATGATAGATACAACACAACTCTGATGATTATGATAGATACAACACAACTCTGATGATTATGATAGATACAACACAACTCTGATGATTATGATAGATACAACACAACTCTGATGATTATAATAGATACAACACAACTCTGATGATTATGATAGATACAACACAACTCTGATGATTATGATAGATACAACACAGCACAACTCTGATGATTATAATAGATACAACACAACTCTGATGATTATAATAGATACAACACAACACAACTCTGATGATTATGATAGATACAACTCTGATGATTATGATAGATACAACACAACTCTGATGATTATGATAGATACAACACAACTCTGATGATTATGACAGATACAACACAACTCTGATGATTATAATAGATACAACACAACTCTGATGATTATAATAGATACAACACAACTCTGATGATTATAATAGATACAACACAACTCTGATGATTATGATAGATACAACACAACTCTGATGATTATGATAGATACAACACAACTCTGATGATTATGACAGATACAACACAACTCTGATGATTATGATAGATACAACACAACTCTGATGATTATAATAGATACAACACAACTCTGATTATTATGATAGATACAACACAACTCTGATTATTATGATAGATACAACACAACTCTGATGATTATGATAGATACAACACAACTCTGATGATTATGATAGATACAACACAACACAACTCTGATGATTATAATAGATACAACACAACTCTGATGATTATAATAGATACAACACAACTCTGATGATTATGATAGATACAACACAACTCTGATGATTACGATAGATACAACACAACTCTGATGATTATAATAGATACAACACAACTCTGATAATTATGATAGATAAAACACAACTCTGATGATTATAATAGATACAACACAACTCTGATGATTATAATAGATACAACACAACTCTGATGATTATAATAGATACAACACAACTCTGATGATTATGACAGATACAACACAACTCTGATGATTATGATAGATACAACACAACTCTGATGATTATGATAGATACAACACAACTCTGATGATTATAATAGATACAACACAACTCTGATTATTATAATAGATACAACACAACTCTGATGATTATGATAGATACAACACAACTCTGATGATTATAATAGATACAACACAACTCTGATGATTATGACAAATACAACACAACTCTAATGATTATGATAGATACAACACAACTCTGATGATTATGATAGATACAACACAACTCTGATGATTATGATAGATACAACACAACTCTGATGATTATAATAGATACAACACAACTCTGATTATTATAATAGATACAACACAACTCTGATTATTACGATAGATACAACACAACTCTGATGATTATGATAGATACAACACAACTCTGATGATTATGATAGATACAACACAACACTGATGATTATGATAGATACAACACAACTCTGATGATTATAATAGATACAACACAACACAACTCTGATGATTATGATAGATACAACTCTGATGATTATGATAGATACAACACAACTCTGATGATTATAATAGATACAACACAACTCTGATTATTACGATAGATACAACACAACTCTGATGATTATGATAGATACAACACAACTCTGATGATTATGATAGATACAACACAACTCTGATGATTATGATAGATACAACACAACTCTGATGATTATGATAGATACAACACAACTCTGATGATTATAATAGATACAACACAACTCTGATGATTATGATAGATACAACACAACTCTGATGATTATGATAGATACAACACAGCACAACTCTGATGATTATAATAGATACAACACAACTCTGATGATTATAATAGATACAACACAACACAACTCTGATGATTATGATAGATACAACTCTGATGATTATGATAGATACAACACAACTCTGATGATTATGATAGATACAACACAACTCTGATGATTATGACAGATACAACACAACTCTGATGATTATAATAGATACAACACAACTCTGATGATTATAATAGATACAACACAACTCTGATGATTATGATAGATACAACACAACTCTGATGATTATGATAGATACAACACAACTCTGATGATTATGACAGATACAACACAACTCTGATGATTATGATAGATACAACACAACTCTGATGATTATAATAGATACAACACAACTCTGATTATTATGATAGATACAACACAACTCTGATTATTATGATAGATACAACACAACTCTGATGATTATGATAGATACAACACAACTCTGATGATTATGATAGATACAACACAACACAACTCTGATGATTATAATAGATACAACACAACTCTGATGATTATAATAGATACAACACAACTCTGATGATTATGATAGATACAACACAACTCTGATGATTACGATAGATACAACACAACTCTGATGATTATAATAGATACAACACAACTCTGATAATTATGATAGATAAAACACAACTCTGATGAT
Source organism: Oncorhynchus mykiss (assembly GCF_057628025.1). NCBI lineage: Eukaryota > Metazoa > Chordata > Actinopteri > Salmoniformes > Salmonidae > Oncorhynchus > Oncorhynchus mykiss. The sequence continues at coordinate 41,090,698 of NC_143035.1, forward strand.
TATAATAGATACAACACAACTCTGATGATTATAATAGATACAACACAACTCTGATGATTATAATAGATACAACACAACTCTGATGATTATGACAGATACAACACAACTCTGATGATTATGATAGATACAACACAACTCTGATGATTATGATAGATACAACACAACACTGATGATTATGATAGATACAACACAACTCTGATGATTATAATAGATACAACACAACACAACTCTGATGATTATGATAGATACAACTCTGATGATTATGATAGATACAACACAACTCTGATGATTATAATAGATACAACACAACTCTGATTATTACGATAGATACAACACAACTCTGATGATTATGATAGATACAACACAACTCTGATGATTATAATAGATACAACACAACTCTGATAATTATGATAGATAAAACACAACTCTGATGATTATAATAGATACAACACAACTCTGATGATTATAATAGATACAACACAACTCTGATGATTATAATAGATACAACACAACTCTGATGATTATGACAGATACAACACAACTCTGATGATTATGATAGATACAACACAACTCTGATGATTATGATAGATACAACACAACTCTGATGATTATAATAGATACAACACAACTCTGATTATTATAATAGATACAACACAACTCTGATGATTATGATAGATACAACACAACTCTGATGATTATAATAGATACAACACAACTCTGATGATTATGACAAATACAACACAACTCTAATGATTATGATAGATACAACACAACTCTGATGATTATGATAGATACAACACAACTCTGATGATTATGATAGATACAACACAACTCTGATGATTATAATAGATACAACACAACTCTGATTATTATAATAGATACAACACAACTCTGATTATTACGATAGATACAACACAACTCTGATGATTATGATAGATACAACACAACTCTGATGATTATGATAGATACAACACAACACTGATGATTATGATAGATACAACACAACTCTGATGATTATAATAGATACAACACAACACAACTCTGATGATTATGATAGATACAACTCTGATGATTATGATAGATACAACACAACTCTGATGATTATAATAGATACAACACAACTCTGATTATTACGATAGATACAACACAACTCTGATGATTATGATAGATACAACACAACTCTGATGATTATGATAGATACAACACAACTCTGATGATTATGATAGATACAACACAACTCTGATGATTATGATAGATACAACACAACTCTGATGATTATAATAGATACAACACAACTCTGATGATTATGATAGATACAACACAACTCTGATGATTATGATAGATACAACACAGCACAACTCTGATGATTATAATAGATACAACACAACTCTGATGATTATAATAGATACAACACAACACAACTCTGATGATTATGATAGATACAACTCTGATGATTATGATAGATACAACACAACTCTGATGATTATGATAGATACAACACAACTCTGATGATTATGACAGATACAACACAACTCTGATGATTATAATAGATACAACACAACTCTGATGATTATAATAGATACAACACAACTCTGATGATTATAATAGATACAACACAACTCTGATGATTATGATAGATACAACACAACTCTGATGATTATGATAGATACAACACAACTCTGATGATTATGACAGATACAACACAACTCTGATGATTATGATAGATACAACACAACTCTGATGATTATAATAGATACAACACAACTCTGATTATTATGATAGATACAACACAACTCTGATTATTATGATAGATACAACACAACTCTGATGATTATGATAGATACAACACAACTCTGATGATTATGATAGATACAACACAACACAACTCTGATGATTATAATAGATACAACACAACTCTGATGATTATAATAGATACAACACAACTCTGATGATTATGATAGATACAACACAACTCTGATGATTACGATAGATACAACACAACTCTGATGATTATAATAGATACAACACAACTCTGATAATTATGATAGATAAAACACAACTCTGATGATTATAATAGATACAACACAACTCTGATGATTATAATAGATACAACACAACTCTGATGATTATAATAGATACAACACAACTCTGATGATTATGACAGATACAACACAACTCTGATGATTATGATAGATACAACACAACTCTGATGATTATGATAGATACAACACAACTCTGATGATTATAATAGATACAACACAACTCTGATTATTATAATAGATACAACACAACTCTGATGATTATGATAGATACAACACAACTCTGATGATTATAATAGATACAACACAACTCTGATGATTATGACAAATACAACACAACTCTAATGATTATGATAGATACAACACAACTCTGATGATTATGATAGATACAACACAACTCTGATGATTATGATAGATACAACACAACTCTGATGATTATAATAGATACAACACAACTCTGATTATTATAATAGATACAACACAACTCTGATTATTACGATAGATACAACACAACTCTGATGATTATGATAGATACAACACAACTCTGATGATTATGATAGATACAACACAACACTGATGATTATGATAGATACAACACAACTCTGATGATTATAATAGATACAACACAACACAACTCTGATGATTATGATAGATACAACTCTGATGATTATGATAGATACAACACAACTCTGATGATTATAATAGATACAACACAACTCTGATTATTACGATAGATACAACACAACTCTGATGATTATGATAGATACAACACAACTCTGATGATTATGATAGATACAACACAACTCTGATGATTATGATAGATACAACACAACTCTGATGATTATGATAGATACAACACAACTCTGATGATTATAATAGATACAACACAACTCTGATGATTATGATAGATACAACACAACTCTGATGATTATGATAGATACAACACAACTCTGATGATTATGACAGATACAACACAACTCTGATGATTATGATAGATACAACACAACTCTGATGATTATAATAGATACAACACAACTCTGATTATTATGATAGATACAACACAACTCTGATTATTATGATAGATACAACACAACTCTGATGATTATGATAGATACAACACAACTCTGATGATTATGATAGATACAACACAACACAACTCTGATGATTATAAGAGATACAACACAACTCTGATGATTATAATAGATACAACACAACTCTGATGATTATGATAGATACAACACAACTCTGATGATTACGATAGATACAACACAACTCTGATGATTATAATAGATACAACACAACTCTGATAATTATGATAGATAAAACACAACTCTGATGATTATAATAGATACAACACAACTCTGATGATTATAATAGATACAACACAACTCTGATGATTATAATAGATACAACACAACTCTGATGATTATGACAGATACAACACAACTCTGATGATTATGATAGATACAACACAACTCTGATGATTATGATAGATACAACACAACTCTGATGATTATAATAGATACAACACAACTCTGATTATTATAATAGATACAACACAACTCTGATGATTATGATAGATACAACACAACTCTGATGATTATAATAGATACAACACAACTCTGATGATTATGACAAATACAACACAACTCTAATGATTATGATAGATACAACACAACTCTGATGATTATGATAGATACAACACAACTCTGATGATTATGATAGATACAACACAACTCTGATGATTATAATAGATACAACACAACTCTGATTATTATAATAGATACAACACAACTCTGATTATTACGATAGATACAACACAACTCTGATGATTATGATAGATACAACACAACTCTGATGATTATGATAGATACAACACAACACTGATGATTATGATAGATACAACACAACTCTGATGATTATAATAGATACAACACAACACAACTCTGATGATTATGATAGATACAACTCTGATGATTATGATAGATACAACACAACTCTGATGATTATAATAGATACAACACAACTCTGATTATTACGATAGATACAACACAACTCTGATGATTATGATAGATACAACACAACTCTGATGATTATGATAGATACAACACAACTCTGATGATTATGATAGATACAACACAACTCTGATGATTATGATAGATACAACACAACTCTGATGATTATAATAGATACAACACAACTCTGATGATTATGATAGATACAACACAACTCTGATGATTATGATAGATACAACACAGCACAACTCTGATGATTATAATAGATACAACACAACTCTGATGATTATAATAGATACAACACAACACAACTCTGATGATTATGATAGATACAACTCTGATGATTATAATAGATACAACACAACTCTGATGATTATAATAGATACAACACAACTCTGATGATTATGATAGATACAACACAACTCTGATGATTATGATAGATACAACACAACTCTGATGATTATGACAGATACAACACAACTCTGATGATTATGATAGATACAACACAACTCTGATGATTATAATAGATACAACACAACTCTGATTATTATGATAGATACAACACAACTCTGATTATTATGATAGATACAACACAACTCTGATGATTATGATAGATACAACACAACTCTGATGATTATGATAGATACAACACAACACAACTCTGATGATTATAATAGATACAACACAACTCTGATGATTATAATAGATACAACACAACTCTGATGATTATGATAGATACAACACAACTCTGATGATTACGATAGATACAACACAACTCTGATGATTATAATAGATACAACACAACTCTGATAATTATGATAGATAAAACACAACTCTGATGATTATAATAGATACAACACAACTCTGATGATTATAATAGATACAACACAACTCTGATGATTATGACAGATACAACACAACTCTGATGATTATGATAGATACAACACAACTCTGATGATTATGATAGATACAACACAACACTGATGATTATGATAGATACAACACAACTCTGATGATTATAATAGATACAACACAACACAACTCTGATGATTATGATAGATACAACTCTGATGATTATGATAGATACAACACAACTCTGATGATTATAATAGATACAACACAACTCTGATTATTACGATAGATACAACACAACTCTGATGATTATGATAGATACAACACAACTCTGATGATTATGATAGATACAACACAACTCTGATGATTATGATAGATACAACACAACTCTGATGATTATGATAGATACAACACAACTCTGATGATTATAATAGATACAACACAACTCTGATGATTATGATAGATACAACACAACTCTGATGATTATGATAGATACAACACAGCACAACTCTGATGATTATAATAGATACAACACAACTCTGATGATTATAATAGATACAACACAACACAACTCTGATGATTATGATAGATACAACTCTGATGATTATGATAGATACAACACAACTCTGATGATTATGATAGATACAACACAACTCTGATGATTATGACAGATACAACACAACTCTGATGATTATAATAGATACAACACAACTCTGATGATTATAATAGATACAACACAACTCTGATGATTATAATAGATACAACACAACTCTGATGATTATGATAGATACAACACAACTCTGATGATTATGATAGATACAACACAACTCTGATGATTATGACAGATACAACACAACTCTGATGATTATGATAGATACAACACAACTCTGATGATTATAATAGATACAACACAACTCTGATTATTATGATAGATACAACACAACTCTGATTATTATGATAGATACAACACAACTCTGATGATTATGATAGATACAACACAACTCTGATGATTATGATAGATACAACACAACACAACTCTGATGATTATAATAGATACAACACAACTCTGATGATTATAATAGATACAACACAACTCTGATGATTATGATAGATACAACACAACTCTGATGATTACGATAGATACAACACAACTCTGATGATTATAATAGATACAACACAACTCTGATAATTATGATAGATAAAACACAACTCTGATGATTATAATAGATACAACACAACTCTGATGATTATAATAGATACAACACAACTCTGATGATTATAATAGATACAACACAACTCTGATGATTATGATAGATACAACACAACTCTGATGATTATGATAGATACAACACAACTCTGATGATTATGATAGATACAACACAACTCTGATGATTATAATAGATACAACACAACTCTGATTATTATAATAGATACAACACAACTCTGATGATTATGATAGATACAACACAACTCTGATGATTATAATAGATACAACACAACTCTGATGATTATGACAAATACAACACAACTCTAATGATTATGATAGATACAACACAACTCTGATGATTATGATAGATACAACACAACTCTGATGATTATGATAGATACAACACAACTCTGATGATTATAATAGATACAACACAACTCTGATTATTATAATAGATACAACACAACTCTCTGATGATTATGATAGATACAACACAACTCTAATGATTATGATAGATACAACACAACTCTGATGATTATGATAGATACAACACAACTCTGATGATTATGACAGATACAACACAACTCTAATGATTATGATAGATACAACACAACTCTGATGATTATGATAGATACAACACAACTCTGATGATTATGATAGATATAACACAACTCTGATGATTATAATAGATACAACACAACTCTGATTATTATAATAGATACAACACAACTCTGATGATTATGATAGATACAACACAACTCTGATGATTATAATAGATACAACACAACTCTGATGATTATGATAGATACAACACAACTCTGATGATTATGATAGACACAACACAACTCTGATGATTATGATAGATACAACACAACTCTGATGATTATGATAGATACAACACAACTCTGATGATTATGATAGATACAACACAACTCTGATGATTATGATAGATACAACACAACTCTGATGATTATGATAGATACAACACAACTCTGATGATTATGATAGATACAACACAACTCTGATGATTATAATAGATACAACACAGCACAACTCTGATGATTATAATAGATACAACACAACTCTGATGATTATAATAGATACAACACAACTCTGATGATTATGATAGATACAACACAACTCTGATGATTATGATAGATACAACACAACTCTGATGATTATGATAGATACAACACAACTCTGATGATTATGATAGATACAGCACAACTCTGATGATTATAATAGATACAACACAACTCTGATGATTATGATAGATACAACACAACTCTGATGATTATGACAGATACAACACAACTCTGATGATTATGATAGATACAACACAACTCTGATGATTATGATAGATACAACACAACTCTGATGATTATAATAGATACAACACAACTCTGATTATTATAATAGATACAACACAACTCTGATGATTATGATAGATACAACACAACTCTGATGATTATAATAGATACAACACAACTCTGATGATTATGACAAATACAACACAACTCTAATGATTATGATAGATACAACACAACTCTGATGATTATGATAGATACAACACAACTCTGATGATTATGATAGATACAACACAACTCTGATGATTATAATAGATACAACACAACTCTGATTATTATAATAGATACAACACAACTCTGATGATTATGATAGATACAACACAACTCTAATGATTATGATAGATACAACACAACTCTGATGATTATGATAGATACAACACAACTCTGATGATTATGACAGATACAACACAACTCTAATGATTATGATAGATACAACACAACTCTGATGATTATGATAGATACAACACAACTCTGATGATTATGATAGATACAACACAACTCTGATGATTATAATAGATACAACACAACTCTGATTATTATAATAGATACAACACAACTCTGATGATTATGATAGATACAACACAACTCTGATGATTATAATAGATACAACACAACTCTGATGATTATGATAGATACAACACAACTCTGATGATTATGATAGACACAACACAACTCTGATGATTATGATAGATACAACACAACTCTGATGATTATGATAGATACAACACAACTCTGATGATTATGATAGATACAACACAACTCTGATGATTATGATAGATACAACACAACTCTGATGATTATGATAGATACAACACAACTCTGATGATTATGATAGATACAACACAACTCTGATGATTATAATAGATACAACACAGCACAACTCTGATGATTATAATAGATACAACACAACTCTGATGATTATAATAGATACAACACAACTCTGATGATTATGATAGATACAACACAACTCTGATGATTATGATAGATACAACACAACTCTGATGATTATGATAGATACAACACAACTCTGATGATTATGATAGATACAGCACAACTCTGATGATTATAATAGATACAACACAACTCTGATGATTATGATAGATACAACACAACTCTGATGATTATAATAGATACAACACAGCACAACTACTCTGATGATTATAATAGATACAACACAGCACAACTCTGATGATTATAATAGATACAACTCTGATGATTATGATAGATACAACTCTGATGATTATGATAGATACAACTCTGATGATTATGATAGATACAACTCTGATGATTATGATAGATACAACTCTGATGATTATGATAGATACAACTCTGATTATTATGATAGATACAACTCTGATGATTATGATAGATACAACACAACACAACTCTGATGATTATAATAGATACAACACAGCACAACTCTGATGATTATAATAGATACAACACAACACAACTCTGATGATTATAATAGATACAACACAGCACAACTCTGATGATTATAATAGATACAACACAGCACAACTCTGATGATTATAATAGATACAACACAGCACAACTCTGATGATTATAATAGATACAACACACCTCTGATGATTATAATAGATACAACTCTGATGATTATGATAGATACAACTCTGATGATTATGATAGATACAACTCTGATGATTATGATAGATACAACTCTGATGATTATGATAGATACAACTCTGATGATTATTATAGATACAACACAGCACAACTCTGATGATTATGATAGATACAACACAACTCTGATGATTATGATAGATACAACACAGAACAACTCTGATGATTATGATAGATACAACACAACTCTGATGATTATGACAGATACAACACAACTCTGATGATTATGATAGATACAACACAACTCTGATGATTATAATAGATACAACACAACTCTGATGATTATGATAGATACAACACAGCACAACTCTGATGATTATGATAGATACAACACAACTCTGATGATTATGATAGATACAACACAACTCTGATGATTATGATAGATACAACACAACTCTGATGATTATGACAGATACAACACAACTCTGATGATTATGATAGATACAACACAACTCTAATGATTATGATAGATACAACACAACTCTGATGATTATGATAGATACAACACAACTCTGATGATTATGATAGATACAACACAACTCTGATGATTATGATAGATACAACACAACTCTGATGATTATGATAGATACAACACAACTCTGATGATTATGATAGATACAACACAACTCTGATGATTATAATAGATACAACACAACTCTGATGATTATGATAGATACAACACAACACAACTCTGATGATTATGATAGATACAACACAACTCTGATGATTATAATAGATACAACACAACTCTGATGATTATGATAGATACAACACAACACAACTCTGATGATTATGATAGATACAACACAACACAACTCTGATGATTATGATAGATACAACACAACTCTGATGATTATGATAGATACAACACAACTCTGATGATTATGATAGATACAACACAACTCTGATGATTATAATAGATACAACACAACTCTAATGATTATGATAGATACAGCACAACTCTGATGATTATGATAGATACAACACAACTCTGATGATTATAATAGATACAACACAACTCTGATGATTATGATAGATACAACACAACTCAACACAATTGACCTGTCCGAACCGTTGTAGGGCCAGCAGTAGAGTATCTGACCTGTGACCTTTCACCCTGACCTCTAACCCTTTACATTGACCTGTCCGAACCGTCGTAGGGCCAGCAGTAGCGGATCTGACCTCTGACCTTTCACCCTGACCTCTAACCCTTTACCTTGACCTGTCCGAAGCGTCGTAGCAGGTGGTAGGGCCAGCAGTGGACGGTCACACCAGTCTGGAGGTCCTGGAGCAATATGGCGTCTCGTTCTGGCAAGAGGAGGTAACTTCCTGTCAGCTGACATCTCCTTGACGCCTCATTGGTCTTAACTGTCACCTGGTATTGGGCTGGGAGGAGCAGCAGAAGGCAGAGGTGGAGGGGGAGGAGGAAAGATATTTTAACATAACGCTCACAATGATTCGTTAAGGTTCATCATTCATACATGGAGATGTATGTATCTCAAGTAAGGATTAGTTCCACACAAAACTCTGACATGCTGACTAGTTTTATTTGAATAAAAAGCATATAAATAGATTAAACACGTAAGTCACAAGGATATTCAAATGATTTGCACAACAACTCTTTTTTTCTGCAGTCTCCAGCTTGTCAGAGGGGAAGTCAACAGAATGACACTCTGACACTTTGAAATTAAAGACATTTGGATAAGGCAGCGGTTCCCTGCTGCCTGCATAGGGCTGCTGTCAGAGGATGGGGGCGTCCCAAATCGCACCCTATTCAGGCCACAGAGCTCTAGTCAAAAGTAGAGCACTATGTAGGGAATAGGGTGCCATAGTAGTGCACTATGTAGGGAATAGGGTGCCATAGTAGTGCACTATGTAGGGAATAGGGTGCCATAGTAGTGCACTATGTAGGGAATAGGGTGCCATAGTAGTGCACTATGTAGGGAATAGGGCGCCATAGTAGTGCACTATGTAGGGAATAGGGTGCCATAGTAGTGCACTATGTAGGGAATAGGGCACCATAGTAGTGCACTATGTAGGGAATAGGGTGTTATTTGGGATACAAATGCAGTATTTTTGCTGTTTAATACTACAGTGATGATTAAAACCCTTACCCGGAAACCATGGCGGCATTCGCGCAAAATTGAAAGCGCGATCCACCGCATTTAACCATGGAAACAGGTCTGGGAATATGTCTGAACATAAACAGTGTAGTCATTCCCTCCGCAAGGCAATCAAACAAGCGAAATGCCGGTACAGGAACAAGGTGGAGTCGCAACTCAACGGCTCAGACACGAGACGTATGTGGCAGGGTTTACATGAAATCACGGACTACAAAAAGAAATCCAGCCACGTTACGGAAACCGACATCACGCTTCCAGACAAACTAAACAACTTCTTTTCCCGCTTTGAGGATAATACAGACGGCGTCCCTAGCCATGTCCTCAGAGTATGCACAGACCAGCTGGCTGGTGTGTTTACGGACATATTCAATCACTCCCTATCCCAGTCTGCTGTCCCCACATGCTTCAAGATGGCCACCATTGTTCCTGTACCCAAGAAGGCAAAGATAAATGAACTAAATGATTACCACATCGTAGCACTCACTTCTGTCAAGGACCATATCACCTCCACCTTACCAGCCACCCTACCAGCAACTGAACCGCCCTCACCCGCAAGGCTCTCCAGAGGGTAATGAGGTCTGCATAACGCATCATCAACGCAACTACCTGCCCTCCATGACACCTACAGCACCCGATGTCACAGGAAGACCAAGAAAATCATCAAGGACAACAACCACCCGAGCCACTGCCTGTTCACCCCGCTATCATCCAGAAGGCAAGGTCAGTACAGGTGCATCAAAGCAGGGGACCGAGAGACTGAAAAACAGCTTCTATCTCAAGGCCATCAGACTGTTAAACAGCCACCACTAACATTGAGTGGCTGCTGCCAACACACTGACTCAACTCCAGCCACTTTAATAATGGGAATTGATGTAAAATATATCACTAGCCACTTTAAACAATGCTACTTAATATAATGTTTACATACCCTACATTATTCATCTCATATGCATACGTATATACTGTACTCTATATCATCGACTGTATCCTTATGTAATACATGTATCACTAGCCACTTTAAACTATGCCACTTTGTTTACATACTCATCTCATTTGTACATACTGTACCCGATACCATCTACTGTATCTTGCCTATGCCGTTCTGTACCATCACTCATTCATATATCCTTATGTACATATTCTATATTCCTTTACACTTGTGTGTATAAGGTAGTTGTTTGGGAATTGTTAGACATTACTGCATTGTTAACTTGAAGCACAAGCATTTCGCTACACTCACATTAACATATGCTAACCATGTGTATGTGACCAATCAAATTTGATTTGAAAGCTCCCTAGAAAACATTCATTTATTCATCATCCCCTTCTTTTTATTTAAGGCCTTTTCGTTCCGCGTTAGTTCTTCTAAAACAGCAGTGTCATCCTTCTCTGTTCCATTGGGCCATACTGTGTCCTGTTTCGAAACACTCAGCGCTTACAGGACAGATGACTGTGATAACAACACGTAGTGGGGCGGGTCTGGAACGCATTGCCAAGATGTAACGTATCTACACATCATGGCCAAAAGTATGTGGACACCTGCATGTCGAACATCTCATTCCAAAATCATGGGCATTAATATGGAGTTGGTCCCCCCCTTTGCTGCTATACCAGCCTCCACTCTTCTGGGAAGGCTTTCCACTAGATGTTGGAACATTGCTGCTATAACAGCCTCCACTCTTCTGGGAAGGCTTTCCACTAGATGTTGGAACATTGCTGCTATAACAGCCTCCACTCTCCTGGGAAGGCTTTCCACTAGATCCTGGAACATTGCTGCTATAACAGCCTCCACTCTTCTGGGAAGGCTTTCCACTAGATGTTGGAACATTGCTGCTATAACAGCCTCCACTCTTCTGGGAAGGCTTTCCACTAGATGTTGGAACATTGCTGCTATAACAGCCTCCACTCTTCTGGGAAAGCTTTCCACTAGATGTTGGAACATTGCTGCTATAACAGCCTCCACTCTTCTGGGAAGGCTTTCCACTAGATGTTGGAACATTGCTGCTATAACAGCCTCCACTCTTCTGGGAAGGCTTTCCACTAGATGTTGGAACATTGCTGCTATAACAGCCTCCACTCTCCTGGGAAGGCTTTCCACTAGATCCTGGAACATTGCTGCTATAACAGCCTCCACTCTTCTGGGAAGGCTTTCCACTAGATGTTGGAACATTGCTGCTATAACAGCCTCCACTCTTCAGGGAAGGCTTTCCACTAGATGTTGGAACATTGCTGCTATAACAGCCTCCACTCTTCTGGGAAGGCTTTCCACTAGATGTTGGAACATTGCTGCTATAACAGCCTCCACTCTTCAGGGAAGGCTTTCCACTAGATGTTGGAACATTGCTGCTATAACAGCCTCCACTCTCCTGGGAAGGCTTTCCACTAGATCCTGGAACATTGCTGCTATAACAGCCTCCACTCTTCTGGGAAGGCTTTCCACTAGATGTTGGAACATTGCTGCTATAACAGCCTCCACTCTTCTGGGAAGGCTTTCCACTAGATGTTGGAACATTGCTGCTATAACAGCCTCCACTCTTCTGGGAAAGCTTTCCACTAGATGTTGGAACATTGCTGCTATAACAGCCTCCACTCTTCTGGGAAGGCTTTCCACTAGATGTTGGAACATTGCTGCTATAACAGCCTCCACTCTTCTGGGAAGACTTTCCACTGGATGTTGGAACATTGCTGCAAGGACTTGCTTCCATTCAGCCATACGAGCATTAGTGAGGTTGGTCACTGATGTTGGGGGTGATTAGGCTCACAGTCAACATTCCAATTAGGGCTGTGGTTGTCACCGGTGATCTCCTGGCTTCCACACACAGCCAACAAGCCATTTTAAAAAGTCTAATAAATCCATGTAATATAGTCTACACCATCACAATAAATCCATGTAATATAGTCTACACCTTCACAATAAATCCATGTAATATAGTCTACACCATCACAATAAATCCATGTAATATAGTCTACACCATCACAATAAATCCATGTAATATAGTCTACCTACACCATCACAATAAATCCATGTAATATAGTCTACCTACACCATCACAATAAATCCATGTAATATAGTCTACACCATCACAATAAATCCATGTAATATAGTCTACCTACACCATCACAATAAATCAATGTAATATAGTCTACACCTTCACAATAAATCCATGTAATATAGTCTACCTACACCATCACAATAAATCCATGTAATATAGCCTACACCTTCACAATAAATCCATTATTTATTTTAGACAGGTCTAAAGAAACATGATATGAAGAAAATGTAGTCTATTTCAGAATAGCATACCGAGTTGTCCTTTAGGCCCTGACCTGGCTGTGCCAAATGGCTGTGGGCTACAATAGTTCATTTAGCAGACAAGATCTGCTTAGAATTCCGTGGTAATATTTTATATTATTTTATAGTATGAAGAATACAATTGAACAAAGCTGAATTTAAAATAAATATTTTCTTTACGATTCCAGGTAGTGCGCACATGCGGCTATTCTGTGTTGTTTGGTTAACAAAGAAACGGGTTCTCATATATAGATTTTAGAGTCATTAATGTAACTTTAGTTCTACATTTTTTTAATTTTTTAATACATAAGGCTGCAGGATGAGACTAATGATGATTTTTTTTTAAAGTAGCTTAAGTCATGACCTCTGCTTTGTGTTCTGCGCGGGCTGTACACACTCCAATAGTCTCTCATTCACAATTTGACAAGCACTTGATAATGCCTCGAATTTCACGGCGGCACCCCCCCCTTAAAAAAAATCACTTCCTTTCGCGGACGGAGTGATGCACTGTGCCCTTTTCCCGGAGTGTGCTGCGAAGCGTCTCTCACTCGCATGGCTCTCCGTCACGTGATCGGGTCTTTCTCAACCGCTACAAGTTAACACAGACACATCCGGGATGCAACTGCGTGTGTCCTTATCCAATTCCTCATATTTAAGATATTAGAACTGTCCACGTTTACTTTTCGTCAGTCAACAAGATGAGTAGGCCTAATGAATAGCAAAAGCACTAGCCTATGTCAATCTACTATCCCCTATAGTACAAAAGTCAACCTATTCTATTCCTTTTATACGCAATGAGGCTGACGCAACAGATCAGAACTTTTAGCTTAAAATGTTGATAAACTATTAGGCTATTTCTTCACATAAGTGCAGCGATGTGCACACGGCAGTAGGCTATAAACGTCAATGTTCCATTAGCGAGAGAACGCCATTATCACCAGCGACCTCTAAAGGGGTTATGTAAACACCATTATCACCAGCGACCTCTAAAGGGGTTATGTAAACACCATTATCACCAGCGACCTCTAAAGGGGTTATGTAAACACCATTATCACCAGCGACCTCTAAAGGGGTTATGTAAACATCATTATCACCAGCGACCTCTAAAGGGGTTATGTAAACACCATTATCACCAGCGACCTCTAAAGGGGTTATGTAAACACCATTATCAACAGTGACCACAAATGCAATTATACATGTAATGCTTTTATTATAAAGGTGCATTTTTATGGGGAAAATTATCTTCCCAAAACTCGAAACGTGCAGCATGCTTATATATGCCAGTTCGGTTTCTGCACCCTTTGTAAAGCAGATTAATGTGCTTAATTTTAATTGGTTATTTGGCCACGGAAAGTTGTGATACAAACCTTATTAAAACATACAGGCCTATGGGCTAGGCTACATGAGTTGTGAGACCATGGTTCGAACAAGTGACAAACAAAAGGCATTGTTTCTTATGCTGGGCATCGTTCACAAGTGATACGCTAATATTGTCACCCATCAGACTATTCTTGATTTAATCTTGTCTTTACATGTACTAAAATAATATATGTGTGATATTTGTTTCAATTTAGAATGGACCATCATCATGCACATGTATCAAAACAGGGACAGGGGGAAAAATACATGTCATCTATGCACTTTCCTGTGGTTTATTTTCATGCCAGCCAGGTAGGCTATACTCCTGTTGTAAATATAAGCAATGTGCTTAATATTAGTAAAGTTGAGAAATAAATATAGTAGGCCTAGCCTATAGAAAGCTGATGGGAACCTCCTCTTTTTAATAGAGGCCATCACTCTGTTTTCTACCGCAATTGCATAGCCTATAGAAATGTTGTGCAACATGAGCTCATGGGCTCTCACGAAGTGTTTGATTAGATTTTCCATTACATTTGCATTGATGCCAGAGTGATCAGAGGGACGATAGAGTGGTGAGAACCAGGCACTTAGACAGTTTAGTAGGCTACTAATGACCAGCAGCAGCATCAGAGCTTGGAGGAGACTAATTACCGAAGACTAAATGATCCGGGGTGTGGCGGTAATACGGTCAGCCCTAGCTCTAATTAATCCCAAAGGTGTTCGATGGGGTTGAGGTCAGGACTCTTTTGCAGCCCAGTCAAGTTCCTTCACACCGATCGCGACAAACCATGCTGTAGTGTTAAGACTTCCCTTCGCTGGAACTAAGGAGCTCGGACCATGAAAAACAGCCCTTGACCATTATTCCTCCTCCACCAAACTTTACAGTTGGCACTATGCATTGGGGCAGTTAGCGTTCTCCTGGCATCCGCCAAACCCAGATTCATCTGTCATGATTCCTCACTCCAGAGAAGGCGTTTCCAATGCTCCAGAGTCCAATGACAGACATTGGAAACCAATTTCATGCAGCTCCTGACGAACAGTCCTGTTGTTGCTTCCAGAGGCAGTTTTAAACTCTTAATTTCAACTGAGGATAGGCGATTTTTACGCGCTTCAACACTCGGCGGTCTCGTTCTGTGAGCTTGTGTGGTCTACCACTTCACGGCTGAGCCGTTGTTGCTCCTAGACGTTTCCACTTCACAATAACAGCACTTATAGTTGACCGGGGGCAGCTCTAACAGGGAAGATATTTGACGAACTGACTTGTTGGAAAGGTTGCATCCTATGATGGTGCCACGTTGTCACTGAGCTTTTCAGTAGTCAAATCCGCATACTGTTGTATAAAGTGTATACAGTATATGTGTGTGTGTGCTGGTTGGTGGGTTTGCTGGTGTGTGGGTGTGTTGGTTTGCTGGTGTGTGGGTTTGCTGGTGTGTGGTTGGGTTGGTGTGTTGGTGTGTGGTTGGGTTGGTGTGTTGGTGTGTGGTTGGGTGGGTGTGTTGGTGTGTGGTTGAGTTGGTGTGTTGGTGTGTGGTTGGGTTGGTGTGTGGTTGGGTTGGTGTTTGGTTGGGTGGGTGTGTTGGTGTGTGGTTGGGTAGGTGTGTGGTTGGGTGGGTGTGTTGGTGTGTCAGTGTGGTTGGGTGGGTGTGTTGGTGTGTCAGTGTGGTTGGGTGGGTGTGTTGGTGTGGGTGTTAGTGGGTGTGTTGGTGTGTCAGTGTGGTTGGGTGGGTGTGTTGGTGTGTGTGTGTGGTTGGGTAGGTGTGTTGGTGTGGGTGTTAGTGGGTGTGTCAGTTTGGTTGGTTGGGTGGGTGTGGGTTTGTGTGTTGGTGTGGGTGTGTGTGGGTTTGTGTGTGGTTGTTGTGGGTGTGTTGGTGTGCGTGTGGTTGGGTTTGTGTGTTTGTGGATGTGTTGGTGTGTCAGTGTGGGTTTATGGGTGGGTGTGTTGGTGTGTGGTTGGGTGGGTGTGTTGGTGGGTGGGTGTGTATTCTATGTACCTGTCTTCCAGGTAGCATACAGCTCATTCTCCTCCATAGGTATCCCCATCCCACCTCCTCTCTCCTTCTCTCTGGTCTCTGTGTGTCCAGGCTCTTTCTGCAACAGAAGAAAAGGAGGGTGATATGATACTAGAGAATACCACTATTGATGCTAAAACATAATGCTCATATGTATGAATGAGAGGCCCAGACACACAGAGTATTGTTCTGATTTCACAGAAGTCTTTGTCAAGTGGCAGAGCATTGTAAACGTTAGATTACATGGAAAGGGGGAGATGACCCTAGATCAGAGATGACCCTAGATCAGAGATGACTTTAGATCAGAGATGACCCTAGATCAGAGATTACCCTAGATCAGAGATGACTCTAGATCAGAGATGACTCTAGATCAGAGATGACCCTAGATCAGAGATTACCCTAGATCAGAGATTACCCTAGATCAGAGATTACCCTAGATCAGAGATGACCCTACCCTAGATCAGAGATGACTCTAGATCAGAGATGACTCTAGATCAGAGATTACCCTAGATCAGAAATGACTCTAGATCAGAGATGACCCTAGATCAGCGATGACCCTAGATCAGAGATGACTCTAGATCAGAGATGACCCTAGATCAGAGATGACTCTAGACCAGAGATGACCCTAGATCAGATATGACCCTAGATCAGAGATGACCCAAGATCAGATATGACCCTAGATCAGAGATGACCCTAGATCAGAGATGACCCTAGATCAGAGATGACCCAAGATCAGAGATTACCCTAGATCAGAGATGACTCTGGATCAGAGATGACCCTAGATCAGAGATGACCCAAGATCAGAGATTACCCTAGATCAGAGAGGACTCTGGATCAGAGATGACCCTGGATCAGAGATGACCCTAGATCAGAGATGACCCTGGATCAGAGATGACCCTAGATCAGAGATGACCCTGGATCAGAGATGACTCTGGATCAGAGATGACCCTAGATCAGAGATGACCCTGGATCAGAGATGACCCTGGATCAGAGATGACCCTAGATCAGAGATGACCCTGGATCAGAGATGACCCTAGATCAGAGATGACCCTGGATCAGAGATGACCCTGGATCAGAGATGACCCTGGATCAGAGATGACCCTAGATCAGAGATGACCCTGGATCAGAGATGACCCTGGATCTGAGATGACCCTGGATCAGAGATGACCCTAGATCAGAGATGACCCTGGATCAGAGATGACCCTGGATCAGAGATGACCCTGGATCAGAGATGACCCTAGATCAGAGATGACCCTGGATCAGAGATGACCCTAGATCAGAGATGACCCTAGATCAGAGATGACCCTGGATCAGAGATGACCCTGGATCAGAGATGACCCTAGATCAGAGATGACCCTGGATCAGAGATGACCCTAGATCAGAGATGACCCTAGATCAGAGATGACCCTAGATCAGAGATGACCCTAGATCAGAGATGACCCTGGATCAGAGATGACCCTAGATCAGAGATGACCCTAGATCAGAGATGACCCTAGATCAGAGATGACCCTAGATCAGAGATGACCCTGGATCAGAGATGACCCTGGATCAGAGATGACTCTGGATCAGAGATGACCCTAGATCAGAGATGACCCTGGATCAGAGATGACCCTGGATCAGAGATGACCCTAGATCAGAGATGACCCTAGATCAGAGATGACCCTAGATCAGAGATGACACTAGATCAGAGATGACCCTGGATCAGAGATGACCCTAGATCAGAGATGACCCTAGATCAGAGATGACCCTGGATCAGAGATGACCCTAGATCAGAGATTACCCTAGATCAGAGATGACCCTGGATCAGAGATGACCCTAGATCAGAGATGACCCTGGATCAGAGATGACCCTGGATCAGAGATGACCCTAGATCAGATATGACCCTAGATCAGAGATGACCCTAGATCAGAGATGACCCTAGATCAGAGATGACCCAAGATCAGAGATTACCCTAGATCAGAGATGACTCTGGATCAGAGATGACCCTAGATCAGAGATGACCCAAGATCAGAGATTACCCTAGATCAGAGAGGACTCTGGATCAGAGATGACCCTGGATCAGAGAAGACCCTAGATCAGAGATGACCCTGGATCAGAGATGACCCTAGATCAGAGATGACCCTGGATCAGAGATGACTCTGGATCAGAGATGACCCTAGATCAGAGATGACCCTGGATCAGAGATGACCCTGGATCAGAGATGACCCTAGATCAGAGATGACCCTGGATCAGAGATGACCCTAGATCAGAGATGACCCTGGATCAGAGATGACCCTGGATCAGAGATGACCCTGGATCAGAGATGACCCTAGATCAGAGATTACCCTAGATCAGAGATTACCCTAGATCAGAGATGACCCTAGATCAGAGATGACCCTACCCTAGATCAGAGATGACTCTAGATCAGAGATGACCCTAGATCAGAGATGACCCTGGATCAGAGATGACCCTAGATCAGAGATGACCCTGGATCAGAGATGACTCTGGATCAGAGATGACCCTAGATCAGAGATGACCCTAGATCAGAGATGACCCTAGATCAGAGATGACCCTAGATCAGAATGACCCTAGATCAGAGATGACCCTGGATCAGAGATGACCCTAGATCAGAGATGACCCTAGATCAGAGATGACCCTAGATCAGAGATGACCCTAGATCAGAGATGACCCTGGATCAGAGATGACCCTGGATCAGAGATGACCCTGGATCAGAGATGACTCTGGATCAGAGATGACCCTAGATCAGAGATGACCCTGGATCAGAGATGACCCTGGATCAGAGATGACCCTAGATCAGAGATGACCCTAGATCAGAGATGACCCTATATCAGAGATGACCCTAGATCAGAGATGACCCTGGATCAGAGATGACCCTAGATCAGAGATGACCCTAGATCAGAGATGACCCTGGATCAGAGATGACCCTAGATCAGAGATTACCCTAGATCAGAGATGACCCTGGATCAGAGATGACCCTAGATCAGAGATGACCCTGGATCAGAGATGACCCTGGATCAGAGATGACCCTAGATCAGATATGACCCTAGATCAGAGATGACCCTAGATCAGAGATGACCCTAGATCAGAGATGACCCAAGATCAGAGATTACCCTAGATCAGAGATGACTCTGGATCAGAGATGACCCTAGATCAGAGATGACCCAAGATCAGAGATTACCCTAGATCAGAGAGGACTCTGGATCAGAGATGACCCTGGATCAGAGATGACCCTAGATCAGAGATGACCCTGGATCAGAGATGACCCTAGATCAGAGATGACCCTGGATCAGAGATGACTCTGGATCAGAGATGACCCTAGATCAGAGATGACCCTGGATCAGAGATGACCCTGGATCAGAGATGACCCTAGATCAGAGATGACCCTGGATCAGAGATGATCCTAGATCAGAGATGACCCTGGATCAGAGATGACCCTGGATCAGAGATGACCCTGGATCAGAGATGACCCTAGATCAGAGATGACCCTGGATCAGAGATGACCCTGGATCAGAGATGACCCTGGATCAGAGATGACCCTAGATCAGAGATGACCCTGGATCAGAGATGACCCTGGATCAGAGATGACCCTGGATCAGAGATGACCCTAGATCAGAGATGACCCTGGATCAGAGATGACCCTAGATCAGAGATGACCCTAGATCAGAGATGACCCTGGATCAGAGATGACCCTGGATCAGAGATGACCCTAGATCAGAGATGACCCTGGATCAGAGATGACCCTAGATCAGAGATGACCCTAGATCAGAGATGACCCTAGATCAGAGATGACCCTAGATCAGAGAAGACCCTGGATCAGAGATGACCCTAGATCAGAGATGACCCTAGATCAGAGATGACCCTAGATCAGAGATGACCCTAGATCAGAGATGACCCTGGATCAGAGATGACCCTGGATCAGAGATGACTCTGGATCAGAGATGACCCTAGATCAGAGATGACCCTGGATCAGAGATGACCCTGGATCAGAGATGACCCTAGATCAGAGATGACCCTAGATCAGAGATGACCCTAGATCAGAGATGACCCTAGATCAGAGATGACCCTGGATCAGAGATGACCCTAGATCAGAGATGACCCTAGATCAGAGATGACCCTGGATCAGAGATGACCCTAGATCAGAGATTACCCTAGATCAGAGATGACCCTGGATCAGAGATGACCCTAGATCAGAGATGACCCTGGATCAGAGATGACCCTGGATCAGAGATGACCCTAGATCAGAGATGACCCTGGATCAGAGGTGACCCTAGATCAGAGATGACTCTGGATCAGAGGTGACCCTGGATCAGAGATGACCCTGGATCAGAGATGACCCTGGATCAGAGATGACCCTGGATCAGAGATGACCCTAGATCAGAGATGACCCTGGATCAGAGATGACCCTGGATCAGAGATGACCCTAGATCAGAGATGACCCTAGATCAGAGATGACCCTGGATCAGAGATGACCCTGGATCAGAGATGACCCTAGATCAGAGATGACCCTAGATCAGAGATGACCCTAGATCAGAGATGACCCTGGATCAGAGATGACCCTGGATCAGAGATGACCCTGGATCAGAGATGACCCTAGATCAGAGATGACCCTGGATCAGAGATGACCCTGGATCAGAGATGACCCTGGATCAGAGATGACCCTAGATCAGAGATGACCCTAGATCAGAGATGACCCTGGATCAGAGATGACCCTGGATCAGAGATGACCCTAGATCAGAGATGACCCTAGATCAGAGATGACCCTAGATCAGAGATGACCCAAGATCAGAGATTACCCTAGATCAGAGATGACTCTGGATCAGAGATGACCCTAGATCAGAGATGACCCAAGATCAGAGATTACCCTAGATCAGAGAGGACTCTGGATCAGAGATGACCCTGGATCAGAGATGACCCTAGATCAGAGATGACCCTGGATCAGAGATGACCCTAGATCAGAGATGACCCTGGATCAGAGATGACCCTGGATCAGAGATGACCCTGGATCAGAGATGACCCTAGATCAGAGATGACCCTAGATCAGAGATGACCCTGGATGTATACAAGCCCAGTTAGTCTCAGTTAGTTTTATGATTGTAAAACAGTTTAAGAAGCGGCTAGGGGGAGGGGAGACAGGCTAGGGGGAGGAGAGACAGGCTAGGGGGAGGGAGATGGGGTTTGAGAGGAGGCTAGGGGGAGGAGAGACAGGCTAGGGGGAGTGAGATGGGGTTTGAGAGGAGGCGAGGGGGAGGAGAGACAGGCTAGGGGGAGGAGAGACAGGCTAGGGGGAGGGAGATGGGGTTTGAGAGGAGGCGAGGGGGAGGGGAGACAGGCTAGGGGGAGGAGAGACAGGCTAGGGGGAGGGAGATGGGGTTTGAGAGGAGGCGAGGGGGAGGAGAGACAGGCTAGGGGGAGGGAGATGGGGTTTGAGAGGAGGCGAGGGGGAGGAGAGACAGGCTAGGGGGAGGAGAGACAGGCTAGGGGGAGGGAGATGGGGTTTGAGAGGAGGCTAGGGGGAGGAGAGACAGGCTAGGGGGAGGGAGATGGGGTTTGAGAGGAGGCGAGGGGGAGGAGAGACAGGCTAGGGGGAGGAGAGACAGGCTGGTGGGAGGGAGATGGGGTTTGAGAGGAGGCGAGGGGGAGGAGAGACAGGCGAGGGGGAGGAGAGACAGGCTAGGGGGAGGGAGATGGGGTTTGAGAGGAGGCGAGGGGGAGGAGAGACAGGCTAGGGGGAGGAGAGACAGGCTAGGGGGAGGGAGATGGGGTTTGAGAGGAGGCTAGGGGGAGGAGAGACAGGCTAGGGGGAGGAGAGACAGGCTAGGTGGAGGGAGATGGGGTTTGAGAGGAGGCGAGGGGGAGGAGAGACAGGCGAGGGGGAGGAGAGACAGGCTAGGGGGAGGAGAGACAGGCTAGGGGGAGGGAGATGGGGTTTGAGAGGAGGCGAGGGGGAGGAGAGACAGGCTAGGGGGAGGAGAGACAGGCTAGGGGGAGGGAGATGGGGTTTGAGAGGAGGCTAGGGGGAGGAGAGACAGGCTAGGGGGAGGAGAGACAGGCTAGGGGGAGGGAGATGGGGTTTGAGAGGAGGCTAGGGGGAGGAGAGACAGGCTAGGGGAGGAGAGACAGGCTGGGGGGAGGGAGATGTGGTTTGAGAGGAGGCTAGGGGGAGGAGAGATTGGGTTTGAGAGGAGACTAGGGGGAGGAGAGACAGGCTAGGTGGAGGGAGAGCTGGGGTTTGAGAGGTGGCTAGGGGTGGGAGACAGGCTAGGGGGAGGGGTGACAGGCTAGGGGAGGGGAGACAGGCTAGGGGGAGGGAGATTGGGTTCGAGAGGAGGCTAGGGGGAGGGGAGACAGGCTAGGGGGAGGGAGATGGGGTTCGAGAGGAGGCTAGGGCGAGGGGAGACAGGCTAGGGGGAGGGTAGACAGGCTAGGGGAGGGGAGAAAGGCTAGGGGGAGGGAGACAGGCTAGGGGGGAGGGGAGACAGGCTAGGGGGGGGGGAGACAGGCTAGGGGGGAGGGGAGACAGGCTAGGGGGGAGGGGAGACAGGCTAGGGGGAGGGGAGACAGGCTAGGGGGAGGGGAGACAGGCTAGGGGGGAGGGGAGACAGGCTAGGGGGAGGGGAGACAGGCTAGGCTAGGGGGAGGGGAGACAGGTTAGGCTAGGGGGAGGGGAGACAGGCTAGGGGGAGGGGAGACAGGCTAGGGGGAGGGGAGACAGGCTAGGGGGAGGGGAGACAGGCTAGGGGGAGGGGAGACAGGCTAGGGGGAGGGGAGACAGGCTAGGGGGAGGGGAGACAGGCTAGGGGAGGGGAGACAAGCTAGGGGGAGGGGAGACAGGCTAGGGGGAGGGGAGACAGGCTAGGGGGAGGGGAGACAGGCTAGGGGGAGGGGAGACAGGCTAGGGAGGAGGGGAGACAGGCTAGGGGGGAGGGGAGACAGGCTAGGGGGGAGGGGAGACAGGCTAGGGGGGAGGGGAGACAGGCTAGGGGGGAGGGGAGACATGCTAGGGGGAGGGGAGACAGGCTAGGGGGAGGGGAGACAGGCTAGGGGAGACAGGCTAGGGGAGAGGGTAGGGGGAGGGGAGACAGGCTAGGGGGAGGGGAGACAGGCTAGGGGGAGGGGAGACAGGCTAGGGGGAGGGGAGACAGGGTTTGTGTAAGCAGCAGTAAAGAGAAGGAGAAGTAAGGAGGTGACCAACTGTTACCACCAGGACTACTTCCTCATTGTTGCCAGTGGGTTTGCTTGAAAATGGCTCCCTATTGGCTCCTGGTCAAAATGAGTGAAGTACAAGGAATAAGGTGCCCTATAGGGAATAGGGCACATTTGCTATAGGCTGAGCTACCAGAGACACAAACACTACTAGCCCCTTCTAATGTTGTCTTATGAATACTAGCCCCTTATAGTCCCCTCCTCCCTGTGTACCTGGAAGTTTAAAAAAACACATACCTGGAAGGCTAGTTGGCAGAGAGCCCCCACCCAGTCATGGTAGTTCTCTGAGGCCAGGGTGTATCTTCTTTGTGTGGTGTTCAGGTCGAACGCTCTACAGTCTGGAGGCAGGTCAAAGGTCAACAAGTTTATTTTAGGAAAAAAAGAGAACTAAAGCGGGCAAATAAATGTAATAAACCAACATTTAAACAGATAAACTGCCTTAATAAATCAGGGTTCAACTGTTTCTCAGATTGCAGAGAGTTTACACTCTCTGAAACACTGAGATTAACAGATTAAGGACCGGTTTCATAGACAGATTAAGGACTGGTTTCATAGACAGATTAAGGACTGGTTTCATAGACAGATTAAGGACTGTTTTCATAGACAGATTAAGGACTGGTTTCATAGACAGATTAAGGACTGGTTTCATAGACAGATTAAGGACTGGTTTCATAGACAGATTAAGGACTGGTTTCATGGACAGATTAAGGACTGGTTTCATAGACAGATTAAGGACTGGTTTCATAGACAGATTAAGGACTGGTTTCATAGACAGATTAAGGACTGGTTTCATAGACAGATTAAGGACTGGTTTCATAGACAGATTAAGGACTGGTTTCATAGACAGATTAAGGACTGGTTTCATAGACAGATTAAGGACTGGTTTCATAGACAGATTAAGGACTGGTTTCATGGACAGATTAAGGACTGGTTTCATAGACAGATTAAGGACTGGTTTCATAGACAGATTAAGGACTGGTTTCATAGACAGATTAAGGACTGGTTTCATAGACAGATTAAGGACTGGTTTCATAGACAGATTAAGGACTGGTTTCATAGACAGATTAAGGACTGGTTTCATAGACAGTTTAAGGACTGGTTTCATGGACAGATTAAGGACTGGTTTCATAGACAGATTAAGGACTGGTTTCATAGACAGATTAAGGACTGGTTTCATAGACAGATTAAGGAATGGTTTCATAGACAGATTAAGGACTGGTTTCATAGACAGATTAAGGACTGGTTTCATAGACAGATTAAGGACTGGTTTCATAGACAGATTAAGGACTGGTTTTATAGACAGATTAAGGACTGGTTTCATAGACAGTTTAAGGACTGGTTTCATGGACAGATTAAGGACTGGTTTCATAGACAGATTAAGGACTGGTTTCATAGACAGATTAAGGACTGGTTTCATAGACAGATTAAGGAATGGTTTCATAGACAGATTAAGGACTGGTTTCATAGACAGATTAAGGACTGGTTTCATAGACAGATTAAGGACTGGTTTCATAGTCAGATTAAGGACTGGTTTCATAGACAGATTAAGGACTGGTTTCATAGACAGATTAAGGACTGGTTTCATAGACAGATTAAGTAGTGGTTTCATAGACAGATAAAGGACTGGTTTCATAGACAGATTAAGGACTGGTTTCATAGTCAGATTAAGGACTGGTTTCATAGACAGATTAAGGACTGGTTTCATAGACAGATTAAGGACTGGTTTCATAGACAGATTAAGGACTGGTTTCATAGACAGATTAAGGACTGGTTTCATAGACAGATTAAGGACTGGTTTCATAGTCAGATTAAGGACTGGTTTCATAGACAGATTAAGGACTGGTTTCATAGACAGATTAAGGACTGGTTTCATAGACAGATTAAGGACTGGTTTCATAGACAGATTAAGGACTGGTTTCATAGACAGATTAAGGACTGGTTTCATAGACAGATTAAGGACTGGTTTCATGGACAGATTAAGGACTGTTTTCATAGACAGATTAAGGACTGGTTTCATAGACAGATTAAGGACTGGTTTCATAGACAGATTAAGGACTGGTTTCATGGACAGATTAAGGACTGGTTTCATAGTCAGATTAAGGACTGGTTTCATAGACAGATTAAGGACTGGTTTCATAGACAGATTAAGGACTGGTTTCATAGACAGATTAAGGACTGGTTTCATAGACAGATTAAGGACTGGTTTCATAGACAGATTAAGGACTGTTTTCATAGACAGATTAAGGACTGGTTTCATGGACAGATTAAGGACTGGTTTCATACAGATTAAGGACTGGTTTCATGGACAGATTAAGGTTTCACAGATTAAGGACTGGTTTCATGGACAGATTAAGGACCGGTTTCATAGACAGATTAAGGACTGGTTTCATGGACAGATTAAGGACTAGTGTCATGGACAGATTAAGCCTAGTACTGGACTAAAAACACTATACCATCATTAGGTAGTGCTGGAAGGAAGCTCTCCTCTGGGGCCAGGGTAACACTGAGGCAGTCACACAGCTGAACAATCCTCCTACACTGGGTGGACTTGGACTTGGTGGTTGTGTGGCCTCCGTCAAGGATGTCGTGGAATTCGACTCGACCGATGCCGAAAATGCTAGTGGGGTAGAGAACGATCCACGTCTTCCTCCACGTTTTCTGTGGTGGACGGATACAGCAGTCAATCACGATGAATTCTTCTTTAAGCGTTGAAAGAACTTTCAGAATTTGTAATCTGACGAGAATAGCCTTCCAACATTTCTTCCAACATTAGTAAAGACTATCATCTATTAGCTCAGTTGAGTAAAGTCCTGCAGATAATACATCATCTTTGTAAACACTCACCTTTCCAAACTTGTTTCCCCTAACGTAGAGCATCCCCTCCTTGAAAACAACCTCCATCCTCTCCCTCGGTGTGAGGTAATCAAACAGTTCTTGACCTTCACCTGAGTGTAGCCTACGTCCTCTCTCAAGTCTGTTAGGTTATCCTCTAGTAAAACGCTGTAGTCTTTTGTTTTAAATTCTGTTAGTTAGGTTATCCTCCCCTAAAACTCTGTAGTCTTTGTTCTAATTTCTGTTAGTTAGGTTATCCTCCCCTAAAACTCTAGTCTTTGTTTTAAATTCTGTTAGTTAGGTTATCCTCCCCTAAAACTCTGTAGTCTTTGTTCTAATTTCTGTTAGTTAGGTTATCCTCCCCTAAAACTCTAGTCTTTGTTTTAAATTCTGTTAGTTAGGTTATCCTCCCCTAAAACTCTGTAGTCTTTGTTCTAATTTCTGTTAGTTAGGTTATCCTCCCCTAAAACTCTGTAGTCTTTGTTTTAAATTCTGTTAGTTAGGTTATCCTCCCCTAAAACTCTGTAGTCTTTGTTCTAATTTCTGCTAGTTAGGTTATCCTCCCCTAAAACTCTAGTCTTTGTTTTAAATTCTGTTAGTTAGGTTATCCTCCCCTAAAACTCTGTAGTCTTTGTTCTAATTTCTGTTAGTTAGGTTATCCTCCCCTAAAACTCTGTAGTCTTTGTTCTAATTTCTGTTAGTTAGGTTATCCTCCCCTAAAACTCTGTAGTCTTTGTTTTAAATTCTGTTAGTTAGGTTATCCTCCCCTAAAACTCTGTAGTCTTTGTTCTAATTTCTGTTAGTTAGGTTATCCTCCCCTAAAACTCTGTAGTCTTTGTTTTAAATTCTGTTAGTTAGGTTATCCTCCCCTAAAACTCTGTAGTCTTTGTTCTAATTTCTGCTAGTTAGGTTATCCTCCCCTAAAACTCTAGTCTTTGTTTTAAATTCTGTTAGTTAGGTTATCCTCCCCTAAAACTCTGTAGTCTTTGTTCTAATTTCTGTTAGTTAGGTTATCCTCCCCTAAAACTCTGTAGTCTTTGTTCTAATTTCTGTTAGTTAGGTTATCCTCCCCTAAAACTCTGTAGTCTTTGTTTTAAATTCTGTTAGTTAGGTTATCCTCCCCTAAAACTCTGTAGTCTTCGTTCTAATTTCTGTTAGTTAGGTTAACCACCAGCACCTCAGAGTTCAGCACCCTCCCCAAGTCTGTGTTAATACGGTTACATCCACCACTACCAACTGACAGTCAAGTCCCTTCCTCCCCTGTCTCTCCGCTGTGTTCCAGAGTAGTCAACACTCAGAGCAGTCTGAGGTGATAGTGAACCTGCAGATCAGCAGTAGTGGTCTAAGCTTCCCTTCCTTCCCCTCTACAACACGTCATTTACCAGAGAAAGATACTATTTTTCTCTCCATCTGACTTTTTTATATATTTTTTTATACATGCATCACCAGAAAGACATGAAACATAAACGAGTAACATATTTGATAAATTAAAACAGATCGTACTGAGACGATTAAACTCATTCTTAGTAATTATCTAAAAGTTCTTTATCGTGTTCACCATGGTTACGGAAGACACTCACACTTCCCTTTCTGAGAGTAATTCTATCGAATGGTATTTCAACACATATTTCTACAGTCAGAAGTTACTAAATCGTTCCATAAAAACTGAGCACCCGTGGAAAGTCTGATGTGGATCGTAAAATTGATTTATTAACGTTGCAGAGAAATGTAATTACATGTATAATACAAAACAGATAAGAGAAATAAGAGAGTTGATAGTTCAACCTTTTATACATACAGAGCGATTCTGTCTTTATCTTATCGGTCCCGGAGACAAAGCAAATACATGTTACTTCCTCAATTCTCTGAGAAACAAGGCCATCACAGCCATGTCAGTCTCACACAGCCATGTCAGTCTCACACAGCCATGTCAGTCTCACACAGCCATGTCAGTCTCACACAGCCATGTCATACTATCCCAATTGGTCCCCATTGTACCTGGCAAAACAAACCAGGCACAGCATTGAGTAGGTGACAGTATTTCGTGAGGTACATTCAGAAGTCCATGGAGCTGTGTGCCAGGTAGTCTTTCCGTCCGATATTGGTGACCTGTTTGGTCTGCATGGCCTCCAGTTTGGGACAGTCTGTGATACGATGACCAAGACCACCGCAGAATGTACAGCCTCTCTCTCCTGGGGAACAGTAGTAAGAAAAACAACAGGTAGGTTAGAATGGGGGGGAAGAACCAAGAGATGGCAGACATCTTGGGCTACTAAAATCATAGTTACAGCAATACGCTTTTCATTTTAAATAGTAACTTCTGTGAATAGAAAAGGAGAAATGAGTGACAGAGAAGCAGCAGAAGCGATAGAAATATATCAACAGAAAGAGAGAGAAACACACACACGCGCACACACACACACACACACACACGCACACATATTCACACAGTTGAAGTCAGAAGTTTACATACACTTAGGTTGGAGTCATTAAAACTTGTTTCTCAACCACTCCACACATTTCTTGTTAACAAACTATAGTTTTGGCAAGTCGGTTAGGACATCTACTTTGTGTATGACACAAGTCATTTCGCCATCAATTGTTTACAGAAAGATTATTTCACTTATAATTCACTGTATCACAATTCCAGTGGGTCAGAAGTTTTCATACACTAAGTTGACTGCCTTTAAACAGCTTGGAAAATTCCAGAAAATGATGTCATGGCTTTAGAAGCTTCTGATAGGCTAATTGACATCATTTGAGTCAATTGGAGGTGTACCTGTGGATGTATTTCAAACTCAGTGCCTCTTTGCTTGACATCATGGGAGAATCAAAAGAAATCAGCCAGGACCCTCAGAAAAAAATTGTAAACCTCTACAAGTCTGGTTCATCCTTGGGAGCAATTTCCAAATGCCTGAAGGTACCACGTTCATCTGTACAAACAATAGTACTAATTATAAACACCATGGGACCATGCAGTCGTCATACAGCTCAGGGAGGAGACGGGTTCTGTCTCCTAGAGATGAACGTACTTTGGTGTTAAAAGTGCAAATCAATCCCAGAACAACAGCAAAGGACCTTGTGAAGATGCTGGAGGAAACAGGTACAAAAGTCTCTATATCCACAGTAAAACAAGTCCATAACCTGAAAGGCCGCTCAGCAAGGAAGAAGCCACTGCTCCAAAACCGCCATTAAAAAGCCAGACTACGGTTTGCAACTGCACATGGGGACAAAGATCGTACTTTTTGGAGAAATGTCCTCTGGTCTGATGAAACAAAAATAGAACTGTTTGGCCATAATGACCATCGTTATGTTTGAAGGAAAAAGGGGGAGGCTTGCAAGCCAAAGACACCATCCCAACCGTGAAGCACGGGGGTGGCAGCATCATGTTGTGGGGGTGCTTTGCTGCAGGAGGGACTGGTGCACTTCACAAAAGAGATGGCTTCATGAGGCAGGAAAATTATGTGGATATATTGAAGCTACATCTCAAGACATGAGTCAGGAAGTTAAAGCTTGGTCGCAAATGGGTCTTCCAAATGGACAATGACCCCAAGCATACTTCCAGAATTGTGACAAAATGGCTTAAGGATATCAAAGTCAAGGTATTGGAGTGGCCATCACAAAGCCCTAACCTAAATCCGATATAAAGTTTGTTGGCAGAACTGAAAAAGCGTGTGTGATCAAGGAGGCCTACAAACCTGACTCAGTTACACCAGCTCTGTCAGGAGAAATGGGCCAAAATTCACCCGACTTATTGTGGGAAGCTTGTGGAAGGCTACCCGAAACGTTTGACCCAAGTTAATCAATTTTAAGGCAATGCTACCAAATACTAATCGAGTGTATGTAAACTTCTGACCCACTGGGAATGTGATGAAAGAAATAAAAGCTGAAATAAATCATTCTCTCTACTATTATTCTGACATTTCACATTCTTAAAATAAAGTGGTGATCCTAACTGACCTAAGACAGGGAATTTTTACTTGGATTAAATGTCAGGAATTGTGAAAAACTGAGTTTAAATGTATTTGGCTGAGGTGTATGTAAACTTCTGACTTCAACTGTATATATGTGCGTGTGTGTATATACGTATCTATATATATATATATATAGAGAGAGAGAGAGAAAGGAAGGAGGGAGAGTAAGTAGCAGAAAGAGACCAGGATAGTGCGCGTTACCTCCGATATCCAGCATGGTCTCGTCTCCTGTCTGTAGGACCTGTAGAACAGGAGGAACCTTCTGCTTGGCTTCTATCAGCAGGGCCTTCAGATCCATCAGCACCGACTCATCTACAGGAGGGACGATTTCAGGGTTGTGAACAATAAGAAACACAAGAAAAGGACTGCAATAGCGAGGAACTACCTGGACTGATCCAAGCATCATTTTTATTTTCTGTTGCAAATTATTGTGTTTACATTTTTTTTTTTAAATTCTGTTAATTAAGTATCTTAATGGAATTACAACCCAGGGCATTAGACAGGTGTTTTCTCTACAAATCTGTTTTTAAGGGGCATCTGATTCAACAGCCATGGATACAGACCCCACAACATGATTCAACAGCCATGGATACAGACCCCACAACATGATTCAACAGCCACGGATACAGACCCCACAACATGATTCATGGATACAGACCCCACAACATGATTCAACAGCCACGGATACAGACCCCACAACATGATACAACAGCCACGGATACAGACCCCACAACATGATTCAACAGCCATGGATACAGACCCCACAACATGATTCAACAGCCATGGATACAGACCCCACAACATGATTCATGGATACAGACCCCACAACATAATACATGGATACAGACCCCACAACATGATTCAACAGCCATGGATACAGACCCCAGAACATGATACATGGATACAGACCCCACAACATAATACATGGATACAGACCCCACAACATGATTCAACAGCCATGGATACAGACCCCACAACATGATACATGGATACAGACCCCACAACATGATTCAACAGCCATGGATACAGACCCCAGAACATGATACATGGATACAGACCCCACAACATAATACATGGATACAGACCCCACAACATGATTCAACAGCCATGGATACAGACCCCACAACATGATTCAACAGCCACAGATACAGACCCCACAACATGATTCAACAGCCATGGATACAGACCCCACAACATGATTCAACAGCCATGGATACAGACCCCACAACATGATTCAACAGCCATGGATACAGACCCCACAACATGATTCAACAGCCATGGATACAGACCCCACAACATGATTCAACAGCCACGGATACAGACCCCACAACATGATACATGGATACAGACCCCACAACATGATTCAACAGCCATGGATACAGACCCCACAACATGATACATGGATACAGACCCCACAACATGATACATGGATACAGACCCCACAACATGATACATGGATACAGACCCCACAACATGATTCAACAGCCACGGATACAGACCCCACAACATGATACATGGATACAGACCCCACAACATGATACATGGATACAGACCCCACAACATGATACATGGATACAGACCCCACAACATGATTCAACAGCCATGGATACAGACCCCACAACATGATACATGGATACAGACCCCACAACATAATACATGGATACAGACCCCACAACATGATTCAACAGCCATGGATACAGACCCCACAACATGATACATGGATACAGACCCCACAACATAATACATGGATACAGACCCCACAACATGATTCAACAGCCATGGATACAGACCCCACAACATGATACATGGATACAGACCCCACAACATGATACATGGATACAGACCCCACAACATGCAAGGGAAGCCAACATGATGGCTAAATGTTGAGGAATCAGGTGGTGGCTTGTTTCTTACCACAGCCTTTGTTGATGAAAGTGGTGGCGATCCCAGTCTTCCCTGATCGACCGGTTCGACCAATCCTGTGGACTGGAACACACAACAACACTGTTTTTTTTAGTCCGTCAGTGGATGAGTCTGATTATAGAGAGGGAATAGATGAGATTTAGGGGTACCAATAACGTGCACTTGAGGGGAGATATGAGCAGATTAACATGAGAAGAAACGGGGTAACATGTACTCTCCCTCTAGGCCAGGTTACTCTCTCTAGGCCAGGTTACTCTCCCTCTAGGCCAGGTTACTCTCCCTCTAGGCCAGGTTACTCTCCCTCTAGGCCAGGTTACTCTCCCTCTAGGCCAGGTTACTCTCCCTCTAGGCCAGGTTACTCTCCCTCTAGGCCAGGTTACTCTCCCTCTAGGCCAGGTTACTCTCCCTCTAGGCCAGGTTACTCTCCCTCTAGGCCAGGTTACTCTCCCTCTAGGCCAGGTTACTCTCTCTCTAGGCCAGGTTACTCTCTCTCTCTAGGCCAGGTTACTCTCCCGCTAGGCCAGGTTACTCTAGCTCTAGGCCAGGTTACTCTCCATCTAGGCCAGGCCAGGTTACTCTCCCTCTAGGCCAGGTTACTCTCCCTCTAGGCCAGGTTACTCTCCCTCTAGGCCAGGTTACTCTCCCTCTAGGCCAGGTTACTCTCCCTCTAGGCCAGGTTACTCTCCCTCTAGGCCAGGTTACTCTCCCTCTAGGCCAGGCCAGGTTACTCTCCCTCTAGGCCAGGTTACTCTCTCTAGGCCAGGTTACTCTCCCTCTAGGCCAGGTTACTCTCCCTCTAGGCCAGGTTACTCTCCCTCTCGGCCAGGTTACTCTCCATCTAGATCAGGCCAGGTTACTCTCCCTCTAGGCCAGGTTACTCTCCCTCTAGGCCAGGTTACTCTCCCTCTAGGCCAGGTTACTCTCCCTCTAGGCCAGGTTACTCTCCCTCTAGGCCAGGTTACTCTCCCTCTAGGCCAGGTTACTCTCCCTCTAGGCCAGGTTACTCTCCCTCTAGGCCAGGCAAGGTTACTCTCCCTCTAGGCCAGGTTACTCTCCCTCTAGACCAGGTTAATCTCTCTCTAGACCAGGTTACTCTCTCTCTAGACCAGGTTACTCTCTCTCTAGACCAGGTTACTCTCTCTCTAGACCAGGTTACTCTCTCTCTAGACCAGGTTACTCTCTCTCTAGACCAGGTTACTCTCTCTCTAGACCAGGTTACTCTCCCTCTAGGCCAGGTTACTCTCTCTCTAGACCAGGTTACTCTCTCTCTAGACCAGGTTACTCTCTCTCTAGACCAGGTTACTCTCTCTAGACCAGGTTACTCTCTCTCTAGACCAGGTTACTCTCTCTCTAGGCCAGGTTACTCTCTCTCTAGGCCAGGTTACTCTCTCTCTAGGCCAGGTTACTCTCTCTCTAGGCCAGGTTACTCTCTCTCTAGGCCAGGTTACTCTCTCTCTAGGCCAGGTTACTCTCTCTCTAGGCCAGGTTACTCTCTCTCTAGGCCAGGTTACTCTCTCTCTAGGCCAGGTTACTCTCTCTCTAGGCCAGGTTACTCTCTCTCTAGGCCAGGTTACTCTCTCTCTAGGTCAGGTTACTCTCTCTAGACCAGGTTACTCTCTCTAGACCAGGTTACTCTCTCTAGGCCAGGTTACTCTCTCTCTAGGCCAGGTTACTCTCTCTCTAGGCCAGGTTACTCTCTCTCTAGGCCAGGTTACTCTCTCTCTAGGCCAGGTTACTCTCTCTCTAGGCCAGGTTACTCTCTCTCTAGGCCAGGTTACTCTCTCTCTAGGCCAGGTTACTCTCTCTCTAGGCCAGGTTACTCTCTCTAGGCCAGGTTACTCTCTCTAGACCAGGTTACTCTCTCTAGACCAGGTTACTCTCTCTAGACCAGGTTACTCTCTCTCTAGACCAGGTTACTCTCTCTCTAGACCAGGTTACTCTCTCTAGACCAGGTTACTCTCTCTCTAGACCAGGTTACTCTCTCTCTAGATCAGGTTACTCTCTCTCTAGACCAGGTTACTCTCTCTCTAGACCAGGTTACTCTCTCTCTAGACCAGGTTACTCTCTCTCTAGACCAGGTTACTCTCTCTCTAGACCAGGTTACTCTCTCTCTAGACCAGGTTACTCTCGCTCTAGACCAGGTTACTCTCGCTCTAGACCAGGTTACTCTCCCTCTAGACCAGGTTACTCTCTCTCTAGGCCAGGTTACTCTCTCTAGACCAGGTTACTCTCTCTCTAGACCAGGTTACTCTCTCTCTAGACCAGGTTACTCTCTCTCTAGACCAGGTTACTCTCTCTAGACCAGGTTACTCTCTCTCTAGACCAGGTTACTCTCTCTCTAGACCAGGTTACTCTCTCTCTAGACCAGGTTACTCTCTCTCTAGACCAGGTTACTCTCTCTCTAGACCAGGTTACTCTCTCTCTAGACCAGGTTACTCTCTCTCTAGACCAGGTTACTCTCTCTCTAGACCAGGTTACTCTCTCTCTAGACCAGGTTACTCTCTCTCTAGACCAGGTTACTCTCTCTCTAGACCAGGTTACTCTCTCTCTAGGCCAGGTTACTCTCTCTAGACCAGGTTACTCTCTCTCTAGACCAGGTTACTCTCTCTCTAGACCAGGTTACTCTCTCTCTAGACCAGGTTACTCTCTCTCTAGACCAGGTTACTCTCTCTCTAGACCAGGTTACTCTCTCTCTAGGCCAGGTTACTCTCTCTAGACCAGGTTACTCTCTCTCTAGACCAGGTTACTCTGAATCACATTGTGGTAACTGCTGAAGAAAAAGAGCCTTGATCAAATCATATTGATTGATTGATTTCTGACTGTAAATTGCTCTGGATAAGATTGTTCTGCTAAATGACCAAAATGTCATGTAAAAAAACAGTTGATTAATTGAGATGTAAAGTCTTACCATAGTTCTCTATCTCCTCTGGCATATCATAGTTGACCACGTGCTGTATAGCAGGGAAGTCCAGACCTTTAGACGCAACATCAGTAGCCACCAACACATCCTTCTTCCCTTCCTTAAAGGCCTCGATGGCCTTGGTACGCTCCTCCTGGTCTGGAAACACATAGCAGAGTGGGAATGAAGTAGCACCCCTATTTAGGTAGTCCCAGCAGGAAGATAAGGGGTTTTAATCTTACCATTTCCTCCACTCCCTTTAGCACTAAGGCACATGTTAAGGGCAGGGTGGTTGAGGTAGGAAAACTAAGGGGGGGGTTGGTGATCTTACCTTCTCCTCCGTGGATAGCCACAGCCTCACCTCCTTTCAGCACTAAGGCACATGTTAAGGGCAGGGGACTAGTGGTTGAGGTATGAAAACTAAGGGGGGGGTTAGTGATCTTACCTTCTCCTCCACTCCTTTCAGCACTAAGGCACATGTTAAGGGCAGGGGACTAGTGGTTGAGGTATGAAAACTAAGGGGGGGGGGTTAGTGATCTTACCTTTTCCTCCGTGGATAGCCACAGCCTCCACTCCTTTCAGCACTAAGGCACATGTTAAGGGCAGGGGACTAGTGGTTGAGGTATGAAAACTAAGGGGGGGGGGGTTGGTGATCTTACCTTTTCCTCCGTGGATAGCCACAGCCTCACCTCCTTTCAGCACTAAGGCACATGTTAAGGGCAGGGTGGTTGAGGTATGAAAACTAAGGGGGGGGGGGTTAGTGATCTTACCTTTTCCTCCGTGGATAGCCACAGCCTCACCTCCTTTCAGCACTAAGGCACATGTTAAGGGCAGGGTGGTTGAGGTATGAAAACTAAGGGGGGGGGTTGGTGATCTTACCTTTTCCTCCGTGGATAGCCACAGCCTCCACTCCTTTCAGCAGGAGATATTCATGAATGGCGTCCACGTCTGCTTTCTTCTCAGCAAACATCAACACCTGGGTGACAGAGAACAACACTACCATCTTACCATCTGATTAAACACACAACAACACTACCATCTGATTAAACAACAACACTACCATCTGATTAAACACACAACACTACCATCTGATTAAACAACAACACCTGGGTGACAGAGAACAACACTACCATCTTACCTTTGATTAAACACACAACAACACTACCATCTGATTAAACAACAACACTACCATCTGATTAAACAACAACACCTGGGTGACAGAGAACAACACTACCATCTTACCTTTGATTAAACACACAACAACACTACCATCTGATTAAACAACAACACTACCATCTGATTAAACAACAACACCTGGGTGACAGAGAACAACACTACCATCTTACCATCTGATTAAACACACAACAACACTACCATCTTACCTTTGATTAAACACACAACAACACTACCATCTTACCATCTGATTAAACACACAACAACACTACCATCTTACCATCTGATTAAACACACAACAACACTACCATCTAACCATCTGATTAAACACACAACAACACTACCATCTAACCATCTGATTAAACACACAACAACACTACCATCTTACCATCTGATTAAACACACAACACTACCATCTGATTAAACAACAACACCTGGGTGACAGAGAACAACACTACCATCTTACCATCTGATTAAACACACAACAACACTACCATCTTACCTTCTGATTAAACACACAACAACACTACCATCTTACCATCTGATTAAACACACAACAACACTACCATCTAACCATCTGATTAAACACACAACAACACTACCATCTTACCATCTGATTAAACACACAACAACACTACCATCTTACCATCTGATTAAACAACAACACTACCATCTGATTAAACACACAACAACACTACCATCTTACCATCTGATTAAACAACAACACCTGGGTGACAGAGAACAACACTACCATCTTACCATCTGATTAAACACACAACAACACTACCATCTTACCAGCATCACCAGCATCACCTCAGCTAGGCTGGATGCTGTGTGAGAATGGAGGCTACCTGAGAGGCACAGCATCACCTCAGCTAGGCTGGATGCTGTGTGAGAATGGAGGCTACCTGAGAGGCACAGCATCACCTCAGCTAGGCTAGATGCTGTGTGAGAATGAAGGCTACCTGACAGGCACAGCATCACCTCAGCTAGGCTGGATGCTGTGTGAGAATGAAGGCTACCTGACAGGCACAGCATCACCTCAGCTAGGCTAGATGCTGTGTGAGAATGGAGGCTCCCTGACAGGCACAGCATCACCTCAGCTAGGCTGGATGCTGTGTGAGAATGAAGGCTACCTGACAGGCACAGCATCACCTCAGCTAGGCTAGATGCTGTGTGAGAATGAAGGCTACCTGACAGGCACAGCATCACCTCAGCTAGGCTGGATGCTGTGTGAGAATGGAGGCTACCTGACAGGCACAGCATCACCTCAGCTAGGCTGGATGCTGTGTGAGAATGGAGGCTACCTGAGAGGCACAGCATCACCTCAGCTAGGCTGGATGCTGTGTGAGAATGGAGGCTACCTGACAGGCACAGCATCACCTCAGCTAGGCTGGATGCTGTGTGAGAATGGAGGCTACCTGAGAGGCACAGCATCACCTCAGCTAGGCTAGATGCTGTGTGAGAATGAAGGCTACCTGACAGGCACAGCATCACCTCAGCTAGGCTGGATGCTGTGTGAGAATGGAGGCTACTTGACAGGCACAGCATCACCTCAGCTAGGCTGGATGCTGTGTGAGAATGGAGGCTACCTGAGAGGCACAGCATCACCTCAGCTAGGCTGGATGCTGTGTGAGAATGGAGGCTACCTGACAGGCACAGCATCACCTCAGCTAGGCTGGATGCTGTGTGAGAATGGAGGCTACCTGAGAGGCACAGCATCACCTCAGCTAGGCTAGATGCTGTGTGAGAATGAAGGCTACCTGACAGGCACAGCATCACCTCAGCTAGGCTGGATGCTGTGTGAGAATGGAGGCTACCTGACAGGCACAGCATCACCTCAGCTAGGCTAGATGCTGTGTGAGAATGAAGGCTACCTGACAGGCACAGCATCACCTCAGCTAGGCTGGATGCTGTGTGAGAATGAAGGCTACCTGACAGGCACAGCATCACCTCAGCTAGGCTAGATGCTGTGTGAGAATGAAGGCTACCTGACAGGCACAGCATCACCTCAGCTAGGCTGGATGCTGTGTGAGAATGGAGGCTACCTGACAGGCACAGCATCACCTCAGCTAGGCTAGATGCTGTGTGAGAATGAAGGCTACCTGACAGGCACAGCATCACCTCAGCTAGGCTGGATGCTGTGTGAGAATGAAGGCTACCTGACAGGCTTACTTTACCGTAAGCTTTCTTCTCGATCCGCATGAAGCAATAATGATGTAAGATAGATCTAGTTTTTGAGACATGACATGTAGCACTTTAGAATATGCATTTATTTTTAGTAGTTTTCTCCAAAAACAAGGTTATCACCGTGACAACGGAGCACTGAGCATACTGCAAGCTTTGTATTTTCAAAGCCTTCTATATTTCATTCAGTGTTATGGTCACTTGGCTTTTTTGATTCGCGGAAACAACTTTGAAGACAACCGCCACAACGAAGACAACCGCCACAACATAGACAACCGCCACAACATAGACAACCGCCACAACATAGACAACCGCCACAACATAGACAACCGCCACAACATAGACAACCGCCACAACATAGACAACCGTCACAACATAGACAACCGCCACAACATAGACAACCGCCACAACATAGACAACCGTCACAACAAAGACAACCGCCACAACATAGACAACCGCCACAACATAGACAACCGCCACAACACAGACAACCGCCACATCAAAGACAACCGTCACAACAAAGACAACCGCCACAACATAGACAACCGCCACAACATAGACAACCGCCACAACATAGACAACCGCCACAACATAGACAACCGCCACAACATAGACAACCGCCACAACATAGACAACCGCCACAACATAGACAACCGCCACAACATAGACAACCGCCACAACATAGACAACCGCCACAACATAGACAACCGCCACAACATAGACAACCGCCACAACATAGACAACCGCCACAACAAAGACAACCGCCACAACATAGACAACCGCCACAACATAGACAACCGCCACAACATAGACAACCGCCACAACATAGACAACCGCCACAACAAAGACAAC
The DNA here is from genome assembly GCF_057628025.1 of Oncorhynchus mykiss. NCBI lineage: Eukaryota > Metazoa > Chordata > Actinopteri > Salmoniformes > Salmonidae > Oncorhynchus > Oncorhynchus mykiss. The sequence goes on from NC_143035.1 coordinate 41,131,648, forward strand.
CGCCACAACATAGACAAACGCCACAACGAAGACAACAGTCACAAAGTTTGTGTGAGAAAGCTGCACCATTTGGTCAACAGATCTCAGTGCTAATTATCATCGGATGTATTAGGTTACGAAATCAGACTTTCTGTATATAATGTTAAATGATATGTCAGGGGGAACGACCCCACTGAACTACTCAGAACATGAATAATCATATTTGTCTCGGTAAAAGTTATTTTATAACATAAGGATGAGAAATTTCAACACCAAAGCGCGTTTTCACTCGGAGAGGGACACCCTACAAAACACAAAGATGGAACTAGAGGTCAGGTTGTTATTAGCCAGTTTGTTACTAACCGGAGGAGGAGGGGTTGTTACTAACCAGAGGAGGGGTTGTTCCTAACCAGAGGAGGAGGAGGGGTTGTTACTAACCGGAGGAGGGGTTGTTACTAACCAGAGGAGGAGGGGTTGTTACTAACCAGAGGAGGGGTTGTTACTAACCAGAGGAGGGGTTGTTACTAACCAGAGGAGGGGTTGTTACTAACCAGAGGAGGGTTGTTACTAACCAGAGGAGGAGTTGTTACTAACCAGAGGAGGGGTTGTTACTAACCAGAGGAGGGGTTGTTACTAACCAGAGGAGGGGTTGTTACTAACCGGAGGAGGAGGGGTTGTTACTAACCGGAGGAGGAGGGGTTGTTACTAACCGGAGGAGGAGGGGTTGTTACTAACCGGAGGAGGAGGGGTTGTTACTAACCGGAGGAGGAGGGGTTGTTACTAACCGGAGGAGGAGGGGTTGTTACTAACCGGAGGAGGAGGGGTTGTTACTAACCGGAGGAGGAGGGGTTGTTACTAACCAGAGGAGGAGGGGTTGTTACTAACCGGAGGAGGAGGGGTTGTTACTAACCGGAGGAGGAGGGGTTGTTACTAACCGGAGGAGGAGGGGTTGTTACTAACCGGAGGAGGAGGAGGGGTTGTTACTAACCGGAGGAGGAGGAGGGGTTGTTACTAACCGGAGGAGGAGGAGGGGTTGTTACTAACCGGAGGAGGAGGAGGGGTTGTTACTAACCGGAGGAGGAGGAGGGGTTGTTACTAACCGGAGGAGGAGGAGGGGTTGTTACTAACCGGAGGAGGAGGAGGGGTTGTTACTAACCGGAGGAGGAGGAGGGGTTGTTACTAACCGGAGGAGGAGGGGTTGTTACTAACCAGAGGAGGAGGGGTTGTTACTAACCAGAGGAGGAGGGGTTGTTACTAACCAGAGGAGGAGGGGTTGTTACTAACCAGAGGAGGAGGGGTTGTTACTAACCAGAGGAGGAGGGGTTGTTACTAACCAGAGGAGGAGGGGTTGTTACTAACCAGAGGAGGAGGGGTTGTTACTAACCAGAGGAGGAGGGGTTGTTACTAACCAGAGGAGGAGGGGTTGTTACTAACCAGAGGAGGAGGGGTTGTTACTAACCAGAGGAGGGGTTGTTACTAACCAGAGGAGGAGGGGTTGTTACTAACCAGAGGAGGGGTTGTTACTAACCAGAGGAGGGGTTGTTACTAACCAGAGGAGGGGTTGTTACTAACCAGAGGAGGGGTTGTTACTAACCAGAGGAGGGGTTGTTACTAACCGGAGGAGGGGTTGTTACTAACCAGAGGAGGGGTTGTTACTAACCAGAGGAGGGGTTGTTACTAACCAGAGGAGGGGTTGTTACTAACCGGAGGAGGGGTTGTTACTAACCGGAGGAGGGGTTGTTACTAACCGGAGGAGGGGTTGTTACTAACCAGAGGAGGGGTTGTTACTAACCAGAGGAGGGGTTGTTACTAACCGGAGGAGGGGTTGTTACTAACCAGAGGAGGGGTTGTTACTAACCAGAGGAGGGGTTGTTACTAACCGGAGGAGGGGTTGTTACTAACCGGAGGAGGGGTTGTTACTAACCGGAGGAGGGGTTGTTACTAACCAGAGGAGGGGTTGTTACTAACCAGAGGAGGGGTTGTTACTAACCAGAGGAGGGGTTGTTACTAACCAGAGGAGGGGTTGTTACTAACCAGAGGAGGGGTTGTTACTAACCAGAGGAGGGGTTGTTACTAACCGGAGGAGGGGTTGTTACTAACCAGAGGAGGGGTTGTTACTAACCAGAGGAGGGGTTGTTACTAACCAGAGGAGGGGTTGTTACTAACCGGAGGAGGGGTTGTTACTAACCGGAGGAGGGGTTGTTACTAACCGGAGGAGGGGTTGTTACTAACCAGAGGAGGGGTTGTTACTAACCAGAGGAGGGGTTGTTACTAACCGGAGGAGGGGTTGTTACTAACCAGAGGAGGGGTTGTTACTAACCAGAGGAGGGGTTGTTACTAACCAGAGGAGGGGTTGTTACTAACCGGAGGAGGGGTTGTTACTAACCGGAGGAGGGGTTGTTACTAACCGGAGGAGGGGTTGTTACTAACCGGAGGAGGGGTTGTTACTAACCAGAGGAGGGGTTGTTACTAACCAGAGGAGGGGTTGTTACTAACCAGAGGAGGGGTTGTTACTAACCAGAGGAGGGGTTGTTACTAACCAGAGGAGGGGTTGTTACTAACCAGAGGAGGGGTTGTTACTAACCAGAGGAGGGGTTGTTACTAACCAGAGGAGGGGTTGTTACTAACCGGAGGAGGGGTCTTCTGTAGACACTCCAGCAGGTAAACCATCTTAGCCTCTTCCTTCACATACTCCACTTCCTGAAATTCAATCATGTAAAAACAATCAATGTAAGCATTTTAATAGTCATATTAATATATATTAATATCAAAAAGTCAATTTTCAGTCAGTGGCAAAAGTACACAAAACCTATTTCATTTACGATATTCCTGTGAAAACCTGTTAGGGCACTACTTTAGACCAGGCAGGGCACTACTTTAGACCAGGCAGGGCACTACTTTAGACCAGGCAGGGCACTACTTTAGACCAGGCAGGGCACTACTTTAGACCAGACAGGGCACTACTTTAGACCAGGCAGGGCACTACTTTAGACCAGGCAGGGCACTACTTTAGACCAGGCAGGGCACTACTTTAGGCCAGGCAGGGCACTACTTTAGGCCAGGCAGGGCACTACTTTAGGCCAGGCGGTGCACTACTTTAGGGCAGGCAGGGCACTACTTTAGACTAGGCAGGGTACTACTTTAGACCAGGCAGGGCACTACTTTAGACCAAGTAGTGCACTACTTTAGACTAGGCAGTGCACTACTTTAGACCAGGCAGGGCACTACTTTAGACCAGGCAGGGCACTACTTTAGACCAGGCAGGGCACTACTTTAGACCAGGCAGGGCACTACTTTAGACCAGGCAGGGCACTACTTTAGACCAGGCAGGGCACTACTTTAGACCAGGCAGGGCACTACTTTAGGCCAGGCAGGGCACTACTTTAGACCAGGCAGGGCACTACTTTAGACCAGGCAGGGCACTACTTTAGACCAGGCAGGGCACTACTTTAGACCAGGCAGGGCACTACTTTAGACCAGGCAGGGCACTACTTTAGACCAGACAGGGCACTACTTTAGACCAGGCAGGGCACTACTTTAGACCAAGTAGTGCACTACTTTAGACCAGACAGGGCACTACTTTAGACCAGACAGGGCACTACTTTAGACCAAGTAGTGCACTACTTTAGACCAAGTAGTGCACTACTTTAGACCAGACAGGGCACTACTTTAGACCAAGTAGTGCACTACTTTAGACCAGACAGGGCACTACTGTAGACCAGGCAGGGCACTACTTTAGACCAGGCAGGGCACTACTTTAGACCAGGCAGGGCACTACTTTAGACCAAGTAGTGCACTACTTTAGACCAGGCAGGGCACTACTTTAGACCAGGCAGGGCACTACTTTAGACCAGGCAGGGCACTACTTTAGACCAAGTAGTGCACTACTTTAGACCAGGCAGGGCACTACTTTAGACCAGGCAGGGCACTACTTTAGACCAGGCAGGGCACTACTTTAGACCAGGCAGGGCACTACTTTAGACCAGGCAGGGCACTACTTTAGGCCAGGCAGGGCACTACTTTAGACCAGGCAGGGCACTACTTTAGACTAGGCAGTGCACTACTTTAGACCAGGCAGGGCACTACTTTAGACCAGGCAGGGCACTACTTTAGACCAGGCAGGGCACTACTTTAGACCAGGCAGGGCACTACTTTAGACCAGGCAGGGCACTACTTTAGGCCAGGCAGGGCACTACTTTAGGCCAGGCAGGGCACTACTTTAGGCCAGGCAGGGCACTACTTTAGACTAGGCAGGGTACTACTTTAGACCAGGCAGGGCACTACTTTAGACCAGGCAGGGTACTACTTTAGACCAGGCAGGGCACTACTTTAGACCAGGCAGGGCACTACTTTAGACCAGGCAGGGCACTACTTTAGACCAGGCAGGGCACTACTTTAGGCCAGGCAGGGCACTACTTTAGGCCAGGCAGGGCACTACTTTAGGCCAGGCAGGGCACTACTTTAGGCCAGGCAGGGCACTACTTTAGACTAGGCAGGGTACTACTTTATACCAGGCAGGGCACTACTTTAGACCAGGCAGGGCACTACTTTAGACCAGGCAGGGTACTACTTTAGACCAGGCAGGGCACTACTTTAGACCAGGCAGGGCACTACTTTAGACCAGGCAGGGCACTACTTTAGACCAGGCAGGGCACTACTTTAGACCAGGCAGGGCACTACTTTAGACCAGGCAGGGCACTACTTTAGACCAGGCAGGGCACTACTTTAGACCAGGCAGGGCACTACTTTAGACCAGGCAGGGCACTACTTTAGACCAGGCAGGGCACTACTTTAGGCCAGGCAGTGCACTACTTTAGACCAGGCAGGGCACTACTTTAGACCAGGCAGGGCACTACTTTAGACCAGGCAGGGCACTACTTTAGGCCAGGCAGGGCACTACTTTAGACCAGGCAGGACACTACTTTAGACCAGGCAGGGTACTACCTAGACCAGGGAGTGCACATTATAGGGAAGAGGGTGCTACAGTATTTGGGACGGATATTTTCTGCTGGTGTGTTGTACCTGAATGACGTCCAGGCTGGCAGCGCCGGCCCGGCCCACGTTGATGGTGATGGGTTTGACCAGGGCACTCTTGGCAAAGTTCTGGATCTTCTTGGGCATGGTGGCACTAAACAGAAGAGTTTGTCTCTGGCCCTGCAAATCAAATCAAATTTGATTCACACGCAGATAGAACTTACAGTGTAAAAAATATATAAGTAAATAGAAAATAAAAGTAACAAATCATTTTAAGAGCAGCAGTAAAATAACAATAGCGAGGCTATAGACAGGGGGTACCGGTACAGAGTCAATGTGGAGGCTATTGACAGGGGGTACCGGTACAGAGTCAATGTGGAGGCTATATACAGGGTATTACAGTACAGAGTCAATGTGGAGGCTATATACAGGGGGTACCGGTACAGAGTCAATGTGGAGGCTATATACAGAGGGTACCGGTACAGAGTCAATGTGGAGGCTATAGACAGGGGGTACCGGTACAGAGTCAATGTGGAGACTATATACAGGGGGTACCGGTACAGAGTCAATGCGGAGGCTATATACAGAGGGTACCAGTACAGAGTCAATGTGGAGGCTATATACAGGGGGTACCGGTACAGAGTCAATGTGGAGGCTATATACAGGGTGTACCAGTACAGAGTCAATGTGGAGGCTATAGACAGGGGGTACCGGTACAGAGTCAATGTGGAGGCTCTATACAGGGTGTACCAGTACAGAGTCAATGTGGAGGCTATAGACAGGGGGTACCGGTACAGAGTCAATGTGGAGGCTATATACAGGGTGTACCAGTACAGAGTCAATGTGGAGGCTATAGACAGGGGGTACCGGTACAGAGTCAATGTGGAGGCTATATACAGAGGGTACCGGTACAGAGTCAATGTGGAGGCTATATACAGGGTATTACAGTATCGAGTCAATGTGGAGGCTATATACAGGGTATTACGGTACAGAGTCAATGTGGAGGCTATATACAGGGGGTACCGGTACAGAGTCAATGTGGAGGCTATATACAGAGGGTACCGGTACAGAGTCAATGTGGAGGCTATATACAGGGGGTACCGGTACAGAGTCAATGTGGAGGCTATATACAGGGTATTACGGTACAGAGTCAATGTGGAGGCTATATACAGGGTGTTACGGTACAGAGTCAATGTGGAGGCTATATACAGGGGGTACCGGTACAGAGTCAATGTGGAGACTATATACAGGGGGTACCGGTACAGAGTCAATGTGGAGGCTATATACAGGGGGTACCGGTACAGAGTCAATGTGGAGGCTATATACAGAGGGTACCAGTACAGAGTCAATGTGGAGGCTATATACAGGGGGTACCGTTACAGAGTCAATGTGGAGGCTATATACAGGGGGTACCGGTACAGAGTCAATGTGGAGGCTATAGACAGGGGGTACCGGTACAGAGTCAATGTGGAGGCTATATACAGGGTGTACCAGTACAGAGTCAATGTGGAGGCTATAGACAGGGGGTACCGGTACAGAGTCAATGTGGAGGCTATATACAGGGTATTACGGTACAGAGTCAATGTGGAGGCTATATACAGGGTGTACCAGTACAGAGTCAATGTGGAGGCTATAGACAGGGGGTACCGGTACAGAGTCAATGTGGAGGCTATATACAGGGTATTACGGTACAGAGTCAATGTGGAGGCTATATACAGGGGGTACCGGTACAGAGTCAGTGTAGAGGCTATATACAGGGGTACCAGTACAGAGTCAATGTGGAGACTATATACAGGGGGTACCGGTACAGAGTCAATGTGGAGGCTATATACAGAGGGTACCAGTACAGAGTCAATGTGGAGGCTATATACAGGGGGTACCGGTACAGAGTCAATGTGGAGGCTATATACAGAGGGTACCGGTACAGAGTCAATGTAGAGGCTATAGACAGGGGGTACCGGTACAGAGTCAATGTGGAGGCTATATACAGGGGGTACCGGTACAGAGTCAATGTGGAGGCTATATACAGAGGGTACCGGTACAGAGTCAATGTGGAGGCTATATACAGAGGGTACAGGTACAGAGTCAATGTGGAGGCTATAGACAGGGTATTACGGTACAGAGTCAATGTGGAGGCTATATACAGGGTATTACGGTACAGAGTCAATGTGGAGGCTATATACAGGGGGTACGGTACAGAGTCAATGTGGAGGCTATATACAGGGTATTACGGTACAGAGTCAATGTGGAGGCTATATACAGGGGGCACCGGTACAGAGTCAATGTGGAGGCTATATACAGAGGGTACCGGTACAGAGTCAATGTGGAGGCTATAGACAGGGGGTACCGGTACAGAGTCAATGTGGAGACTATATACAGGGGGTACCGGTACAGAGTCAATGTGGAGGCTATATACAGGGGGTACCGGTACAGAGTCAATGTGGAGGCTATATACAGGGTATTACGGTACAGAGTCAATGTGGAGGCTATATACAGGGTATTACGGTACAGAGTCAATGTGGAGGCTATATACAGGGGGTACCGGTACAGAGTCAATGTGGAGGCTATATACAGGGGGTACCAGTACAGAGTCAATGTGGAGGCTATATACAGGGGGTACCGGTACAGAGTCAATGTGGAGACTATATACAGGGGGTACCGGTACAGAGTCAATGTGGAGGCTATATACAGGGGGTACCGGTACAGAGTCAATGTGGAGGCTATATACAGGGGGTACCGGTACAGAGTCAATGTGGAGGCTATATACAGGGGGTACTGGTACAGAGTCAATGTGGAGGCTATATACAGGGGGTACCGGTACAGAGTCAATGTGGAGACTATATACAGGGGGTACTGGTACAGAGTCAATGTGGAGGCTATATACAGGGGGTACCGGTACAGAGTCAATGTGGAGGCTATATACAGGGTGTTATGGTACAGAGTCAATGTGGAGGCTATATACAGGGGGTACCGGTACAGAGTCAATGTGGAGGCTATATACAGGGTGTACCGGTACAGAGTCAATGTGGAGGCTATATACAGGGTGTTATGGTACAGAGTCAATGTGGAGGCTATATACAGGGGGTACCGGTACAGAGTCAATGTAGAGGCTATATACAGGGGGTACCGGTACAGAGTCAATGTGGAGGCTATATACAGGGGGTACCAGTCCAGAGTCAATGTGGAGGCTATATACAGGGGGTACCGGTACAGAGTCAATGTAGAGGCTATATACAGGGGGTATCAGTACAGAGTCAATGTGGAGGCTGCATACAGGGGGTACCAGTCCAGAGTCAATGTGGAGGCTATATACAGGGGGTACCGGTACAGAGTCAATGTGGAGGCTATATACAGGGGGTACCAGTACAGAGTCAATGTGGAGGCTATATACAGGGGGTACCGGTACAGAGTCAATGTGGAGGCTATATACAGGGGGTACCGGTACAGAGTCAATGTGGAGGCTATATACAGGGGGTACCGGTACAGAGTCAATGTGGAGGCTATATACAGGGGGTACTGGTACAGAGTCAATGTGGAGGCTATATACAGGGGGTACCGGTACAGAGTCAATGTGGAGACTATATACAGTGGGTACCGGTACAGAGTCAATGTGGAGGCTATATACAGGGGGTACCGGTACAGAGTCAATGTAGAGGCTATATACAGGGTATTATGGTAGAGTCAATGTGGAGGCTATATACAGGGGGTACCAGTACAGAGTCAATGTGGAGGCTATATACAGGGGGTACCGGTACAGAGTCAATGTGGAGGCTATATACAGGGGGTACCGGTACAGAGTCAATGTAGAGGCTATATACAGGGGGTATCAGTACAGAGTCAATGTGGAGGCTGCATACAGGGGGTACCGGTACAGAGTCAATGTGGAGGCTATATACAGGGGGTACCGGTACAGAGTCAATGTGGAGACTATATACAGTGGGTACCGGTACAGAGTCAATGTAGAGGCTATATACAGGGGGTACCGGTACAGAGTCAATGTAGAGGCTATATACAGGGGGTACCGGTACAGAGTCAATGTGGAGGCTATATACAGGGGGTACCGGTACAGAGTCAATGTAGAGGCTATATACAGGGGGTACTGGTACAGAGTCAATGTGGAGGCTATATACAGGGGGTACCGGTACAGAGTCAATGTGCAGGCTATATACAGGGTGTATCAGTACAGAGTCAATGTGGAGGCTATATACAGGGGGTACCGGTACAGAGTCAATGTAGAGGCTATATACAGAGGGTACCGGTACAGAGTCACTGTGGAGACTATATACAGGTGGTACCGGTACTGAGTCGATGTGGAGGCTATATACAGGGTATTACTGTACAGAGTCAATGTGGAGACTATATACAGGGGTACTGGTACAGAGTCAATGTGGAGACTATATACAGAGGGTACCGGTACAGAGTCACTGTGGAGAATATATACAGGGGGTACCAGTACAGAGTCAATGTGGAGGCTATATACAGGGGGGACCAGTACAGAGTCAATGTGGAGGCTATATACAGAGGGTACCGGTACAGAGTCAATGTGGAGGCTCTATACAGGGTGTACCAGTACAGAGTCAATGTGGAGGCTATATACAGGGTGTTACGGTACAGAGTCAATATGGAGGCTATATACAGGGGGTACGGTACAGAGTCAATGTGGAGGCTATATACAGGGGGTACCAGTACAGAGTCAATGTGGAGGCTATATACAGGGGGTACCGTTACAGAGTCAATATGGAGGCTATATACAGGGGGTACGGTACAGAGTCAATGTGGAGGCTATATACAGGGGGTACCAGTACAGAGTCAATGTGGAGGCTATATACAGGGGGTACGGTACAGAGTCAATGTGGAGACTATATACAGGGGTACCGGTACAGAGTCAATATGGAGGCTATATACAGGGGGTACCGTTACAGAGTCAATATGGAGGCTATATACAGGGGGTACGGTACAGAGTCAATGTGGAGGCTATATACAGGGGGTACCGGTACAGAGTCAATATGGAGGCTATATACAGGGGGTACGGTACAGAGTCAATGTGGGGGCTATATACAGGGGGTACCGGTACAGAGTCAATATGGAGGCTATATACAGGGGGTACGGTACAGAGTCAATGTGGAGGCTATATACAGGGGGTACGGTACAGAGTCAATGTGGAGACTATATACAGGGGGTACCGGTACAGAGTCAATGTGGAGGCTATATACAGGGGCTACCGGTACAGAGTCAATGTGGAGGCTATATACAGGGGGTACCGGTACAGAGTCAATGTGGAGGCTATATACAGGGTATTACGGTACAGAGTCAATGTGGAGGCTATATACAGGGTATTACGGTACAGAGTCAATGTGGAGACTATATACAGGGTATTACGGTACAGAGTCAAAGTGGAGGCTATATACAGGGGGTACCGGTACAGAGTCAATGTGGAGGCTATATACAGGGGGTACCGGTACAGAGTCAATGTGGAGGCTATATACAGGGTGTTACGGTACAGAGTCAACGTGGAGGCTACATACAAGGGGTACCGGTACAGAGTCAATGTGGAGACTATATACAGGGTGTTACGGTACAGAGTCAATATGGAGGCTATATACAGGGGGTACTGGTACAGAGTCAATGTGGAGGCTATATACAGGGGGTACCAGTACAGAGTCAATGTGGAGGCTATATACAGGGGGTACCGGTACAGAGTCAATGTGGAGGCTATATACAGGGGGTACCGGTACAGAGTCAATGTGGAGGCTATATACAGGGTATTACGGTACAGAGTCAATGTGGAGGCTATATACAGGGTATTATGGTAGAGTCAATGTGGAGGCTATATACAGGGTATTACGGTACAGAGTCAATGTGGAGGCTATATACAGGGGGTACCAGTACAGAGTCAATGTGGAGGCTATATACAGGGGGTACCGGTACAGAGTCAATGTGGAGGCTATATACAGGGGGTACCAGTACAGAGTCAATGTGGAGGCTATATACAGGGGGTACCGGTACAGAGTCAATGTGGAGGCTATATACAGGGGGTACCGGTACAGAGTCAATGTGGAGGCTATATACAGGGGGTACCGGTACAGAGTCAATGTGGAGGCTATATACAGGGGGTACCAGTACAGAGTCAATGTGGAGGCTATATACAGGGGGTACCGGTACAGAGTCAATGTGGAGGCTATATACAGGGGGTACTGGTACAGAGTCAATGTGGAGGCTATATACAGGGTATTACTGTACAGAGTCAATGTGGAGGCTATATACAGGGGGTACCGGTACAGAGTCAATGTGGGGGCAATATACAGGGGGTACCGGTACAGAGTCAATGTGGAGGCTATATGCAGGGTATTACGGTACAGAGTCAATGTGGAGGCTATATACAGGGTATTACGGTACAGAGTCAATGTGGAGGCTATATACAGGGTGTTACGGTACAGAGTCAATGTGGAGGCTATATACAGAGGGTACCGGTACAGAGTCAATGTGGAGGCTATATACAGGGTATTACGGTACAGAGTCAATGTGGAGGCTATATACAGGGTATTACGGTACAGAGTCAATGTGGAGGCTATATACAGGGGGTACCGGTACAGAGTCAATGTGGAGACTATATACAGGGGGTACCAGTACAGAGTCAATGTGGAGGCTATATACAGAGGGTACCGGTACAGAGTCAATGTGGAGGCTATATACAGGGGGTACCGGTACAGAGTCAATGTGGAGGCTATATACAGGGGGTACCGGTACAGAGTCAATGTGGAGGCTATATACAGGGGGTACCGGTTAGTTGAGGTATAAAGGGTGATGTTAAAAGCATTGCTGTTTGGTTCAGTTAGAAAACATACCACTAGTCGTCACTACACAGAAACAGTGATATGTTGTAATGTGTTCAGGAGCGATCTGGGGTTAAAATGCCCCCTCGTGTCCAGAACTGGTTTAAACCAGTTTATATCCAACTGGTTTAAACCAGTTTATATCCATACCTTAAAGTAGGAGAAGATAGTTCTGATGTCTTCTTCGAAGCCCATGTCTATCATTCGGTCAGCCTCGTCTAGAGCCAGATAACGACATATATCCAGACTGATCATCTTCTTCTGCAACAGGTCCATCAGACGGCCGGGGGTCGCCACCATCATGTGGACACCACTACAAAACACAGAGTTCAACAGGGTCAGGGGTCAAACTGGCCCTAACACAGCTGACTGACTGCTGACTGACTGACTAGTTGACGGCTGACTAGCAGCTGACTGACTAGTTGACTGACTAGTTGACTGACTGGCTAGCTTACTGACTAGTTGACTGACTGGCTAGCTGACTGACTAGTTGACTGACTGGCTAGCTGACTGACTAGTTGACTGGCTGACTAGTTGACTGACTAGTTGACTGGCTGACTAGTTGACTGGCTGACTAGATAACTGGCTGACTAGATAACTGGCTGACTAGTTGACTGGCGGACTAGCTGACTGACTAGTTGACTGACTGGCTAGCTTACCGACTAGTTGACTGGCTGGCTAGTTGACTGGCTGACTAGTTGACTAGGTGACTGGCTGGCTGACTAGTTGACTAGCTGACTGGCTGGCTGACTAGCTGGCTGACTAGTTGACTGGCTGGCTAGTTGACTAGCTGGCTGACTAGTTGACTAGCTGGCTGGCTGACTAGTTGACTGGCTGGCTGACTAGTTGACTGGCTGGCTGACTGGCTAGTTGACTGGCTGGTTGACTGGCTGGCTGACTGGCTGGTTGACTGGCTGGCTGACTGGCTGGTTGACTGGCTGGCTGACTGGCTAGTTGACAGGCTGGATGACTAGTTGACAGGCTGGCTGACTAGTTGACTAGCTGGCTGACTAGTTGACTGGCTGGCTGACTGGCTAGCTGACTGGCTGACTGACTAGTTGACTGGCTGACTGACTAGTTGACTAGCTGGCTGACTAGTTGACTGGCTGGCTGACTGGCTAGCTGACTGGCTGACTGACTAGTTGACTGGCTGGCTGACTAGTTGACTGGCTGGCTGACTAGTTGACTGGCTGGCTGACTAGTTGACTGGCTGGCTGACTAGCTGACTGGCTGGCTGACTGGCTAGCTGACTGGCTAGTTGACTGGCTGGCTGACTAGTTGACTGGCTGGCTGACTAGTTGACTGGCTGACTGACTAGTTGACTGGCTGGCTGACTGGTTCAGAGTACTTACTGTTTGACCACCTCCATCTGGTCTTTGACAGACATGCCTCCTATACAGAGGACTGATCTCATATGTGGAGCCCCTTCTTCCTCCAGCAGCTTACAGTAGTATTCTATGATGGTGTGGGTCTGTTTAGCCAACTCTCTCTGTAGGGAGAGGAGAGGGACATCAGAAACATTACAGTAGTATTATATAATGTCTGTTTAGCCAACTCTCTCTGTCGGGAGAGGAGCATCAGAAACATTACAGTAGTATTATATGATGTCTGTTTAGCCAACTCTCTCTGTAGGGAGAGGAGCATCAGAAACATTATAGTAGTATTATATAATGTCTGTTTAGCCAACTCTCTCTGTAGGGAGAGGAACATCAGAAACATTATAGTAGTATTATATAATGTCTGTTTAGCCAACTCTCTCTGTCGGGAGAGGAGAGGAACATCAGAAACATTACAGTAGTATTATATAATGTCTGTTTAGCCAACTCTCTCTGTAGGGAGAGGAGAGGAACATCAGAAACATTATAGTAGTATTATATAATGTCTGTTTAGCCAACTCTCTCTGTAGGGAGAGGAGAGGGACATCAGAAACATTACAGTAGTATTATATAATGTCTGTTTAGCCAACTCTCTCTGTCGGGAGAGGAGAGGGACATCAGAAACATTACAGTAGTATTATATAATGTCTGTTTAGCCAACTCTCTCTGTCGGGAGAGGAGAGGGACATCAGAAACATTACAGTAGTATTATATAATGTCTGTTTAGCCAACTCTCTCTGTCGGGAGAGGAGAGGGACATCAGAAACATTACAGTAGTATTATATAATGTCTGTTTAGCCAACTCTCTCTGTCGGGAGAGGAGAGGGACATCAGAAACATTACAGTAGTATTATATAATGTCTGTTTAGCCAACTCTCTCTGTCGGGAGAGGAGAGGGACATCAGAAACATTACAGTAGTATTATATAATGTCTGTTTAGCCAACTCTCTCTGTAGGGAGAGGAGAGGGACATCAGAAACATTACAGTAGTATTATATGATGTCTGTTTAGCCAACTCTCTCTGTAGGGAGAGGAGAGGAACATCAGAAACATTACAGTAGTATTATATAATGTCTGTTTAGCCAACTCTCTCTGTAGGGAGAGGAGAGGAACATCAGAAACATTACAGTAGTATTATATAATGTCTGTTTAGCCAACTCTCTCTGTAGGGAGAGGAGAGGAACATCAGAAACATTACAGTAGTATTATATAATGTCTGTTTAGCCAACTCTCTCTGTAGGGAGAGGAGAGGGACATCAGAAACATTACAGTAGTATTATATAATGTCTGTTTAGCCAACTCTCTCTGTAGGGAGAGGGACATCAGAAACATTACAGTAGTATTATATAATGTCTGTTTAGCCAACTCTCTCTGTCGGGAGAGGAGAGGGACATCAGAAACATTACAGTAGTATTATATAATGTCTGTTTAGCCAACTCTCTCTGTAGGGAGAGGGACATCAGAAACATTACAGTAGTATTATATAATGTCTGTTTAGCCAACTCTCTCTGTAAGGAGAGGGACATCATAAACATTACAGTAGTATTATATAATGTCTGTTTAGCCAACTCTCTCTGTAGGGAGAGGAGCATCAGAAACATTACAGTAGTATTATATAATGTCTGTTTAGCCAACTCTCTCTGTCGGGAGAGGAGAGGGACATCAGAAACATTACAGTAGTATTATATAATGTCTGTTTAGCCAACTCTCTCTGTAGGGAGAGGAGAGGAACATCAGAAACATTACAGTAGTATTATATAATGTCTGTTTAGCCAACTCTCTCTGTAGGGAGAGGAGCATCAGAAACATTACAGTAGTATTATATAATGTCTGTTTAGCCAACTCTCTCTGTAAGGAGAGGGACATCAGAAACATTACAGTAGTATTATATAATGTCTGTTTAGCCAACTCTCTCTGTAGGGAGAGGAGCATCAGAAACATTACAGTAGTATTATATAATGTCTGTTTAGCCAACTCTCTCTGTAGGGAGAGGAGCATCAGAAACATTATAGTAGTATTATATAATGTCTGTTTAGCCAACTCTCTCTGTAGGGAGAGGAGAGGGACATCAGAAACATTACAGTAGTATTATATAATGTCTGTTTAGCCAACTCTCTCTGTAGGGAGAGGAGAGGGACATCAGAAACATTACAGTAGTATTATATAATGTCTGTTTAGCCAACTCTCTCTGTAAGGAGAGGAGCATCAGAAACATTACAGTAGTATTATATAATGTCTGTTTAGCCAACTCTCTCTGTAGGGAGAGGGACATCAGAAACATTACAGTAGTATTATATAATGTCTGTTTAGCCAACTCTCTCTGTAGGGAGAGGAGAGGGACATCAGAAACATTACAGTAGTATTATATGATGTCTGTTTAGCCAACTCTCTCTGTCGGGAGAGGAGAGGGACATCAGAAACATTACAGTAGTATTATATAATGTCTGTTTAGCCAACTCTCTCTGTCGGGAGAGGAGAGGGACATCAGAAACATTACAGTAGTATTATATAATGTCTGTTTAGCCAACTCTCTCTGTAGGGAGAGGAGAGGAACATCAGAAACATTAGAGTAGTATTATATAATGTCTGTTTAGCCAACTCTCTCTGTAGGGAGAGGAGAGGGACATCAGAAACATTACAGTAGTATTATATAATGTCTGTTTAGCCAACTCTCTCTGTAGGGAGAGGAGAGGGACATCAGAAACATTACAGTAGTATTATATAATGTCTGTTTAGCCAACTCTCTCTGTAGGGAGAGGAACATCAGAAACATTACAGTAGTATTATATAATGTCTGTTTAGCCAACTCTCTCTGTCGGGAGAGGAGAGGAACATCAGAAACATTACAGTAGTATTATATAATGTCTGTTTAGCCAACTCTCTCTGTAGGGAGAGGAGAGGAACATCAGAAACATTACAGTAGTATTATATAATGTCTGTTTAGCCAACTCTCTCTGTAGGGAGAGGAGAGGGACATCAGAAACATTACAGTAGTATTATATAATGTCTGTTTAGCCAACTCTCTCTGTAGGGAGAGGAGAGGGACATCAGAAACATTACAGTAGTATTCTATGATGGTGTGGGTCTGTTTAGCCAACTCTCTCTGTAGGGAGAGGAGAGGGACATTAGAAACATTACAGTAGTATTATATAATGTCTGTTTAGCCAACTCTCTCTGTAGGGAGAGGAACATCAGAAACATTACAGTAGTATTATATAATGTCTGTTTAGCCAACTCTCTCTGTCGGGAGAGGAGAGGAACATCAGAAACATTACAGTAGTATTATATAATGTCTGTTTAGCCAACTCTCTCTGTCGGGAGAGGAGAGGAACATCAGAAACATTACAGTAGTATTATATAATGTCTGTTTAGCCAACTCTCTCTGTAGGGAGAGGGACATCAGAAACATTACAGTAGTATTATATAATGTCTGTTTAGCCAACTCTCTCTGTCGGGAGAGGAGAGGGACATCAGAAACATTACAGTAGTATTATATAATGTCTGTTTAGCCAACTCTCTCTGTAGGGAGAGGAGAGGAACATCAGAAACATTAGAGTAGTATTATATAATGTCTGTTTAGCCAACTCTCTCTGTAGGGAGAGGAGCATCAGAAACATTACAGTAGTATTATATAATGTCTGTTTAGCCAACTCTCTCTGTAGGGAGAGGAGAGGGACATCAGAAACATTACAGTAGTATTATATGATGTCTGTTTAGCCAACTCTCTCTGTCGGGAGAGGAGAGGGACATCAGAAACATTACAGTAGTATTATATAATGTCTGTTTAGCCAACTCTCTCTGTAGGGAGAGGAGAGGGACATTAGAAACATTACAGTAGTATTATATAATGTCTGTTTAGCCAACTCTCTCTGTAGGGAGAGGAGCATCAGAAACATTACAGTAGTATTATATAATGTCTGTTTAGCCAACTCTCTCTGTCGGGAGAGGAGAGGAACATCAGAAACATTAGAGTAGTATTATATAATGTCTGTTTAGCCAACTCTCTCTGTCGGGAGAGGAGAGGAACATCAGAAACATTACAGTAGTATTATATAATGTCTGTTTAGCCAACTCTCTCTGTAGGGAGAGGAGAGGAACATCAGAAACATTACAGTAGTATTATATAATGTCTGTTTAGCCAACTCTCTCTGTAGGGAGAGGAGAGGGACATCAGAAACATTACAGTAGTATTATATAATGTCTGTTTAGCCAACTCTCTCTGTAGGGAGAGGGACATCAGAAACATTACAGTAGTATTATATAATGTCTGTTTAGCCAACTCTCTCTGTAGGGAGAGGAACATCAGAAACATTACAGTAGTATTATATAATGTCTGTTTAGCCAACTCTCTCTGTCGGTAGAGGAACATCAGAAACATTACAGTAGTATTATATAATGTCTGTTTAGCCAACTCTCTCTGTAGGGAGAGGAGAGGAACATCAGAAACATTACAGTAGTATTATATAATGTCTGTTTAGCCAACTCTCTCTGTAGGGAGAGGAGAGGGACATCAGAAACATTACAGTAGTATTATATAATGTCTGTTTAGCCAACTCTCTCTGTAGGGAGAGGAGAGGAACATCAGAAACATTACAGTAGTATTATATAATGTCTGTTTAGCCAACTCTCTCTGTAGGGAGAGGAGAGGAACATCAGAAACATTACAGTATTATTATATAATGTCTGTTTAGCCAACTCTCTCTGTCGGGAGAGGAGAGGGACATCAGAAACATTACAGTAGTATTATATAATGTCTGTTTAGCCAACTCTCTCTGTCGGGAGAGGAGAGGGACATCAGAAACATTACAGTAGTATTATATAATGTCTGTTTAGCCAACTCTCTCTGTAGGGAGAGGGACATCAGAAACATTACAGTAGTATTATATAATGTCTGTTTAGCCAACTCTCTCTGTAGGGAGAGGAGAGGAACATCAGAAACATTACAGTAGTATTATATAATGTCTGTTTAGCCAACTCTCTCTGTAGGGAGAGGGACATCAGAAACATTACAGTAGTATTATATAATGTCTGTTTAGCCAACTCTCTCTGTAGGGAGAGGAGAGGAACATCAGAAACATTACAGTAGTATTATATAATGTCTGTTTAGCCAACTCTCTCTGTCGGGAGAGGAACATCAGAAACATTACAGTAGTATTATATAATGTCTGTTTAGCCAACTCTCTCTGTCGGGAGAGGAGAGGGACATCAGAAACATTACAGTAGTATTATATGATGTCTGTTTAGCCAACTCTCTCTGTAAGGAGAGGAGAGGGACATCAGAAACATTACAGTAGTATTATATGATGGTGTGGGTCTGTTTAGCCAACTCTCTCTGTAGGGAGAGGAGAGGGACATCAGAAACATTACAGTAGTATTATATAATGTCTGTTTAGCCAACTCTCTCTGTAGGGAGAGGGACATCAGAAACATTACAGTAGTATTATATAATGTCTGTTTAGCCAACTCTCTCTGTAGGGAGAGGAGAGGGACATCAGAAACATTACAGTAGTATTATATAATGTCTGTATAGCCAACTCTCTCTGTAGGGAGAGGGACATCAGAAACATTACAGTAGTATTATATAATGTCTGTTTAGCCAACTCTCTCTGTAGGGAGAGGAGAGGAACATCAGAAACATTACAGTAGTATTATATAATGTCTGTTTAGCCAACTCTCTCTGTCGGGAGAGGAGAGGGACATCAGAAACATTACAGTAGTATTATATGATGTCTGTTTAGCCAACTCTCTCTGTCGGGAGAGGAGAGGAACATCAGAAACATTACAGTAGTATTATATAATGTCTGTTTAGCCAACTCTCTCTGTAGGGAGAGGAGAGGGACATCAGAAACATTACAGTAGTATTATATAATGTCTGTTTAGCCAACTCTCTCTGTAGGGAGAGGAGAGGAACATCAGAAACATTACAGTAGTATTATATAATGTCTGTTTAGCCAACTCTCTCTGTGAGGAGAGGGACATCAGAAACATTACAGTAGTATTATATAATGTCTGTTTAGCCAACTCTCTCTGTAGGGAGAGGAGAGGAACATCAGAAACATTACAGTAGTATTATATAATGTCTGTTTAGCCAACTCTCTCTGTAGGGAGAGGAGAGGAACATCAGAAACATTACAGTAGTATTATATGATGTCTGTTTAGCCAACTCTCTCTGTAAGGAGAGGAGAGGAACATCAGAAACATTACAGTAGTATTATATAATGTCTGTTTAGCCAACTCTCTCTGTAGGGAGAGGAGAGGAACATCAGAAACATTACAGTAGTATTATATGATGTCTGTTTAGCCAACTCTCTCTGTGAGGAGAGGGACATCAGAAACATTACAGTAGTATTATATAATGTCTGTTTAGCCAACTCTCTCTGTCGGGAGAGGAACATCAGAAACATTACAGTAGTATTATATAATGTCTGTTTAGCCAACTCTCTCTGTAGGGAGAGGAGAGGAACATCATAAACATTAGAGTAGTATTATATAATGTCTGTTTAGCCAACTCTCTCTGTAGGGAGAGGAGAGGGACATCAGAAACATTACAGTAGTATTATATAATGTCTGTTTAGCCAACTCTCTCTGTAGGGAGAGGAGCATCAGAAACATTACAGTAGTATTATATGATGTCTGTTTAGCCAACTCTCTCTGTCGGGAGAGGAGAGGGACATCATAAACATTAGAGTAGTATTATATGATGTCTGTTTAGCCAACTCTCTCTGTAAGGAGAGGAGAGGGACATCAGAAACATTACAGTAGTATTATATGATGTCTGTTTAGCCAACTCTCTCTGTCGGGAGAGGAGAGGAACATCAGAAACATTACAGTAGTATTATATAATGTCTGTTTAGCCAACTCTCTCTGTCGGGAGAGGTACATCAGAAACATTACAGTAGTATTATATAATGTCTGTTTAGCCAACTCTCTCTGTCGGGAGAGGAGAGGGACATCAGAAACATTACAGTAGTATTATATGATGTCTGTTTAGCCAACTCTCTCTGTAAGGAGAGGAGAGGGACATCAGAAACATTACAGTAGTATTATATAATGTCTGTTTAGCCAACTCTCTCTGTAGGGAGAGGAGAGGGACATCAGAAACATTACAGTAGTATTATATAATGTCTGTTTAGCCAACTCTCTCTGTAGGGAGAGGAGAGGAACATCAGAAACATTACAGTAGTATTATATAATGTCTGTTTAGCCAACTCTCTCTGTAGGGAGAGGAGCATCAGAAACATTACAGTAGTATTATATGATGTCTGTTTAGCCAACTCTCTCTGTAGGGAGAGGAGAGGAACATCAGAAACATTACAGTAGTATTATATAATGTCTGTTTAGCCAACTCTCTCTGTAGGGAGAGGAGAGGAACATCAGAAACATTACAGTAGTATTATATAATGTCTGTTTAGCCAACTCTCTCTGTAGGGAGAGGAGAGGGACATCAGAAACATTACAGTAGTATTATATAATGTCTGTTTAGCCAACTCTCTCTGTAGGGAGAGGAGCATCAGAAACATTACAGTAGTATTATATAATGTCTGTTTAGCCAACTCTCTCTGTCGGGAGAGGAGAGGGACATCAGAAACATTACAGTAGTATTATATAATGTCTGTTTAGCCAACTCTCTCTGTAGGGAGAGGAGAGGGACATCAGAAACATTACAGTAGTATTATATAATGTCTGTTTAGCCAACTCTCTCTGTAGGGAGAGGAGCATCAGAAACATTACAGTAGTATTATATAATGTCTGTTTAGCCAACTCTCTCTGTAAGGAGAGGAGAGGGACATCAGAAACATTACAGTAGTATTATATAATGTCTGTTTAGCCAACTCTCTCTGTAGGGAGAGGAGAGGGACATCAGAAACATTACAGTAGTATTATATAATGTCTGTTTAGCCAACTCTCTCTGTAGGGAGAGGAACATCAGAAACATTACAGTAGTATTATATAATGTCTGTTTAGCCAACTCTCTCTGTCGGTAGAGGAACATCAGAAACATTACAGTAGTATTATATAATGTCTGTTTAGCCAACTCTCTCTGTAGGGAGAGGAGAGGAGCATCAGAAACATTACAGTAGTATTATATAATGTCTGTTTAGCCAACTCTCTCTGTAGGGAGAGGGACATCAGAAACATTACAGTAGTATTATATAATGTCTGTTTAGCCAACTCTCTCTGTAAGGAGAGGAACAACAGAAACATTACAGTAGTATTATATAATGTCTGTTTAGCCAACTCTCTCTGTAGGGAGAGGAGAGGGACATCAGAAACATTACAGTAGTATTATATGATGTCTGTTTAGCCAACTCTCTCTGTCGGGAGAGGAGAGGGACATCAGAAACATTACAGTAGTATTATATAATGTCTGTTTAGCCAACTCTCTCTGTCGGGAGAGGAGAGGGACATCAGAAACATTACAGTAGTATTATATAATGTCTGTTTAGCCAACTCTCTCTGTAGGGAGAGGAGAGGAACATCAGAAACATTAGAGTAGTATTATATAATGTCTGTTTAGCCAACTCTCTCTGTAGGGAGAGGAGAGGGACATCAGAAACATTACAGTAGTATTATATAATGTCTGTTTAGCCAACTCTCTCTGTAGGGAGAGGAGCATCAGAAACATTACAGTAGTATTATATAATGTCTGTTTAGCCAACTCTCTCTGTAGGGAGAGGAGAGGGACATCAGAAACATTACAGTAGTATTATATAATGTCTGTTTAGCCAACTCTCTCTGTCGGGAGAGGAGAGGGACATTAGAAACATTACAGTAGTATTATATAATGTCTGTTTAGCCAACTCTCTCTGTAGGGAGAGGAGAGGGACATCAGAAACATTACAGTAGTATTATATAATGTCTGTTTAGCCAACTCTCTCTGTAGGGAGAGGAGCATCAGAAACATTACAGTAGTATTATATAATGTCTGTTTAGCCAACTCTCTCTGTAGGGAGAGGAGAGGAACATCAGAAACATTACAGTAGTATTATATAATGTCTGTTTAGCCAACTCTCTCTGTAGGGAGAGGAGAGGGACATCAGAAACATTACAGTAGTATTATATAATGTCTGTTTAGCCAACTCTCTCTGTAGGGAGAGGAGAGGGACATCAGAAACATTACAGTAGTATTATATAATGTCTGTTTAGCCAACTCTCTCTGTAGGGAGAGGAGAGGGACATCAGAAACATTACAGTAGTATTATATAATGTCTGTTTAGCCAACTCTCTCTGTAGGGAGAGGAACATCAGAAACATTACAGTAGTATTATATAATGTCTGTTTAGCCAACTCTCTCTGTCGGGAGAGGAGAGGAACATCAGAAACATTACAGTAGTATTATATAATGTCTGTTTAGCCAACTCTCTCTGTAGGGAGAGGAGAGGAACATCAGAAACATTACAGTAGTATTATATAATGTCTGTTTAGCCAACTCTCTCTGTAGGGAGAGGAGAGGGACATTAGAAACATTACAGTAGTATTATATAATGTCTGTTTAGCCAACTCTCTCTGTAGGGAGAGGAACATCAGAAACATTACAGTAGTATTATATAATGTCTGTTTAGCCAACTCTCTCTGTCGGGAGAGGAGAGGAACATCAGAAACATTACAGTAGTATTATATAATGTCTGTTTAGCCAACTCTCTCTGTCGGGAGAGGAGAGGAACATCAGAAACATTACAGTAGTATTATATAATGTCTGTTTAGCCAACTCTCTCTGTAGGGAGAGGGACATCAGAAACATTACAGTAGTATTATATAATGTCTGTTTAGCCAACTCTCTCTGTAGGGAGAGGAGAGGGACATCAGAAACATTACAGTAGTATTATATGATGTCTGTTTAGCCAACTCTCTCTGTCGGGAGAGGAGAGGGACATCAGAAACATTACAGTAGTATTATATAATGTCTGTTTAGCCAACTCTCTCTGTAGGGAGAGGAGAGGGACATTAGAAACATTACAGTAGTATTATATAATGTCTGTTTAGCCAACTCTCTCTGTAGGGAGAGGAGCATCAGAAACATTACAGTAGTATTATATAATGTCTGTTTAGCCAACTCTCTCTGTCGGGAGAGGAGAGGAACATCAGAAACATTAGAGTAGTATTATATAATGTCTGTTTAGCCAACTCTCTCTGTCGGGAGAGGAGAGGAACATCAGAAACATTACAGTAGTATTATATAATGTCTGTTTAGCCAACTCTCTCTGTAGGGAGAGGAGAGGAACATCAGAAACATTACAGTAGTATTATATAATGTCTGTTTAGCCAACTCTCTCTGTAGGGAGAGGAGAGGGACATCAGAAACATTACAGTAGTATTATATAATGTCTGTTTAGCCAACTCTCTCTGTAGGGAGAGGAACATCAGAAACATTACAGTAGTATTATATAATGTCTGTTTAGCCAACTCTCTCTGTCGGTAGAGGAACATCAGAAACATTACAGTAGTATTATATAATGTCTGTTTAGCCAACTCTCTCTGTAGGGAGAGGAGAGGAACATCAGAAACATTACAGTAGTATTATATAATGTCTGTTTAGCCAACTCTCTCTGTAGGGAGAGGAGAGGGACATCAGAAACATTACAGTAGTATTATATAATGTCTGTTTAGCCAACTCTCTCTGTAGGGAGAGGAGAGGAACATCAGAAACATTACAGTAGTATTATATAATGTCTGTTTAGCCAACTCTCTCTGTAGGGAGAGGAGAGGGACATCAGAAACATTACAGTAGTATTATATAATGTCTGTTTAGCCAACTCTCTCTGTAGGGAGAGGAGAGGAACATCAGAAACATTACAGTAGTATTATATAATGTCTGTTTAGCCAACTCTCTCTGTAGGGAGAGGAGAGGAACATCAGAAACATTACAGTAGTATTATATAATGTCTGTTTAGCCAACTCTCTCTGTAGGGAGAGGAGAGGAACATCAGAAACATTACAGTAGTATTATATAATGTCTGTTTAGCCAACTCTCTCTGTAGGGAGAGGGACATCAGAAACATTACAGTAGTATTATATAATGTCTGTTTAGCCAACTCTCTCTGTAGGGAGAGGAGAGGAACATCAGAAACATTACAGTAGTATTATATAATGTCTGTTTAGCCAACTCTCTCTGTCGGGAGAGGAACATCAGAAACATTACAGTAGTATTATATAATGTCTGTTTAGCCAACTCTCTCTGTCGGGAGAGGAGAGGGACATCAGAAACATTACAGTAGTATTATATGATGTCTGTTTAGCCAACTCTCTCTGTAAGGAGAGGAGAGGGACATCAGAAACATTACAGTAGTATTATATGATGGTGTGGGTCTGTTTAGCCAACTCTCTCTGTAGGGAGAGGAGAGGGACATCAGAAACATTACAGTAGTATTATATAATGTCTGTTTAGCCAACTCTCTCTGTAGGGAGAGGGACATCAGAAACATTACAGTAGTATTATATAATGTCTGTTTAGCCAACTCTCTCTGTAGGGAGAGGAGAGGAACATCAGAAACATTACAGTAGTATTATATAATGTCTGTTTAGCCAACTCTCTCTGTCGGGAGAGGAGAGGGACATCAGAAACATTACAGTAGTATTATATGATGTCTGTTTAGCCAACTCTCTCTGTAGGGAGAGGAGAGGGACATCAGAAACATTACAGTAGTATTATATAATGTCTGTTTAGCCAACTCTCTCTGTAGGGAGAGGAGAGGAACATCAGAAACATTACAGTAGTATTATATAATGTCTGTTTAGCCAACTCTCTCTGTGAGGAGAGGGACATCAGAAACATTACAGTAGTATTATATAATGTCTGTTTAGCCAACTCTCTCTGTAGGGAGAGGAGAGGAACATCAGAAACATTACAGTAGTATTATATAATGTCTGTTTAGCCAACTCTCTCTGTAGGGAGAGGAGAGGAACATCAGAAACATTACAGTAGTATTATATGATGTCTGTTTAGCCAACTCTCTCTGTAAGGAGAGGAGAGGAACATCAGAAACATTACAGTAGTATTATATAATGTCTGTTTAGCCAACTCTCTCTGTAGGGAGAGGAGAGGAACATCAGAAACATTACAGTAGTATTATATGATGTCTGTTTAGCCAACTCTCTCTGTGAGGAGAGGGACATCAGAAACATTACAGTAGTATTATATAATGTCTGTTTAGCCAACTCTCTCTGTCGGGAGAGGAACATCAGAAACATTACAGTAGTATTATATAATGTCTGTTTAGCCAACTCTCTCTGTAGGGAGAGGAGAGGAACATCATAAACATTAGAGTAGTATTATATAATGTCTGTTTAGCCAACTCTCTCTGTAGGGAGAGGAGAGGGACATCAGAAACATTACAGTAGTATTATATAATGTCTGTTTAGCCAACTCTCTCTGTAGGGAGAGGAGCATCAGAAACATTACAGTAGTATTATATGATGTCTGTTTAGCCAACTCTCTCTGTCGGGAGAGGAGAGGGACATCATAAACATTAGAGTAGTATTATATGATGTCTGTTTAGCCAACTCTCTCTGTAAGGAGAGGAGAGGGACATCAGAAACATTACAGTAGTATTATATGATGTCTGTTTAGCCAACTCTCTCTGTCGGGAGAGGAGAGGAACATCAGAAACATTACAGTAGTATTATATAATGTCTGTTTAGCCAACTCTCTCTGTCGGGAGAGGTACATCAGAAACATTACAGTAGTATTATATAATGTCTGTTTAGCCAACTCTCTCTGTCGGGAGAGGAGAGGGACATCAGAAACATTACAGTAGTATTATATGATGTCTGTTTAGCCAACTCTCTCTGTAAGGAGAGGAGAGGGACATCAGAAACATTACAGTAGTATTATATAATGTCTGTTTAGCCAACTCTCTCTGTAGGGAGAGGAGCATCAGAAACATTACAGTAGTATTATATAATGTCTGTTTAGCCAACTCTCTCTGTCGGTAGAGGAACATCAGAAACATTACAGTAGTATTATATGATGTCTGTTTAGCCAACTCTCTCTGTAGGGAGAGGAGAGGGACATCAGAAACATTACAGTAGTATTATATGATGGTGTGGGTCTGTTTAGCCAACTCTCTCTGTAGGGAGAGGAACATCAGAAACATTACAGTAGTATTATATGATGTCTGTTTAGCCAACTCTCTCTGTAGGGAGAGGAGAGGGACATCAGAAACATTACAGTAGTATTATATGATGGTGTGGGTCTGTTTAGCCAACTCTCTCTGTAGGGAGAGGAGAGGGACATCAGAAACATTACAGTAGTATTATATAATGTCTGTTTAGCCAACTCTCTCTGTAGGGAGAGGAGCATCAGAAACATTACAGTAGTATTATATGATGTCTGTTTAGCCAACTCTCTCTGTAGGGAGAGGAGAGGAACATCAGAAACATTACAGTAGTATTATATAATGTCTGTTTAGCCAACTCTCTCTGTAGGGAGAGGAGAGGAACATCAGAAACATTACAGTAGTATTATATAATGTCTGTTTAGCCAACTCTCTCTGTAGGGAGAGGAGAGGGACATCAGAAACATTACAGTAGTATTATATAATGTCTGTTTAGCCAACTCTCTCTGTAGGGAGAGGAGAGGAACATCAGAAACATTACAGTAGTATTATATAATGTCTGTTTAGCCAACTCTCTCTGTAGGGAGAGGAGCATCAGAAACATTACAGTAGTATTATATAATGTCTGTTTAGCCAACTCTCTCTGTAGGGAGAGGAGCATCAGAAACATTACAGTAGTATTATATGATGTCTGTTTAGCCAACTCTCTCTGTCGGGAGAGGAGAGGAACATCAGAAACATTACAGTAGTATTATATGATGTCTGTTTAGCCAACTCTCTCTGTCGGGAGAGGAGAGGGACATCAGAAACATTACAGTAGTATTATATAATGTCTGTTTAGCCAACTCTCTCTGTAGGGAGAGGGACATCAGAAACATTACAGTAGTATTATATAATGTCTGTTTAGCCAACTCTCTCTGTAGGGAGAGGAGAGGAACATCAGAAACATTACAGTAGTATTATATAATGTCTGTTTAGCCAACTCTCTCTGTCGGGAGAGGAGAGGAACATCAGAAACATTACAGTAGTATTATATAATGTCTGTTTAGCCAACTCTCTCTGTAGGGAGAGGAGCATCAGAAACATTACAGTAGTATTATATAATGTCTGTTTAGCCAACTCTCTCTGTAGGGAGAGGGACATCAGAAACATTACAGTAGTATTATATAATGTCTGTTTAGCCAACTCTCTCTGTAGGGAGAGGAGAGGGACATCAGAAACATTACAGTAGTATTATATAATGTCTGTTTAGCCAACTCTCTCTGTAGGGAGAGGAGAGGAACATCAGAAACATTACAGTAGTATTATATAATGTCTGTTTAGCCAACTCTCTCTGTAGGGAGAGGAACATCAGAAACATTACAGTAGTATTATATAATGTCTGTTTAGCCAACTCTCTCTGTCGGGAGAGGAACATCATAAACATTACAGTAGTATTATATAATGTCTGTTTAGCCAACTCTCTCTGTAGGGAGAGGAGAGGGACATCAGAAACATTACAGTAGTATTATATGATGTCTGTTTAGCCAACTCTCTCTGTAGGGAGAGGAGAGGGACATCAGAAACATTACAGTAGTATTATATAATGTCTGTTTAGCCAACTCTCTCTGTAGGGAGAGGAGAGGAGCATCAGAAACATTACAGTAGTATTATATAATGTCTGTTTAGCCAACTCTCTCTGTAGGGAGAGGAGAGGGACATCAGAAACATTACAGTAGTATTATATAATGTCTGTTTAGCCAACTCTCTCTGTAGGGAGAGGAACATCAGAAACATTACAGTAGTATTATATGATGTCTGTTTAGCCAACTCTCTCTGTAGGGAGAGGAACATCAGAAACATTACAGTAGTATTATATAATGTCTGTTTAGCCAACTCTCTCTGTAGGGAGAGGAGAGGAACATCAGAAACATTACAGTAGTATTATATAATGTCTGTTTAGCCAACTCTCTCTGTAGGGAGAGGAGAGGGACATCAGAAACATTACAGTAGTATTATATGATGGTGTGTTTAGCCAACTCTCTCTGTCGGGAGAGGAGAGGGACATCAGAAACATTACAGTAGTATTATATGATGTCTGTTTAGCCAACTCTCTCTGTAGGGAGAGGAGAGGGACATCAGAAACATTACAGTAGTATTATATAATGTCTGTTTAGCCAACTCTCTCTGTAGGGAGAGGAGAGGAACATCAGAAACATTACAGTAGTATTATATAATGTCTGTTTAGCCAACTCTCTCTGTAAGGAGAGGGACATCAGAAACATTACAGTAGTATTATATAATGTCTGTTTAGCCAACTCTCTCTGTCGGGAGAGGAGAGGGACATCAGAAACATTACAGTAGTATTATATGATGTCTGTTTAGCCAACTCTCTCTGTAGGGAGAGGAGAGGGACATCAGAAACATTACAGTAGTATTATATAATGTCTGTTTAGCCAACTCTCTCTGTAGGGAGAGGAGAGGAACATCAGAAACATTACAGTAGTATTATATAATGTCTGTTTAGCCAACTCTCTCTGTGAGGAGAGGGACATCAGAAACATTACAGTAGTATTATATAATGTCTGTTTAGCCAACTCTCTCTGTAGGGAGAGGAGAGGAACATCAGAAACATTACAGTAGTATTATATAATGTCTGTTTAGCCAACTCTCTCTGTAGGGAGAGGAGAGGAACATCAGAAACATTACAGTAGTATTATATGATGTCTGTTTAGCCAACTCTCTCTGTAAGGAGAGGAGAGGAACATCAGAAACATTACAGTAGTATTATATAATGTCTGTTTAGCCAACTCTCTCTGTAGGGAGAGGAGAGGAACATCAGAAACATTACAGTAGTATTATATGATGTCTGTTTAGCCAACTCTCTCTGTGAGGAGAGGGACATCAGAAACATTACAGTAGTATTATATAATGTCTGTTTAGCCAACTCTCTCTGTGAGGAGAGGGACATCAGAAACATTACAGTAGTATTATATAATGTCTGTTTAGCCAACTCTCTCTGTCGGGAGAGGAACATCAGAAACATTACAGTAGTATTATATAATGTCTGTTTAGCCAACTCTCTCTGTAGGGAGAGGAGAGGAACATCATAAACATTAGAGTAGTATTATATAATGTCTGTTTAGCCAACTCTCTCTGTAGGGAGAGGAGAGGGACATCAGAAACATTACAGTAGTATTATATAATGTCTGTTTAGCCAACTCTCTCTGTAGGGAGAGGAGAGGAACATCAGAAACATTACAGTAGTATTATATAATGTCTGTTTAGCCAACTCTCTCTGTCGGGAGAGGAGAGGAACATCAGAAACATTACAGTAGTATTATATAATGTCTGTTTAGCCAACTCTCTCTGTAGGGAGAGGAGCATCAGAAACATTACAGTAGTATTATATAATGTCTGTTTAGCCAACTCTCTCTGTAGGGAGAGGGACATCAGAAACATTACAGTAGTATTATATAATGTCTGTTTAGCCAACTCTCTCTGTAGGGAGAGGAGAGGGACATCAGAAACATTACAGTAGTATTATATAATGTCTGTTTAGCCAACTCTCTCTGTAGGGAGAGGAGAGGAACATCAGAAACATTACAGTAGTATTATATAATGTCTGTTTAGCCAACTCTCTCTGTAGGGAGAGGAACATCAGAAACATTACAGTAGTATTATATAATGTCTGTTTAGCCAACTCTCTCTGTCGGGAGAGGAACATCATAAACATTACAGTAGTATTATATAATGTCTGTTTAGCCAACTCTCTCTGTAGGGAGAGGAGAGGGACATCAGAAACATTACAGTAGTATTATATGATGTCTGTTTAGCCAACTCTCTCTGTAGGGAGAGGAGAGGGACATCAGAAACATTACAGTAGTATTATATAATGTCTGTTTAGCCAACTCTCTCTGTAGGGAGAGGAGAGGAGCATCAGAAACATTACAGTAGTATTATATAATGTCTGTTTAGCCAACTCTCTCTGTAGGGAGAGGAGAGGGACATCAGAAACATTACAGTAGTATTATATAATGTCTGTTTAGCCAACTCTCTCTGTAGGGAGAGGAGCATCAGAAACATTACAGTAGTATTATATAATGTCTGTTTAGCCAACTCTCTCTGTCGGGAGAGGAGAGGGACATCAGAAACATTACAGTAGTATTATATAATGTCTGTTTAGCCAACTCTCTCTGTAGGGAGAGGAGAGGAACATCAGAAACATTACAGTAGTATTATATAATGTCTGTTTAGCCAACTCTCTCTGTAGGGAGAGGAGAGGGACATCAGAAACATTACAGTAGTATTATATGATGGTGTGTTTAGCCAACTCTCTCTGTAGGGAGAGGAGAGGAACATCAGAAACATTACAGTAGTATTATATGATGTCTGTTTAGCCAACTCTCTCTGTAGGGAGAGGAACATCAGAAACATTACAGTAGTATTATATAATGTCTGTTTAGCCAACTCTCTCTGTAGGGAGAGGAGAGGGACATCAGAAACATTACAGTAGTATTATATGATGGTGTGGGTCTGTTTAGCCAACTCTCTCTGTAGGGAGAGGAGAGGGACATCAGAAACATTACAGTAGTATTATATAATGTCTGTTTAGCCAACTCTCTCTGTAGGGAGAGGAGAGGAACATCAGAAACATTACAGTAGTATTATATAATGTCTGTTTAGCCAACTCTCTCTGTAGGGAGAGGAGAGGGACATCAGAAACATTACAGTAGTATTATATAATGTCTGTTTAGCCAACTCTCTCTGTGAGGAGAGGGACATCAGAAACATTAGAGTAGTATTATATAATGTCTGTTTAGCCAACTCTCTCTGTAGGGAGAGGAGAGGAACATCAGAAACATTACAGTAGTATTATATGATGTCTGTTTAGCCAACTCTCTCTGTAAGGAGAGGAGAGGGACATCAGAAACATTACAGTAGTATTATATAATGTCTGTTTAGCCAACTCTCTCTGTAGGGAGAGGAGAGGAACATCAGAAACATTACAGTAGTATTATATGATGTCTGTTTAGCCAACTCTCTCTGTAAGGAGAGGAGAGGGACATCAGAAACATTACAGTAGTATTATATAATGTCTGTTTAGCCAACTCTCTCTGTAGGGAGAGGAGAGGAACATCAGAAACATTACAGTAGTATTATATAATGTCTGTTTAGCCAACTCTCTCTGTAGGGAGAGGAGAGGAACATCAGAAACATTACAGTAGTATTATATGATGTCTGTTTAGCCAACTCTCTCTGTGAGGAGAGGGACATCAGAAACATTACAGTAGTATTATATAATGTCTGTTTAGCCAACTCTCTCTGTCGGGAGAGGAACATCAGAAACATTACAGTAGTATTATATAATGTCTGTTTAGCCAACTCTCTCTGTAGGGAGAGGAACATCAGAAACATTACAGTAGTATTATATAATGTCTGTTTAGCCAACTCTCTCTGTGAGGAGAGGGACATCATAAACATTAGAGTAGTATTATATAATGTCTGTTTAGCCAACTCTCTCTGTAGGGAGAGGAGAGGGACATCAGAAACATTACAGTAGTATTATATAATGTCTGTTTAGCCAACTCTCTCTGTAGGGAGAGGAGAGGGACATCAGAAACATTACAGTAGTATTATATAATGTCTGTTTAGCCAACTCTCTCTGTAGGGAGAGGAGAGGAACATCAGAAACATTACAGTAGTATTATATAATGTCTGTTTAGCCAACTCTCTCTGTAGGGAGAGGAGAGGGACATCAGAAACATTACAGTAGTATTATATAATGTCTGTTTAGCCAACTCTCTCTGTAGGGAGAGGAGAGGAACATCAGAAACATTACAGTAGTATTATATAATGTCTGTTTAGCCAACTCTCTCTGTAGGGAGAGGAGCATCAGAAACATTACAGTAGTATTATATAATGTCTGTTTAGCCAACTCTCTCTGTAGGGAGAGGAGAGGGACATCAGAAACATTACAGTAGTATTATATGATGTCTGTTTAGCCAACTCTCTCTGTCGGGAGAGGAGAGGAACATCAGAAACATTACAGTAGTATTATATGATGTCTGTTTAGCCAACTCTCTCTGTAGGGAGAGGAGAGGGACATCATAAACATTAGAGTAGTATTATATAATGTCTGTTTAGCCAACTCTCTCTGTAAGGAGAGGAGAGGGACATCAGAAACATTACAGTAGTATTATATAATGTCTGTTTAGCCAACTCTCTCTGTAGGGAGAGGAGAGGAACATCAGAAACATTACAGTAGTATTATATAATGTCTGTTT
The DNA here is from genome assembly GCF_057628025.1 of Oncorhynchus mykiss. NCBI lineage: Eukaryota > Metazoa > Chordata > Actinopteri > Salmoniformes > Salmonidae > Oncorhynchus > Oncorhynchus mykiss. The sequence continues at coordinate 41,164,131 of NC_143035.1, forward strand.
AGCCAACTCTCTCTGTCGGGAGAGGAGAGGGACATCAGAAACATTACAGTAGTATTATATAATGTCTGTTTAGCCAACTCTCTCTGTAGGGAGAGGGACATCAGAAACATTACAGTAGTATTATATAATGTCTGTTTAGCCAACTCTCTCTGTCGGGAGAGGAGAGGAGCATCAGAAACATTACAGTAGTATTATATAATGTCTGTTTAGCCAACTCTCTCTGTAGGGAGAGGAGAGGAACATCAGAAACATTACAGTAGTATTATATAATGTCTGTTTAGCCAACTCTCTCTGTCGGGAGAGGAGAGGGACATCAGAAACATTACAGTAGTATTATATAATGTCTGTTTAGCCAACTCTCTCTGTAGGGAGAGGAGAGGAACATCAGAAACATTACAGTAGTATTATATAATGTCTGTTTAGCCAACTCTCTCTGTAGGGAGAGGAGAGGAACATCATAAACATTACAGTAGTATTATATAATGTCTGTTTAGCCAACTCTCTCTGTAGGGAGAGGAGAGGGACATCATAAACATTACAGTAGTATTATATGATGGTGTGTTTAGCCAACTCTCTCTGTAGGGAGAGGAGAGGGACATCAGAAACATTACAGTAGTATTATATGATGGTGTGGGTCTGTTTAGCCAACTCTCTCTGTAGGGAGAGGAACATCAGAAACATTACAGTAGTATTATATAATGTCTGTTTAGCCAACTCTCTCTGTAGGGAGAGGAGAGGGACATCAGAAACATTACAGTAGTATTATATAATGTCTGTTTAGCCAACTCTCTCTGTCGGGAGAGGAGAGGAACATCATAAACATTACAGTAGTATTATATAATGTCTGTTTAGCCAACTCTCTCTGTAGGGAGAGGAGAGGAACATCAGAAACATTACAGTAGTATTATATAATGTCTGTTTAGCCAACTCTCTCTGTAGGGAGAGGAGAGGGACATCATAAACATTACAGTAGTATTATATAATGTCTGTTTAGCCAACTCTCTCTGTAGGGAGAGGAGAGGGACATCAGAAACATTACAGTAGTATTATATAATGTCTGTTTAGCCAACTCTCTCTGTAAGGAGAGGAACAACAGAATCCAACACAGGTTTGAAACCTCATCTGTCACCAGTCAAATGTATCTTCTATGGAAGAGAAAGCAGTCAGGAGCTGATCAGGGTACAGGGTCCTTCACTCTTACAGAAGGTTTGTCTCTAACCTCTATCATAACATTACAGTGTGAAGGACTTACTGAGGGACAGATGAGACCGTAGGGCCCTTCACTCTTACAGAAGGTTCGTCTCTAACCTCTATCATAACATTACAGTGTGAAGGACTTACTGAGGGACAGATGAGACCGTAGGGCCCTTCACTCTTACAGAAGGTTCGTCTCTAACCTCTATCATAACATTACAGTGTGAAGGACTTACTGAGGGACAGATGAGACCGTAGGGCCCTTCACTCTTACAGAAGGTTCGTCTCTAACCTCTATCATAACATTACAGTGTGAAGGACTTACTGAGGGACAGATGATGAGACCGTAGGGCCCTTCACTCTTACAGAAGGTTCGTCTCTAACCTCTATCATAACATTACAGTGTGAAGGACTTACTGAGGGACAGATGATGAGACCGTAGGGCCCTTCACTCTTACAGAAGGGCAGTTTCTTCTCTTGTTCCAGAGAGAACATGATGATGGGGAGGGTGAACACCAGAGTCTTCCCTGAACCTGTGAAGGCGATACCGATCATATCCCGGCCTGAGAGACTGAACACACACAGAGACAGAGAGGAAACCAATCAATTATTTTGTGTTGATAAAGCCAACCAACCAATCACATCGTGTTGATATAGCCAACCAACCAATCACATCGTACTGATATAACAAACCAACCAATCACATCGTATTGATATAGCCAACCAACCAATCACATCATATTGATACAACCAACCAACCAATCACATCGTATTGATATAACCAACCAACCAATCACATCATATTGATATAACCAACCAACCAATCACATCATATTGATATAGCCAACCAACCAATCACATCATATTGATATAACCAACCAACCAATCACATCATATTGATATAACCAACCAACCAATCACATCATATTGATATAACCAACCACATCATATTGATATAGCCAACCAACCAATCACATCATATTGATATAACCAACCAACCAACCAATCACATCATATTGATATAACCAACCAACCAATCACATCACATCATATTGATATAACCAACGAACCAACCAATCACATCATATTGATATAACCAACCAACCAACCAATCACATCGTATTGATATAACCAACCAACCAATCACATCATTGATATAACCAACCAACCAATCACATCACATCATATTGATATTGCCCTTTTTACTAGAATTGTTTTAGAGCTTTACAGTAACGGAGAGAGAAGCGAAGACAACCAATGAGAAGCCAGTTAAACATCGTATATCTTTGTTTGGCCAGAAATCATGTTGACATCGTAAGGAACTTCATCAGTGGTTAACTACTGTACTTACATGGTTGGAATTCCCTGGATTTGAATGGGTGTAGGGTGAACAATTCCCTTCTTTTTCAGACCTTTCAAGATGGCTGCAAACACATGGTGAAAGAGGGTTGGGGACTGAGTGACTAGTCAATCATTTTTAACCACTACAAAAACATATCACCACTTTATTAACAAACAGGTGCAAAACAAAATGGAAAATAATCATGTTTTTAATGAAAGTTGAACGTGTCTGTGTGTGTCTGGTGTGGAAAGTAGTGTGTGTGTCTGGTGTGGAACGTAGTGTGTGTGTCTGGTGTGGAACGTAGTGTGTGTCTGGTGTCTCTCACCCTGTGGGAACGTAGATTGTGCGTCTGGTGTCTCTCACCCTGTGGGAACGTAGTGTCTGTCTGTGTGTGTCTGGTGTGGAACGTAGTGTGTGTGTCTGGTGTGGAACGTAGTGTGTGTGTCTGGTGTGGAACGTAGTGTGTGTCTGTCTGTGTGTGTCTGGTGTCTCTCACCCTGTGGGAACGTAGTGTGTGTGTGTCTGGTGTCTCTCACCCTGTGGGAACGTAGTGTCTGTCTGTGTGTGTCTGGTGTGGAACGTAGTGTGTGTGTCTGGTGTGGAACGTAGTGTGTGTGTGTCTGGTGTCTCTCACCCTGTGGGAACTTCATCTCCCTGAAGCTCTTGATCGGCGGAGGGATACCGTCACCGTCGACCAGGATGTGGTACTTCTTCCTGACGCGGTCGTGTCTCGCAGGGGGCATGTTCAGGATGTACCGTGGAGCCAACCAACTATATAAAACAACAACATTAACCTTCTCTTTACTGTAGATTTTACACTTAACAGAAATATAAACACAACATGTAAAGTGTTGGTCCCATGTTTCATGAGCTGAAATAAAAGGTTCTGGAAATGTTCCACATGCAGATGAAGCTTAATTTTCTGCACAAATTTGTTAACATCCACCTGACAGGTGTGGCATATCAAAGAAGCTGATTGAACATCATGATCGTCACACAGGTGCACCTTGTGCTGGGGACAGTAAAAGGCCACTTTAAAATGTGCAGTTTTGTCACACAGCAGAATGCCACAGATGTCTCAAGTTTTGAGGGAGCGTGCAATTGGCATGCTGACTGCAGGAATGTCCAACAGAGCTGCTCCCAGATAATTGAATGTTTATTTCTCTACCATAAGCCGTCTTAAGCCGCCTCCAACATCGTTTTAGAGAATTTGGCAGTACATCCAACCGGCCTCACAACCACAGACCACATGTAACCACACCAGCCCAGGACCTACACATCCGGGTTCTTCACATATGGGATCGTCAGAGGGGGGAGGGAGGGGTGCTAAAGACTATTTCTGTCAGTAAAAAAAACTCATTTTGTGTAGAAAAACGAATTCTGATTGGCTGGGCCTGGCTCCCCAGTGGGTGGACCTGTGACTGAGGCCCTACTCTGTCATGTGAAATCCATAGATTAGGGCCTAATTAAACATATTTCAATTGACTTGAGTTCCTCATATGAACTGTAACTCAGTAAAAAATCTTAGAAATTGATCCATGTTGCGTTTCTATTTTAGTTCAGTATAGAATGCATTGCTACTGGATGTACCGCAGAGCCAACCAACTGAACTACACATGTTAGGTAATGCTATATTAACTCAGCATGGCATGAAACCTATTAAATAACAAGCACAGAAACACATCAGATTTAGCTTATTCTGGTGTGTGGTAGGAACTGTCAAAACGCTGTCATTTACCACAAAGTAAACCCCTTTATCAGTCACCCTCTAGAATCTGGACTCACACCTTGTTTTGATGGGATCGTCATAGATGATGCCTTTGGCCATTTCCTTCACCGACATGAGAGCTGAAAGAGAAACGAACGATTAGAGCTGGACTGGAATAAAAGCCTGCAACACAGCCCGTGTTGTCCACTCTTGACGTGAATCTGAACTAGAACAACAGTGGCCCATTGACAGTGATAGGGTCAGTATGTACAGTAATATCTCTTACCTCTGCAGGGTCAGTGTGTACAGTAACATCTCTTACCTCTATGGGGTCAGTGTGTACAGTAACATCTCTTACCTCTATGGGGTCAGTGTGTACAGTAACATCTCTCACCTCTATGGGGTCAGTGTGTACAGTAACCTCTATGGGGTCAGTGTGTACAGTAACCTCTATGGGGTCAGTGTGTACAGTAACATCTCTCACCTCTTCCCTCTGCCACACTCTGCAGAATCTTCTGTTCTTCTTTCAGCTGCTTCTCCTTGGCTGACTCTTTACGAGCTGTGGACATAAACAGACACATTTTAGCATTTAAGCAAAAAAGACAACTCAAGATCATTATACATTTTAGAATCTATAACTGGTTTGACCTTCTGTTTTCTACTACCCATGGACAAAAAAAAACAGAATTCACCACACTGAACAATGATCATTCCAATTCTAACTGTGAAATTATTAAACTTTCAAACGACCACTGTACCACTCACCTTCGGCCTTTTCCTTGAGAACCTGGTGTTGATCCAGCAGGGAGACGTTAGAGCGTGGTCCCAGACCCTCGTCCTCATCTCTCTGCTCTCCTCCACTATCCTTCTGCTCCTCCTCTACCACCTTCCCTCGCAGACGCAGCATCTTCAGTTGCTGGGGGGGGGGGGGGGGGCACAGAGTGACAGGGTTGATTGGGAAGGAGAGATGGAGGGAGGAAAGTTATGGGTCATTGTGTTTGGTGGATCTACAGCACAAATCATTCTGACGCTGCCCAGTAGTCAAAGCTAATCCATGTCTGTCAGCTGCAGGCTCATATACACACACACAATATGACACTTCCAGGGGATGAATAAGAAAGGGAGAGGGAGACTGTGTGCTTACCATTTGATGCTTTCTGATTTTGACAGGTACGTATGGGACATAGTCATCCTCTTCAGATGGATGATCTGATCCGGACTTCTCCTCCTCCCCATAGGATCTCTGTGGAAACAAAGTACACCCCAAAAAATGTTTTACAAAAAGGAAAAGTTAAATGGTTTATTCAACTGCCTAACAAAACGATTTTCTAATTTGCGAACAAAATACAAAGCTACATCACAGATGAATAGGGTAAGTTAATTATTGGTATATTTGGCTACTAAAACATTTCGCTACAGTCGCATTAACATCTGCTAACCATGTGTAAGTGACAAATAAAATGTGATTTAAAGGAGCCTAGCGTCTATGAATGAGTCGGTTACAACGGGATCTTTGCTAGCTAGCTAGCAAGCTAGTGTGCTAACAATGATAGCTAGGTTTGTTTTCCATAAAATTGAACACCACCTACCTTTTTAGTCCGGTGTTCTGTCTCCATTTTATTGTGTTATGTTATGGGTTACTACTGTAGCCTGTTAAATGCTGTTTTTGGACAACTTTATTTCCCCAAAATACATGAAAAATATACCCCACGTTTGGCGCTGTAAGAAAACACTAAAGACGCAGTTCGATTGTTTCTGTACGGCGAGCAGGAAATGACATATCGAACCAGCGTGAAAGACGTTTTGGAAAATCTTTGCTTTGGGCAGTTTGACCGCAGAGTTTCTAAATCCAGAGGCGCAATATCGCGAGACTTCCGGGAACAGACCAAACCCCAGGGGGTTTGAGAAGTCAAATAGAGAAGTGAGGGAAAAAAAATCCTTAGTTGTTCATTTTCTCGAAACATAAAGACACAACCTAGATTTGAGCAAATGTCTTAAATAGGTGAACAATGGTATTACTCCAACGTCGTGAAACTGACACATTTTCAACAACTTTATATTGAAGGAGTACCTTCGTTATGACGGACTGCACGTCCGACAGAGGAAGAAAAACTCGGCGGACAATCTGTTTCCCTCCATCCAGCATGTCGTTTTTTCGCCCAAACAAACATGGAGTTTTTGTCTGGAGGTCAATGAGAGTGTCGAATTTGGTCAACAAAAAAATGTAATGGCTTATTTGCTACGTGAGGTGTATTTGATCGAATAGACGTTTCGTAATGCTTAAGTTGTTACGAGTGTACTTATAAAAAAGTATGATGACATTCTGCCAACTTCGAGAGAATAAAAAGCGTTATATCTCCAGACTATGCATGTCATGAGGATAGTAAACGTAGCTTCTCTACATTGAATACAGGCGGTGGACATCACAACCGTCATCGAATATTCAAAATAAGTTTACAAGAATGAGCCGTATCCACCACTAGACTGCCCGCCGTGCCGCTTCGTGGACAACGACTCCCATTGTTAGGGCGAAGAGACATGTATCTATAATCTTTGGACCCTGATTTTTATTTAAACAATTTATTTAACCATTAACTATGAAGGTCCTACAAGTGTGATTGGGGATTTCTATTGGAGAACACGTTTTAACCTAAATTCATACTGTACTGTCTTTGGTCTGGCCTTGCCTGACAACTCAAAACGGAGTTCTTCCGGCTGCTCTATGTTAATGTCCATGCGATTGAAGTGCGCGTGTGCAATAACTATATTCTCCCTGCCCTGCCACGCCTAAACAACGCACATTTGTTGAAACTTTGGCAAAGGGTAAAGTATACAAAACTTAGTCCACTGTGTTCGTAACATATTCTAGTTTTGGGAGCAGAAAACTGCATCGAGATCAAATGTTTTATAAATGAGCAGAATGTCGGCCAAAATCCATCTTCTCCCACTGCTGGCCACTGGGCTTCCTCTCATCACCATATTTGGGGGTGAGTGGAGACGCCATCCGGATGCTTCAGATTTATCCCATCTGGCTCATTGTTCTATCTGTGGCGTCCCTATAGACCGTAGTTCCTATTAGGGTAGGTATTAACTCGGCCATGTTTCGTTGGACAAAGGCTATGAGGAAAATGAATGGCGTTTTTGTAGGGTTTTTGGATAAACACTGAAAATAAGAAATACAAAGGCATCATTATTTCATAAAGGTCATGTTAACTGACTGCTGAGGTAACTCATTTCATAAAGGTCATGGGATCAACCAAAAAAGTTGGAAGTCCCACTCAGTGGACTACTTTAAAATGGTAGAAGCCCTCAAAAAACAGCCTTATGGTCTCCAGAGGCCTCAATCATTCTATATGGCTGGAGTAGGAAGTCTGGGTAGCAACCCTCGTGACTACACACTGTCGGGAAGAATTGGAGAGCTCGTGTCAGCCAGACCAAGTTTGGCCCGTCCCTGTCTGCCATCCTCTGCTAGTCTGGACTTTAACATGATTACTTTGGTTGGAAATAACCTTTATTGATATTAGGCAATTCTGAAATGAATTAATTTTTTACATGATGCATCTGTAACAGTGTAACTTTAGACCGTCCCCTCGCCCATACCCGGGCGCGAACCAGTGACCCTCTGCACACATCAACAACAGTCACCCCTCGAAGCATCGTTACCCATCGCTCCACAAAAGCCGCGGCCCTTGCAGAGCAAAGGGGAACAACTACTCCAAGGTCTCAGAGCAAGTGACGTCATCGATTGAAACGCAATTTAGCGCGCAGCACCGCTAACTAAGCTAGCCGTTTCACATCCGTTTACACTAGCAGCACCGCTAACTAAGCTAGCTGTTTCACATCCGTTACACTAGCAGCACCGCTAACTAAGCTAGCCGTTTCACATCCGTTACACATCATATCATGAGACCTTAGCCTTTGGGCTAAAACCACTCAGAAAGCAAAACACCACACTTTATTTTGTCAAAACTGTGATGTTTTAATCTTTCTGAATGAAAAGGTTTTCACAGTATCAAAAGTGAATAATAATAAAAAAAATATAGATGACAGAAAAGAAGCCAACTTGGCTTAGGCCGACATTAATGGTAGTAAACTTCTACATTCCACACATTTCAGATAATGTCTTCTAGTTGAATATAACCTGGATACAAAATTTCAGTTACAAGATTTTCGGGAAGAAAAAGAAAAACAAAAAAAAATAGAACATATGACAGAAACCCTTTAAACATCGAAGCACCACTTCCTTCATAACGTCGCATCAACTAGCGATTGTTTTGTGATCAGAAAGGGAACTCCTCTAAGTTCAGGACTGCAGAATCAGATACGGCGTGACAGCAGAGGTTCTTGCTGAGGTGTATGACCTCAGAAGGTCAAGAGTATTGTGCATTTTTTTTTACCATGGTTGAAATCCTCACCTGTCCTCAGACGGGTCGGTCATCATGGTTGAAATCCTCACCCATCCTCAGAGACGGGTCATCATTATGGTTGAAATCCTCACCCATCCTCAGAGAGAAGGGTCATCATTATGGTTGAAATCCTCACCCATCCTCAGAGACGGGTCATCATTATGGTTGAAATCCTCACCCATCCTCAGAGAGAAGGGTCATCATTATGGTTGAGAGAAGGGTCATCATTATGGTTGAAATCCTCACCCATCCTCAGAGACGGGTCATCATTATGGTTGAAATCCTCACCCATCCTCAGAGAGAAGGGTCATCATTATGGTTGAGAGAAGGGTCATCATTATGGTTGAAATCCTCACCCATCCTCAGAGACGGGTCATCATTATGGTTGAAATCCTCACCCATCCTCAGAGAGAAGGGTCATCATTATGGTTGAGAGAAGGGTCATCATTATGGTTGAAATCCTCACCCATCCTCAGAGACGGGTCATCATTATGGTTGAAATCCTCAGAGAGACGGGTCATCCTTATGGTTGAAATCCTCACCCATCCTCAGAGAGACGGGTCATCCTTATGGTTGAAATCCTCATCCATCCTCAGAGAGACGGGTCATCATTATGGTTGAAATCCTCAGAGAGACGGGTCATCCTTATGGTTGAAATCCTCACCCATCCTCAGAGAGACGGGTCATCATTATGGTTGAAATCCTCACCCATCCTCAGAGACGGGTCATCATTATGGTTGAAATCCTCACCCATCCTCAGAGAGACGGGTCATCATTATGGTTGAAATCCCCAGAGAGACGGGTCATCATTATGGTTGAAATCCTCACCCATCCTCAGAGAGAGACAGGCCATCATTGTAGATGTGTTTAAAAGGCCCTACAATCACTTATTTTATGTACAAACATTGAGATCAGGCGATGATTGAGGACATTTTTCAACTGAAAACAAAACCAGTCGGTTAATATTGGACAAGTCCAAGTCGTCTGTTCCTGTTGTCTTCCGTTTGATACCTAATGAATACAATCCTGTATCAGCAGGAGGTGAGTGATCAAAACAACAGTATGAGGCAGCCATGGGCAACATCCCAAATGGCACCCCCATATAGTGCCCTACCCAATGGGCCCTGGTCAAAAGTAGTGCACTATAACATTGGGAATAGGGTAACATTTGAGACGCCTGAAATGTTGAGAACATGGCCACAGACCACCATGGGTGGTCTGGTAGCAGCTAGGTCACCAACAACCAATGGGTCATCTCTGATAGCAGCTAGATCACCAACAACCAATGGGAGATCATCTCTGACAGCAGATAGATCGCCAACACCCAATGGGAGATCATCTCTGACAGCAGCTAGATCGCCAACACCCAATGGGAGATCATCTCTGACAGCAGCTAGATCACCAACAACCAATGGGAGATCATCTCTGATAGCAGCTAGATCACCAACAACCAATGGGAGATCATCTCTGATAGCAACTAGATCACCAACAACCAATGGGAGATCATCTCTGATAGCAGCTAGATCACCAACAACCAATGGGAGATCATCTCTGATAGCAGCTAGATCACCAACAACCAATGGGAGATCATCTCTGACAGCAGCTAGATCGCCAACAACCAATGGGAGATCATCTCTGATAGCAGCTAGATCACCAACAACCAATGGGAGATCATCTCTGATAGCAGAATCATCACTAACAACTGTAAGTGCTGTTATTGTGAAGTGAAAAAGTATAGGGGAAACAACGGCTTAGCCGCAAAGTGGTAGGCCACACAAGTTTACAGAACGGGATTGTCGAGTGCTGTAGTTCGTAGCTCGTAACTGTCATCTGTCCTCGGTCGCAACACTCAGTACGAGTTCCAAATTGCTTCTGGAAGCAACGTCAGCACAGTAACTGTTAGTCGGGACCTTCATGAAATAGGTTTTCATGGCAGAGCAGCCGCATACAAGCCTAAGATCACCATGCGCAGTGCCAAGCGTCGGCTGGAGTGGTGTAAAGCTTGCCGCCATTGGACTCTGGAGCAGTGGAAACGCGTTCTCTGGAGTGATGAATCACGCTCCACCATCTGGCAGTCCGATGGATAAATCTGGGTTCGGCGGACGCCAGGAGAACACTACCTGCCCTATGCATAGTGCCAACTGTAAAGTTTGGTGGAGGAGGAATAATGTTCTGGGGCTGTTTTTCATGGTTCGGGCGAAAAGTTCCAGTGAAAATAAATCTTAATGCTACAGCACACAATGACATTCTAGACGATTCTGTGCCCCCAACTTTGTGGCAACAGTTTGAGGAAGGCCATTTTCTGTTTCAGCATGACAATGCCCCTGTGCATAAAGTGAGGTCCATACAGAAATGGTTAGTCAAGATCGGTGTGGAAGAACTTGACTGGCCTGCACAGAGCCCTGACCTCAACCCCATCAAACACCTTTGTGATGAATTGGAACGCCGACTGCGAGCCAGGCCTAATCACCCTCAACATCAGTGACTGACCTCACTAATACTCTTGTGGCTGAATGGAAGCAAGTCCCCGCAGCAATGTTCCAGGATCTAGTGGAAAGCCTTCCCAGAAGAGTGGAGGCTGTTATAGCAGCAAAGGGCAGGACCAACTCCATATGATTTTGGAATGAGATGTTCGATGAGCAAGTGTCCACATACACTACATTCATTTAAACACATCTTGTAAAGACATGATTCAAAGTGTTAAACACAATAGTCAGATAAATATTGTTTTCATGTCATCAATATCTTTGTACAATGGGGGTAATGAATCTATTGATCCATGAGGTTCCATGTCATCCACTGCTGTTGATTCCTACATAGTTTGAGGAACATTGATAAACTACACCATAATGACTTACTCAATGGGACTCATGGGATGCAACTCAAGAATAGGGCGCCATCTTGAACTACAAACCATTAATGAATGACCAGCGTTGGTTCAGCCTATGATGTCATAATGCGGGGACAGGTTGGCACAATCAGAGCAGTACGATTGAGGCCATGAGACCACAATACCAGGGTGGATAACCAGCCCACACATGGTGGTGTCTTTGACAGTATAGATAACCAGCCCACACATGGTGTCTATGACAGTATAGATAACCAGCCCACACATGGTGTCTATGACAGTATAGATAACCAGCCCACACATGGTGTCTGTGACAGTATAGATAACCAGCCCACACATGGTGGTGGTGTCTATGACAGTACAGATAACCAGCCCACACATGGTGTCTATGACAGTATAGATAACCAGCCCACACATGGTGGTGGTGTCTATGACAGTACAGATAACCAGCCCACACATGGTGTCTATGACAGTATAGATAACCAGCCCACACATGGTGGTGGTGTCTATGACAGTACAGATAACCAGCCCACACATGGTGTCTATGACAGTATAGATAACCAGCCCACACATGGTGGTGGTGTCTATGACAGTATAGATAACCAGCCCACACATGGTGGTGGTGTCTATGACAGTATGGATAACCAGCCCACACATGGTGGTGTCTATTACGGTATAGATAACCAGCCCACACATGGTGGTGGTGTCTATGACAGTATGGATAACCAGCCCACACATGGTGGTGTCTATGACAGTATAGATAACCAGCCCACACATGGTGGTGGTGTCTATGACAGTACAGATAACCAGCCCACACATGGTGGTGGTGTCTATGACAGTATAGATAACCAGCCCACACATGGTGTCTATGACAGTATAGATAACCAGCCCACACATGGTGGTGGTGTCTATGACAGTATGGATAACCAGCCCACACATGGTGGTGTCTATGACAGTATAGATAACCAGCCCACGCATGGTGGTGGTGTCTATGACAGTATGGATAACCAGCCCACACATGGTGGTGTCTATGACAGTATAAATAACCAGCCCACACATGGTGGTGTCTATGACAGTATAGATAACCAGCCCACACATGGTGTCTATGACAGTATAGATAACCAGCCCGCACATGGTGGTGGTGTCTATGACAGTATAGATAACCAGCCCACACATGGTGGTGGTGTCTATGACAGTATGGATAACCAGCCCACACATGGTGGTGTCTATGACAGTATAGATAACCAGCCCACACATGGTGGTGGTGTCTATGACAGTATAGATAACCAGCCCACATATGGTGTCTATGACAGTATAGATAACCAGCCCACACATGGTGGTGGTGTCTATGACAGTATGGATAATCAGCCCACACATGGTGGTGTCTATGACAGTATAGATAATCAGCCCACACATGGTGGTGGTGTCTATGACAGTACAGATAACCAGCCCACACATGGTGGTGGTGTCTATGACAGTATAGATAACCAGCCCACACATGGTGTCTATGACAGTATAGATAACCAGCCCACACATGGTGTCTGTGACAGTATAGATAACCAGCCCACACATGGTGGTGGTGTCTATGACAGTACAGATAACCAGCCCACACATGGTGTCTATGACAGTATAGATAACCAGCCCACACATGGTGGTGGTGTCTATGACAGTACAGATAACCAGCCCACACATGGTGTCTATGACAGTATAGATAACCAGCCCACACATGGTGGTGGTGTCTATGACAGTATGGATAACCAGCCCACACATGGTGGTGGTGTCTATGACAGTATAGATAACCAGCCCACATATGGTGTCTATGACAGTATAGATAACCAGCCCACACATGGTGGTGGTGTCTATGACAGTATGGATAACCAGCCCACACATGGTGGTGTCTATGACAGTATAGATAACCAGCCCACACATGGTGGTGGTGTCTATGACAGTACAGATAACCAGCCCACACATGGTGGTGGTGTCTATGACAGTATAGATAACCAGCCCACACATGGTGTCTATGACAGTATAGATAACCAGCCCACACATGGTGGTGGTGTCTATGACAGTATGGATAACCAGCCCACACATGGTGGTGTCTATGACAGTATAGATAACCAGCCCACGCATGGTGGTGGTGTCTATGACAGTATGGATAACCAGCCCACACATGGTGGTGTCTATGACAGTATAAATAACCAGCCCACACATGGTGGTGTCTATGACAGTATAGATAACCAGCCCACACATGGTGTCTATGACAGTATAGATAACCAGCCCACACATTGTGTCTATGACAGTATATAACCAGCCCGCACATGGTGGTGGTGTCAATGACTGAAAAGATAACCAACCCACACATGGTGTCTATGACAGTATATAACCAACCCACACATGGTGTCTATGACAGTATATAACCAACCCACACATGGTGTTGGTGTCTATGACAGGACAGATAACCAACCCACACATGGTGTCTATGACAGTACAGATTACCAACCCACACATGGTGTCTATGACAGTACAGATAACCAACCCACACATGGTGTCTATGACAGTATAGATAACCAACCCACACATGGTGTCTATGACAGTATAGATAACCAGCCCACACATGGTGTCTATGACAGTATAGATAACCAACCCACACATGGTGTCTATGACAGTATAGATAACCAACCCACACACAGTGTCTATGACAGTATAGATAACCAACCCACACACGGTGTCTATGACAGTATAGATAACCAACCCACACTTTCCAGTTAGGAAAGCATCTTTCAAGGTAATAAGCATTTTTCTATGGTTGGCCATGCTTTCCACCCGGCTACCCCTACCCCGGTCAACTGCCCAGCACCCTCCACAGCAACCTGCCAAAGCCCCCACCATTTCTCCTTCACCCAAATCCAGATAGCTGATGTTCTGAAAGAGCTGCAAAATCTGGACCCCTACAAATCAGCCGGGCTAGACAATCTGGACCCTCTCTTTCTAAAATGATCTGCCGAAATTATTGCAACCCCATTTACTAGCCTGTTCAACCTCTCTTTCGCGTCATCTGAGATTCCCAAAGATTGGAAAGCTGCCGCGGTCGCCCCCCTCTTCAAAAGGGGGAGACACTCTAGAAACTGCTATAGACCTAAATCTATCCTACCCTGCCTTTCTAAGGTCTTCGAAAGCCAAGTTAACAAACAGATGACCGACCATTTCGAATTCCACCGTACCTTCTCCGCTATTCAATCTGGCTTCAGAGCTGGTCATGGGTGCACCTCAGCCACGCTCAAGGTCCTAAACGATATCTTAACCGCCATCGATAAGAGACAATACTGTACAGCCGTATTCATCTACCTGGCCACGGCTTTCGACTCTGTCAATCACAACATTCTATTTGGCAGACTCAACAGCCTTGGTTTCTCAAATGACTGCCTCGCCTGGTTCACCAACTACTTCGCAGACAGAGTTCAGTGTGTCAAATCGGAGGGCCTGTTGTCCGGACCTCTGGCAGTCTCTATGGGGGTGCCACAGGGTTAAATTCTCGGGCCGACTCTTTTCTCAGTATATATCAACAATGATCTTGCTCTTGCTGATCCACCTCTACGCAGACGACACCATTCTGTATACTTCTGGCCCTTCCTTGGACACTGTGCTAACTAACCTTCAAACGAGCTTCAATGCCATACAACTCTCCTTCCGTGGCCTCCAACTGCTCTTAAATGCAAGTAAAACTAAATGCATGCTCTTCAACCGATCACTGCCCGCACCTCCAGAATCACTACGCTAAACGGTTCTGACTTAAAATACGTGGACAACTACAAATACCTAGGTGTCTGGTTAGACCGTAAACTCTCCTTCCAGACTCACATTAAACATCTCCAATCCAAAATTAAATCTAGAATCGGGTTTCCTATTTCGCAACAAAGCATCCTTCACTCATGCTGCCAGACATACCCTCGTAAAACTGACTATCCTACCGATCCTTGACTTCGGTGACTTCAGTTACAAAATAGCCTCCAACACTCTACTCAGCAAATTGGATGCAGTCTATCACAGTGCCATCCATTTTGTCACCAAAGTCCCATATTCTACACACCACTGCGACCTGTATGCTCTCGTTGGCTGACCCTCGCTTCATATTCATCGCCAAACCCACTGGCTCCAGGTCATCTATAAGTCTTTGCTAGGTAAAGCCCCACCTTATCTCAGCTCACTGGTCACCATAGCAGCACCCACTCCAGCAGGTATATCTCACTGGTCACCCCCAAAACCAATTCTTCCTTTGGCCGCCTCTCCTTCCAGTTCTCTGCTGCCCATGACTGGAACGAACTGCCAAAAATCTCTGAAGCTGGAGACTCATATCTCCCTCACTAACTTTAAGCACCAGCTGTCAGAGCAGCTCACAGATCACTGCACCTGTACACAACCCATCTGTAAATAGCCCATCTATCTACCTCATCCCCTTATTGTATTTATTTATCTTTTTCTGCACCCTAGTATCTATGCTTGCACATTCATCTTCTGCACATTCTACCATTCCAGTGTTTAATTGCTATATTGTAATACATCGCCACCATGGCCTATTTATTGCCTTAACTCCCTTATCTTACCTCATTTGCACTCACTGTATATAGACTTTTTTCTACTGTATTATTGATTGTATGTTTGTTTATTCCATGTGTAACTCTGTTGTTGTTGTTTGTGTCACACTGCTTTGCTTTATATTGGCCAGTTGCAAATGAGAACTAGCCTGCCAGGTTAAATAAAGGTTAAATAAAGGTTAAATAAGATGTAACTAATTAATTAATTAACACACACGTGGTGGTTGTGTCTATGACAGTATACAGTTGAAGTCGGAGGTTTACATACACTTAGGTTGGAGTCATTAAAACTTGTTTTTCAACCACTCCACAAATTTCTTGTTAACAAACTACAGTTTTGGCAAGTCGGTTAGGACATCTACTTTGTGTATGACACAAGTCATTTTTCCAACAATTGTTTACAGACAGATTATTTCACTTATAATTCACTGTATCACAATTCCAGTGGGTCAGAAGTGGCTTAAGGACAATGGCTTAAGGACAACAAAGTCAAGGTATTGGAGTGGCCATCACAAAGCCCTGACCTCAATCCTATAGAAAATATGTGGGCAGAACTGAAAAAGCATGTGCGAGCAAGGAGGCTTACAAACCTGACTCAGTTCCACCAGCTCTGTCAGAGGAATGGGCCAAAATTCACCCAACTTATTGTGGGAGGCTTGTGGAAGGCTACCCGAAACATTTGACCCAAGTTAAACAATTTAAAGGCAATGCTACCAAATACTAATTGAACTTCTGACCCACTGGGAATGTGATGAAAGAAATAAAAGCTGAAAGAAATAATTCTCTATACTAATATTCTGACATTTCACATTCTTAAAATAAAGTGGTGATCCAGACTGGCCTAAGACTGGAATTTTTACTAGGATAAAATGTCAGAAATTGTGGAAAACGGAGTTTAAATGTATTTGGCCAAGGTGTATGTAGACTTCCGAGTTTAATTGTAGATAACCAACCCACACATGGTGGTGTCTATGACAGTATGGATAACCAACCCACACATGGTGGTGTCTATGACAGTATAGATAACCAACCCACACATGGTGGTGTCTATGACAGTATAGATAACCAACCCACACATGGTGTCTATGACAGTATAGATAACCAACCCACACATGGTGTCTATGACAGTATAGATAACCAACCCACACATGGTGGTGTCTATGACAGTATAGATAACCAACCCACACATGGTGTCTATGACAGTATAGATAACCAACCCACACATGGTGGTGTCTATGACAGTATAGATAACCAACCCACACATGGTGGTGTCTATGACAGTATAGATAACCAACCCACACATGGTGGTGTCTATGACAGTATAGATAACCAACCCACACATGGTGGTGTCTATGACAGTATAGATAACCAGCCCACACATGGTGGTGTCTATGACAGTATAGATAACCAACCCACACATGGTGGTGTCTATGACAGTATGGATAACCAACCCACACATGGTGGTGTCTATGACAGTATAGATAACCAACCCACACATGGTGTCTATGACAGTATAGATAACCAACCCACACATGGTGTCTATGACAGTATAGATAACCAACCCACACATGGTGTCTATGACAGTATAGATAACCAACCCACACACATGGTGGTGTCTATGACAGTATAGATAACCAACCCACACATGGTGTCTATGACAGTATAGATAACCAACCCACACATGGTGTCTATGACAGTATAGATAACCAACCCACACACATGGTGGTGTCTATGACAGTATAGATAACCAACCCACACATGGTGTCTATGACAGTATAGATAACCAGCCCACACATGGTGTCTATGACAGTATAGATAACCAACCCACACATGGTGTCTATGACAGTATAGATAACCAGCCCACACATGGTGGTGTCTATGACAGTATAGATACCCAACCCACACATGGTGTCTATGACAGTATAGATAACCAACCCACACATGGTGTCTATGACAGTATAGATAACCAGCCCACACATGGTGGTGTCTATGACAGTATAGATAACCAACCCACACATGGTGTCTATGACAGTATAGATAACCAACCCACACATGGTGGTGTCTATGACAGTATAGATAACCAACCCACACATGGTGTCTATGACAGTATAGATAACCAACCCACACATGGTGTCTATGACAGTATAGATAACCAGCCCACACATGGTGGTGTCTATGACAGTATAGATAACCAGCCCACACATGGTGGTGTCTATGACAGTATAGATAACCAGCCCACACATGGTGGTGTCTATGACAGTATAGATAACCAAACCACACATGGTGTCTATGACAATATATTGTGTTTTAACAGGTTTTTAAATGCCCGTGTCCTCCACACCATAAATCAGAAACCTTGTTAAAAACATTGTAAAATAATTCAGAGGCGATTCATCATCTTAACAGTCTATCCACAGACACAGGCAGATATCCACAGGGTTGAGGGAGAGATACCCTAAACCTCGTGGGTCAGTGCCTATCCACAGACACAGACAGATATCCACAGGGTTGTGTGTTGAGGGAGAGATACCCTAAACCTTGTGGGTCAGTGCCTATCCACAGACACAGACAGATATCCACAGGGTTGTGCGTTGAGGGAGAGATACCCTAAACCTCGTGGGTCGTGGGTCGTGGGTCAGTACCTTTGGAGAACAGAAGCACTAAATAAAACCAACCAATAACAATCCAAGAGGTTTTCAACAATGTTAAAATGTGCCACAATTGCAATAAAAAGACATTTTTTTTTATTGTATAAGGTAACTGTTTTCCATACTACATAGTGAAGTACACAGTAGATTAGATCTGATAAACAGAAGGCTGCCAGTTCTCCATGTTTCAACCTGGATCTCTTCTCCCTCGTTGCAAAACAGCAAAGTCTAGTCTCAGTCGCCCCTGTGTGTGAATGATCCCTGGCTGTCAGCCAATAGCAACGCAGTATCGCAGTCCCGACTGGAAAATGGTGTTGCACCAGGGTCCCTTGGCTTGGTGAGGAAACAGAGGAGGAGGACGAAGAGTGGGAATGAGAGAAGGCCTCAGGCCGTCGGGGTTGTATGGACATAGTTGTGTTGGGGGGGGGGGGGGGGGGGGGTCAGTTACTGGGCTGCGTTGGAAGGAACCTTTTTGAGGGTAAAGTTGGACCAGTTTACTGCAACCTTCTGACGGGTCTGTTTAGCAGAGTCGAGGCAAAACCTACAGAGAGGAGAGAGATATATCACTATCTGGTTCAATGAACAGGAGGCTGGTGGTGGCAAAACAACAAACAAAACAAGGGCCAGTTTCCCAGACAAAGACCAAGTTTAGTCTTCTTAGACTGAGAATCTCTTGTCTGTTTGGTAAAGCGGCCCCTAAATGTTTCGGATCGTCACCGAGGCCGAGCGTTACCTTTTGAAGTATTCCACCTCACGATCAATCTCATCCATTTCTTTTGGGTCCACGTCTTTAGGGAGAAACACATCGTCTAGGGGAGAAGGAGACAGGACAGAAACATCACAACCAACGAACGGTCACGCTGTCTGATCGCTTTATCATTCACACTGACGTCTCCTTTCCTACATGTATAACACAAGAGACAGTCAACTGGAGGGGTGTCTAAACTAACGTACCTGACATGTCTCCTCTCCTACTACATGAATAACACAAGAGACAGTCAACTAGAGGGGTGTCTAAACTAACGTACCTGACATGTCTCCTCTCCTACAACATAAGAGACAGTCAACGAGAGGGTTATCTAAACTAACGTACCGATGTTGCGGCTGGTTTTCTCTCCCTTGTTCTTGTTCTTCTTATTCTTCCCCTTGGGTTGCTGCTGCTGCTGGGCTTGGTTGTGATTGGTTGAGGTGACAGAGTGACCTTTGGCCTCTTGCTCCTCCCCCTTCCCTCTTTGGGTGCTGGGAGCACCAGAGCTACTCACTGTCCCGTTGGTGGCCTGCTGACGTGTGGGTCTGGTCTCCTCTGCCCTCCTTGCCCCGGTTCTCTGGCTCTCAGCCGAGTGAGGTGGTGGTTTGGAACCAGAACCAGCCTTAGAACCCACAGCATCAGAACTGTTGAGAACAGTTTTCTGCAACTCCGCAGCTGCTTTGGATCCGGGTCTGGTCTGGTTCTGTTCTGGAGGCAGCTGGTCCTGACGTTGCTGCTTCTTGCCCTTCTTCAGCTTACCAGCCCCAACATTAACCCCAGGAGTAGGAGTAGTCATGTTCCTACCAGCCCCAACATTAACCCCAGGAGTAGGGGTAGTCATGTTCCTACCAGCCCCAGCATTAACCCCAGGAGTAGGAGTAGTCATGTTCCTACCAGCCCCAGCATTAACCCCAGGAGTAGGAGTAGTCATGTTCCTACCAGCCCCAACATTAACCCCAGGAGTAGGAGTAGTCATGTTCCTACCAGCCCCAACATTAACCCCAGGAGTAGGAGTAGTCATGTTCCTACCAGCCCCAGCATTAACCCCAGGAGTAGGAGTAGTCATGTTCCTACCAGCCCCAACATTAACCCCAGGAGTAGGGGTAGTCATGTTCCTACCAGCCCCAACATTAACCCCAGGAGTAGGGGTAGTCATGTTCCTACCAGCCCCAACATTAACCCCAGGAGTAGGGGTAGTCATGTTCCTACCAGCCCCAACATTAACCCCAGGAGTAGGGGTAGTCATGTTCCTACCAGCCCCAACATTAACCCCAGGAGTAGGGGTAGTCATGTTCCTACCAGCCCCAACATTAACCCCAGGAGTAGGGGTAGTCATGTTCCTACCAGCCCCAACATTAACCCCAGGAGTAGGGGTAGTCATGTTCCTACCAGCCCCAACATTAACCCCAGGAGTAGGGGTAGTCATGTTCTTGGGCTCCGCTGGGGTCTCCTCTTTAGGCTTAGCTACCTTAATAGAGCCCTGGGTCTGGATCGAAGCAGGGACCTGGTGTTTATTCTCAGGCCTAGCAGAGGGGCACCTCTCTGGGGAGCGCACCCGGATCAGCTTGGAGAGGCTGGGGGTGGTGTGGAGCCTCTGAACATCCTTCGCCCCAGTACCAGCCGCAGCCCATGGTCCCCCTACCCCAGGTACAGTAGCACAAGCCGGGGGTGAGATGGGGCCGATGGGGGAGTTGTCCCGGGGATGGGCCTCCTCCCAGCCGCTGACCAGGTCCAGATGGCTCTTGAAGGTACCCAGGGAGAGAGGGGCCAGGTCGAGGTCTATCTGCTGCAGGTCAGAGCAGGAGGAGCCGTTGAGGTGGGAGAGAAGATGGTTGCCCTCCAGAGTAGCAGCCTTCTTCGGGAAGTCATTCACATCCAGGTTGAGGTCGTACATGGAGAACGACGCACGGATAGAGTCCTGCAAGGTCAAAGGTCAACATTTTTATTTTGGAAAAGAGAAGAAAAGCGGCAATAAGTTTAATAAACCAACATTTAAAACAGCTAAAAATGCCTTAAATCAGGGTTTCAACTGTTTCTCAGATTGCAGAGAGGATACACTTTCTGAAACACTGAAATTCACAGATTAAGGACCGGTATCATGGACAGATTAAGGACTGGTTTCATGGACAGATTAAGGACTGGTTTCATAGACAGATTAAGGACTGGTTTCATAGACAGATTAAGGACTGGTTTCATGGACAGATTAAAGACTGGTTTCATGGACAGATTAAGGACTGGTTTCATGGACAGATTAAGGACTGGTTTCATGGACAGATTAAGGACTGGTTTCATGGACAGATTAAGGACTGGTTTCATGGACAGATTAAGGACTGGTTTCATGGACAGATTAAGGACTGGTTTCATGGACAGATTAAGGACTGGTTTCATGGACAGATTAAGGACTGGTTTCATGGTCAGATTAAGGACTGGTTTCATGGACAGATTAAGGACTGGTTTCATGGACAGAGTAAGGACTGGTTTCATGGTCAGATTAAGGACTAGTTTCATAGACAGATTAAGGACTGGTTTCATGGACAGATTAAGGACTGGTTTCATGGACAGATAAGGACTGGTTTCATGGTCAGATTAAGGACTGGTTTCATAGACAGATTAAGGACTGGTTTCATGGACAGATTAAGGACTGGTTTCATGGACAGAGTAAGGACTAGTTTCATGGTCAGATTAAGGACTGGTTTCATGGTCAGATTAAGGACTGGTTTCATAGACAGATTAAGGACTGGTTTCATGGACAGATTAAGGACTGGTTTCATGGACAGATTAAGGACTGGTTTCATGGACAGATTAAGGACTGGTTTCATGGTCAGATTAAGGACTGGTTTCATAGACAGATTAAGGACTGGTTTCATGGACAGATTAAGGACTGGTTTCATGGACAGATTAAGGACTGGTTTCATGGACAGATTAAGGACTGGTTTCATGGACAGATTAAGGACTGGTTTCATGGTCAGATTAAGGACTGGTTTCATAGACAGATTAAGGTCTGGTTTCATAGACAGATTAAGGTCTGGTTTCATAGACAGATTAAGGTCTGGTTTCATAGACAGATTAAGGACTGGTTTCATGGACAGATTAAGGACTGGTTTCATAGACAGATTAAGGACTGGTTTCATGGACAGATTAAGGACTGGTTTCATGGACAGATTAAGGACTGGTTTCATGGTCAGATTAAGGACTGGTTTCATAGACAGATTAAGGTCTGGTTTTATGGACAGATTAAGGACTGGTTTCATAGACAGATTAAGGACTGGTTTCATAGACAGATTAAGGACTGGTTTCATAGACAGATTAAGGACTGGTTTTATGGACAGATTAAGGACTGGTTTTATGGACAGATTAAGGACTGGTTTCATAGACATATTAAGGACTGGTTTTTAAGGACTGGTTTCATAGACAGATTAAGGACTGGTTTCATAGACAGATTAAGGACTGGTTTCATAGACAGATTAAGGACTGGTTTTATGGACAGATTAAGGACTGTTTTCATAGACAGATTAAGGACTGGTTTTATGGACAGATTAAGGACTGGTTTCATGGACAGATTAAGGACCGGTTTCATGGACAGATTAAGGACTGGTTTTATGGACAGATTATGGACTGGTTTCATGGACAGATTAAGGACTGGTTTTATGGACAGATTATGGACTGGTTTTATGGACAGATTAAGGACCGGTTTCATGGACAGATTAAGGACTGGTTTCATAGACAGATTAAGGACTGGTTTCATGGACAGATTAAGGACTGGTTTTATGGACAGATTAAGGACTGGTTTCATGGACAGATTAAGGACTGGTTTCATAGACAGATTAAGGACTGGTTTCATAGACAGATTAAGGACTGGTTTCATAGACAGATTAAGGACTGGTTTCATAGTCAGATTAAGGACTGGTTTCATAGTCAGATTAAGGACTGGTTTCATAGACAGATTAAGGACTGGTTTCATAGACAGATTAAGGACTGGTTTCATGGACAGATTAAGGACTGGTTTAATAGACAGATTAAGGACTGGTTTCATGGACAGATTAAGGACTGGTTTTATGGACAGATTAAGGACTGGTTTCATGGACAGATTAAGGACTGGTTTCATAGACAGATTAAGGACTGGTTTCATAGACAGATTAAGGACTGGTTTCATGGACAGATTAAGGACTGGTTTTATGGACAGATTAAGGACTGGTTTCATGGACAGATTAAGGACTGGTTTCATAGACAGATTAAGCCCAGCACTGGACTACATTTAGCTTCCGATGTATATGCTAGATTTTTTTCCACAGACTTCATGTCTGAGAAACACCCCTTTAAAAGACTCCAACTCCAGATTATCTTCACGAGACAATGTGCGACTAATAACATGTAAAATAAAAACAACACATCAATAGATAGACAAACAACATCAAAACAATAGGTCCTGCCATAGACTAGTGTCCTGTCCAGGGGGTGTCAAGCTGCCTCAATACAATAGGTCCTGCCATAGACTAGTGTCCTGTCCAGGGGGTGTCAAGCTGCCTCAATACATTAGGTCCTGCCATAGACTAGTGTCCTGTCCAGGGGGTGTCAAGCTGCCTCAATACAATAGGCCCTGCCATAGACTAGTGTCCTGTCCAGAGGGTGTCAAGCTGCCTCAAAACAATAGGCCCTGCCATAGACTAGTGACTGGTTTCATGGTCAGATTAAGGACTGGTTTCATAGACAGATTAAGGACTGGTTTCATAGACAGATTAAGGACTGGTTTCATGGACAGATTAAGGACTGGTTTCATGGACAGAGTAAAGACTAGTTTCATGGTCAGATTAAGGACTGGTTTCATAGACAGATTAAGGACTGGTTTCATAGACAGATTAAGGACTGGTTTCATGGACAGATTAAGGACTGGTTTCATGGACAGATTAAGGACTGGTTTCATAGACAGATTAAGGACTGGTTTCATGGTCAGATTAAGGACTGGTTTCATAGACAGATTAAGGACTGGTTTCATGGACAGATTAAGGACTGGTTTCATGGACAGATTAAGGACTGGTTTCATGGACAGATTAAGGACTGGTTTCATGGACAGATTAAGGACTGGTTTCATAGACAGATTAAGGACTGGTTTCATGGACAGATTAAGGACTGGTTTCATGGACAGATTAAGGACTGGTTTCATGGTCAGATTAAGGACTGGTTTCATAGACAGATTAAGGACTGGTTTCATAGACAGATTAAGGACTGGTTTTATGGACAGATTAAGGACTGGTTTTATGGACAGATTAAGGACTGGTTTCATAGACATATTAAGGACTGGTTTTTAAGGACTGGTTTCATAGACAGATTAAGGACTGGTTTCATAGACAGATTAAGGACTGGTTTCATAGACAGATTAAGGACTGGTTTCATAGACAGATTAAGGACTGGTTTTATGGACAGATTAAGGACTGGTTTCATAGACAGATTAAGGACTGGTTTTATGGAAAGATTAAGGACTGGTTTCATGGACAGATTAAGGACCGGTTTCATAGACAGATTAAGGACTGGTTTCATAGACAGATTAAGGACTGGTTTTATGGACAGATTAAGGACTGGTTTTATGGACAGATTAAGGACTGGTTTCATAGACATATTAAGGACTGTTTTTTAAGGACTGGTTTCATAGACAGATTAAGGACTGGTTTCATAGACAGATTAAGGACTGGTTTCATAGACAGATTAAGGACTGGTTTCATAGACAGATTAAGGACTGGTTTTATGGACAGATTAAGGACTGGTTTCATAGACAGATTAAGGACTGGTTTTATGGACAGATTATGGACTGGTTTCATGGACAGATTAAGGACTGGTTTCATGGACAGATTAAGGACTGGTTTCATGGTCAGATTAAGGACTGGTTTCATAGACAGAGTAAGGACTGGTTTCATGGACAGATTAAGGACTGGTTTCATGGACAGATTAAGGACTGGTTTCATGGACAGATTAAGGACTGGTTTCATGGACAGATTAAGGACTGGTTTCATGGTCAGATTAAGGACTGGTTTCATAGACAGATTAAGGTATGGTTTCATAGACAGATTAAGGTCTGGTTTCATAGACAGATTAAGGTCTGGTTTCATAGACAGATTAAGGACTGGTTTCATGGACAGATTAAGGACTGGTTTCATAGACAGATTAAGGACTGGTTTCATGGACAGATTAAGGACTGGTTTCATGGACAGATTAAGGACTGGTTTCATGGTCAGATTAAGGACTGGTTTCATAGACAGATTAAGGTCTGGTTTTATGGACAGATTAAGGACTGGTTTCATAGACAGATTAAGGACTGGTTTCATAGACAGATTAAGGACTGGTTTCATAGACAGATTAAGGACTGGTTTTATGGACAGATTAAGGACTGGTTTTATGGACAGATTAAGGACTGGTTTCATAGACATATTAAGGACTGGTTTTTAAGGACTGGTTTCATAGACAGATTAAGGACTGGTTTCATAGACAGATTAAGGACTGGTTTCATAGACAGATTAAGGACTGGTTTTATGGACAGATTAAGGACTGTTTTCATAGACAGATTAAGGACTGGTTTTATGGACAGATTAAGGACTGGTTTCATGGACAGATTAAGGACCGGTTTCATGGACAGATTAAGGACTGGTTTTATGGACAGATTATGGACTGGTTTCATGGACAGATTAAGGACTGGTTTTATGGACAGATTATGGACTGGTTTTATGGACAGATTAAGGACCGGTTTCATGGACAGATTAAGGACTGGTTTCATAGACAGATTAAGGACTGGTTTCATGGACAGATTAAGGACTGGTTTTATGGACAGATTAAGGACTGGTTTCATGGACAGATTAAGGACTGGTTTCATAGACAGATTAAGGACTGGTTTCATAGACAGATTAAGGACTGGTTTCATAGACAGATTAAGGACTGGTTTCATAGTCAGATTAAGGACTGGTTTCATAGTCAGATTAAGGACTGGTTTCATAGACAGATTAAGGACTGGTTTCATAGACAGATTAAGGACTGGTTTCATGGACAGATTAAGGACTGGTTTAATAGACAGATTAAGGACTGGTTTCATGGACAGATTAAGGACTGGTTTTATGGACAGATTAAGGACTGGTTTCATGGACAGATTAAGGACTGGTTTCATAGACAGATTAAGGACTGGTTTCATAGACAGATTAAGGACTGGTTTCATGGACAGATTAAGGACTGGTTTTATGGACAGATTAAGGACTGGTTTCATGGACAGATTAAGGACTGGTTTCATAGACAGATTAAGCCCAGCACTGGACTACATTTAGCTTCCGATGTATATGCTAGATTTTTTTCAACAGACTTCATGTCTGAGAAACACCCCTTTAAAAGACTCCAACTCCAGATTATCTTCACGAGACAATGTGCGACTAATAACATGTAAAATAAAAACAACACATCAATAGATAGACAAACAACATCAAAACAATAGGTCCTGCCATAGACTAGTGTCCTGTCCAGGGGGTGTCAAGCTGCCTCAATACAATAGGTCCTGCCATAGACTAGTGTCCTGTCCAGGGGGTGTCAAGCTGCCTCAATACAATAGGTCCTGCCATAGACTAGTGTCCTGTCCAGGGGGTGTCAAGCTGCCTCAATACAATAGGCCCTGCCATAGACTAGTGTCCTGTCCAGAGGGTGTCAAGCTGCCTCAAAACAATAGGCCCTGCCATAGACTAGTGACTGGTTTCATGGTCAGATTAAGGACTGGTTTCATAGACAGATTAAGGACTGGTTTCATAGACAGATTAAGGACTGGTTTCATGGACAGATTAAGGACTGGTTTCATGGACAGATTAAGGACTGGTTTCATGGACAGATTAAGGACTGGTTTCATAGACAGATTAAGGACTGGTTTCATGGTCAGATTAAGGACTGGTTTCATAGACAGATTAAGGACTGGTTTCATGGACAGATTAAGGACTGGTTTCATGGACAGATTAAGGACTGGTTTCATGGACAGATTAAGGACTGGTTTCATGGACAGATTAAGGACTGGTTTCATAGACAGATTAAGGACTGGTTTCATGGACAGATTAAGGACTGGTTTCATGGACAGATTAAGGACTGGTTTCATGGTCAGATTAAGGACTGGTTTCATAGACAGATTAAGGACTGGTTTCATAGACAGATTAAGGACTGGTTTTATGGACAGATTAAGGACTGGTTTTATGGACAGATTAAGGACTGGTTTCATAGACATATTAAGGACTGGTTTTTAAGGACTGGTTTCATAGACAGATTAAGGACTGGTTTCATAGACAGATTAAGGACTGGTTTCATAGACAGATTAAGGACTGGTTTCATAGACAGATTAAGGACTGGTTTTATGGACAGATTAAGGACTGGTTTCATAGACAGATTAAGGACTGGTTTTATGGAAAGATTAAGGACTGGTTTCATGGACAGATTAAGGACCGGTTTCATGGACAGATTAAGGACTGGTTTTATGGACAGATTATGGACTGGTTTCATGGACAGATTAAGGACTGGTTTCATGGACAGATTAAGGACTGGTTTCATGGACAGATTAAGGACTGGTTTCATGGACAGATTAAGGACTGGTTTCATGGACAGATTAAGGACTGGTTTCATGGACAGATTAAGGACTGGTTTCATGGACAGATTAAGGACTGGTTTCATGGACAGATTAAGGACTGGTTTCATGGTCAGATTAAGGACTGGTTTCATAGACAGATTAAGGTATGGTTTCATAGACAGATTAAGGTCTGGTTTCATAGACAGATTAAGGTCTGGTTTCATAGACAGATTAAGGACTGGTTTCATGGACAGATTAAGGACTGGTTTCATAGACAGATTAAGGACTGGTTTCATGGACAGATTAAGGACTGGTTTCATGGACAGATTAAGGACTGGTTTCATGGTCAGATTAAGGACTGGTTTCATAGACAGATTAAGGTCTGGTTTTATGGACAGATTAAGGACTGGTTTCATAGACAGATTAAGGACTGGTTTCATAGACAGATTAAGGACTGGTTTCATAGACAGATTAAGGACTGGTTTTATGGACAGATTAAGGACTGGTTTTATGGACAGATTAAGGACTGGTTTCATAGACATATTAAGGACTGGTTTTTAAGGACTGGTTTCATAGACAGATTAAGGACTGGTTTCATAGACAGATTAAGGACTGGTTTCATAGACAGATTAAGGACTGGTTTTATGGACAGATTAAGGACTGTTTTCATAGACAGATTAAGGACTGGTTTTATGGACAGATTAAGGACTGGTTTCATGGACAGATTAAGGACCGGTTTCATGGACAGATTAAGGACTGGTTTTATGGACAGATTATGGACTGGTTTCATGGACAGATTAAGGACTGGTTTTATGGACAGATTATGGACTGGTTTTATGGACAGATTAAGGACCGGTTTCATGGACAGATTAAGGACTGGTTTCATAGACAGATTAAGGACTGGTTTCATGGACAGATTAAGGACTGGTTTTATGGACAGATTAAGGACTGGTTTCATGGACAGATTAAGGACTGGTTTCATAGACAGATTAAGGACTGGTTTCATAGACAGATTAAGGACTGGTTTCATAGACAGATTAAGGACTGGTTTCATAGTCAGATTAAGGACTGGTTTCATAGTCAGATTAAGGACTGGTTTCATAGACAGATTAAGGACTGGTTTCATAGACAGATTAAGGACTGGTTTCATGGACAGATTAAGGACTGGTTTAATAGACAGATTAAGGACTGGTTTCATGGACAGATTAAGGACTGGTTTTATGGACAGATTAAGGACTGGTTTCATGGACAGATTAAGGACTGGTTTCATAGACAGATTAAGGACTGGTTTCATAGACAGATTAAGGACTGGTTTCATGGACAGATTAAGGACTGGTTTTATGGACAGATTAAGGACTGGTTTCATGGACAGATTAAGGACTGGTTTCATAGACAGATTAAGCCCAGCACTGGACTACATTTAGCTTCCGATGTATATGCTAGATTTTTTTCAACAGACTTCATGTCTGAGAAACACCCCTTTAAAAGACTCCAACTCCAGATTATCTTCACGAGACAATGTGCGACTAATAACATGTAAAATAAAAACAACACATCAATAGATAGACAAACAACATCAAAACAATAGGTCCTGCCATAGACTAGTGTCCTGTCCAGGGGGTGTCAAGCTGCCTCAATACAATAGGTCCTGCCATAGACTAGTGTCCTGTCCAGGGGGTGTCAAGCTGCCTCAATACAATAGGTCCTGCCATAGACTAGTGTCCTGTCCAGGGGGTGTCAAGCTGCCTCAATACAATAGGCCCTGCCATAGACTAGTGTCCTGTCCAGAGGGTGTCAAGCTGCCTCAAAACAATAGGCCCTGCCATAGACTAGTGACTGGTTTCATGGTCAGATTAAGGACTGGTTTCATAGACAGATTAAGGACTGGTTTCATAGACAGATTAAGGACTGGTTTCATGGACAGATTAAGGACTGGTTTCATGGACAGAGTAAAGACTAGTTTCATGGTCAGATTAAGGACTGGTTTCATAGACAGATTAAGGACTGGTTTCATAGACAGATTAAGGACTGGTTTCATGGACAGATTAAGGACTGGTTTCATGGACAGATTAAGGACTGGTTTCATAGACAGATTAAGGACTGGTTTCATGGTCAGATTAAGGACTGGTTTCATAGACAGATTAAGGACTGGTTTCATGGACAGATTAAGGACTGGTTTCATGGACAGATTAAGGACTGGTTTCATGGACAGATTAAGGACTGGTTTCATGGACAGATTAAGGACTGGTTTCATAGACAGATTAAGGACTGGTTTCATGGACAGATTAAGGACTGGTTTCATGGACAGATTAAGGACTGGTTTCATGGTCAGATTAAGGACTGGTTTCATAGACAGATTAAGGACTGGTTTCATAGACAGATTAAGGACTGGTTTTATGGACAGATTAAGGACTGGTTTTATGGACAGATTAAGGACTGGTTTCATAGACATATTAAGGACTGGTTTTTAAGGACTGGTTTCATAGACAGATTAAGGACTGGTTTCATAGACAGATTAAGGACTGGTTTCATAGACAGATTAAGGACTGGTTTCATAGACAGATTAAGGACTGGTTTTATGGACAGATTAAGGACTGGTTTCATAGACAGATTAAGGACTGGTTTTATGGAAAGATTAAGGACTGGTTTCATGGACAGATTAAGGACCGGTTTCATGGACAGATTAAGGACTGGTTTTATGGACAGATTATGGACTGGTTTCATGGACAGATTAAGGACTGGTTTTATGGACAGATTAAGGACTGGTTTCATGGACAGATTAAGGACTGGTTTCATAGACAGATTAAGGACTGGTTTCATAGACAGATTAAGGACTGGTTTCATGGACAGATTAAGGACTGGTTTTATGGACAGATTAAGGACTGGTTTCATGGACAGATTAAGGACTGGTTTCATAGACAGATTAAGCCCAGCACTGGACTACATTTAGCTTCCGATGTATATGCTAGATTTTTTTCCACAGACTTCATGTCTGAGAAACACCCCTTTAAAAGACTCCAACTCCAGATTATCTTCACGAGACAATGTGCGACTAATAACATGTAAAATAAAAACAACACATCAATAGATAGACAAACAACATCAAAACAATAGGTCCTGCCATAGACTAGTGTCCTGTCCAGGGGGTGTCAAGCTGCCTCAATACAATAGGTCCTGCCATAGACTAGTGTCCTGTCCAGGGGGTGTCAAGCTGCCTCAATACAATAGGTCCTGCCATAGACTAGTGTCCTGTCCAGGGGGTGTCAAGCTGCCTCAATACAATAGGCCCTGCCATAGACTAGTGTCCTGTCCAGAGGGTGTCAAGCTGCCTCAAAACAATAGGCCCTGCCATAGACTAGTGTCCTGTCCAGGGGGTGTCAAGCTGCCTCAATACAATAGGTCCTGCCATAGACTAGTGTCCTGTCCAGGGGGTGTCAAGCTGCCTCAATACAATAGGTCCTGCCATAGACTAGTGTCCTGTCCAGGGGGTGTCAAGCTGCCTCAATACAATAGGTCCTGCCATAGACTAGTGTCCTGTCCAGGGGGTGTCAAGCTGCCTCAATACAATAGGTCCTGCCATAGACTAGTGTCCTGTCCAGAGGGTGTCAAGCTGCCTCAAAACAATAGGCCCTGCCATAGACTAGTGTCCTGTCCAGGGGGTGTCAAGCTGCCTCAATACAATAGGTCCTGCCATAGACTAGTGTCCTGTCCAGAGGGTGTCGCTGCCTCAATACAATAGGTCCTGCCATAGACTAGTGTCCTGTCCAGGGGGTGTCAAGCTGCCTCAAAACAATAGGCCCTGCCATAGACTAGTGTCCTGTCCAGGGGGTGTCAAGCTGCCTCAATACAATAGGCCCTGCCATAGACTAGTGTCCTGTCCAGGGGGTGTCAAGCTGCCTCAATACAATAGGTCCTGCCATAGACTAGTGTCCTGTCCAGGGGGTGTCAAGCTGCCTCAATACAATAGGCCCTGCCATAGACTAGTGTCCTGTCCAGGGGGTGTCAAGCTGCCTCAATACAATAGGCCCTGCCATAGACTAGTGTCCTGTCCAGGGGGTGTCAAGCTGCCTCAATACAATAGGTCCTGCCATAGACTAGTGTCCTGTCCAGGGGGTGTCAAGCTGCCTCAATACAATAGGTCCTGCCATAGACTAGTGTCCTGTCCAGAGGGTGTCGCTGCCTCAAAACAATAGGCCCTGCCATAGACTAGTGTCCTGTCCAGAGGGTGTCAAGCTGCCTCAATACAATAGGTCCTGCCATAGACTAGTGTCCTGTCCAGAGGGTGTCGCTGCCTCAATACAATAGGTCCTGCCATAGACTAGTGTCCTGTCCAGAGGGTGTCGCTGCCTCAATACAATAGGTCCTGCCATAGACTAGTGTCCTGTCCAGGGGGTGTCAAGCTGCCTCAATACAATATGTCCTGCCATAGACTAGTGTCCTGTCCAGGGGGTGTCAAGCTGCCTCAATACAATAGGTCCTGCCATAGACTAGTGTCCTGTCCAGGGGGTGTCAAGCTGCCTCAATACAATAGGTCCTGCCATAGACTAGTGTCCTGTCCAGAGGGTGTCGCTGCCTCAATACAATAGGTCCTGCCATAGACTAGTGTCCTGTCCAGGGGGTGTCAAGCTGCCTCAATACAATATGCCCTGCCATAGACTAGTGTCCTGTCCAGGGGGTGTCAAGCTGCCTCAATACAATATGCCCTGCCATAGACTAGTGTCCTGTCCAGGGGGTGTCAAGCTGCCTCAATACAATAGGCCCTGCCATAGACTAGTGTCCTGTCCAGGGGGTGTCAAGCTGCCTCAATACAATAGGTCCTGCCATAGACTAGTGTCCTGTCCAGAGGGTGTCGCTGCCTCAATACAATAGGTCTGGACATATTTATTTCACCTCTATTTAACCAGGTAGACCAGATCTCCTTTATTTAACCAGGTAGACCAGGTCTCCTTTATTTAATCAGGTAGGCCAGATCTCCTTTATTTAACCAGGTAGGCCAGTTGAGAACAAGTTCTCATTTACAACTGCGACCTGGCCAAGATAGAGCAAAGCAGTTCAACACAAACAACAACACAGAGTTCCACATGGAATAAACAAACAGTCTATATACAGTCAATAACACAATAAAGTCTATATACAGTGTGTGCAAATGGCTTGAGGATATAGGCCATAGTAGTGAAGTAATTACAATTTATCTGATTAACACTGGAGTGACAGATGAGCATATGATGATGTTCAATTAGAAACACTGGTGTGCAAAAGAGCAGAAAAGTAAATAAAAAACAATATGGGGATGAGGTAGGTAGATTGGGTGGGCTATTTACAGATGGACTATGTACAGCTGCAGCGATCGGTTAGCTGCTCAGATAGCTGATGTTTAAAGTTGGTGAGGGAACTATAAGTCTCCAGATTCAGCTATTTTTGCAATTCGTTCCGGTCGTTGGCAGCAGAGAACTGGAAGGCAGCCAAATTACGTGTTGGCTTTGGGGATGACCAGTGAGATATACCTGCTGGAGCAGTGCTACGGTTGTTGTTATCGTGACCAGTGAGCTGAGATAAGGCAGAGCTTTACCTAGCAAAGACCTTTTGCTGACCTGGAGTCAGTGGGTCGGGCGATGAATATGTAGCGAGGGCCAGCCGACTAGAGCATACAGGTCGCAGTGGTGGGTGGTGTAAGGGGCTTTGGTGACAAAACGGATGGCACTGCGATAGACTGCATCCAGTTTGCTGAGTAGAGTGTTGGAGGCGATTTTCCAAATGACATCGCCGAAGTTGAGCATCGGTAGAATAGTCAGTTTTACAAGGGTGTGTTTGGTGGCGTGAGTGAAGGAGGCTTTGTTGCGGAATAGAAAGACGATTCTAGATTTAATTTTGGATTGGAGATGTTTAATAGGAGTCTGGAAGGAGAGTTTACAGTCTAGTTAGACACCTAGGTATTTGTAGTCAGAACCGTCCAGAGTAGTGATGCTAGTCGGGCGGGCAGGCGGGTGCGGGCAGTGAACGGTTGAAAAGCATGCATTTAGTTTTACTAGCGTTTAAGAGCAGTTGGAGGCCACGGAAGGGGTGTTGTATGGCATTGAAGCTTGTCTGGAGGTTAGTTAACACAGTGTCCAAGGAAGGGCCAGAAGTATACAGAATGGTGTCATCTGCGTAGAGGTGGATCAGAGAATCACCAGCAGCAAGAGCAACATCATTGATGTATATAGAGAAAAGAGTCGGCCCGAGAATATAACCCTGTGGCACCCCCATAGAGACTGCCAGAGGTCCGGACAACAGGCCCCCCCCCCGATTTGACACACTGAACTCTATCAGAGAAGTAGTTGGTGAACCAGGCAAGGCAGTCATTTGAGAAACCAAGGATGTTGAGTCTGCCGAAAGTCGAAAGCCTTGGCCAGGTCGATGAAGACGGCTGCAGAGTTTAGGACCTTGAGTGTGGCTGAGGTGCACCCGTGACCAGCTCGGAAACCAGATTGTATAGCGGAGAAGGTACGGTGGGATTCAAAATTGTCAGTGGTCTGTTTATTAACTTGGCTTTCGAAGGCAGGATGGATATAGGTCTATAACAGTTTGGGTCTAGAGTGTCACCTCCTTTGAAGAGGGGGACGACCGCGGCAGCTTTCCAATCTTTAGGGATCTTGGACGATACGAAAGAGAGGTTGAACAGACAGGTAATAGGGGTTGCAACAATGGTGGAGGATAATTTTAGAGAGGGTTCAGATTGTCTAGCCCAGCTGATTTGTACGGGTCCAGGTTTTGCAAAGAACATCTGCTATCTGGATTTGGGTGAAGGTGAAGCTGGGGAGGCTTGGGCGAGTAGCTGCGGGGGGGGAGGGGGAGTAGCCAGGAAAAAAGCATGGCCATCCGTAGGGAAATACTTATTGAAATTATCGTGGATTTATCGGTGGTGACAGTGTTTCCTAGCCTCAGTACAGGGGGCAGCTGGGAGGAGGTGCTCTTGTTCTCCATGGACTTTAGTGTCCCAAAACTTTTGGAGTTAGAGCTACAGGATGACAGTTAAAAAAAAAAATGTTTTTAAATTAATCTAACCTTGGCTTTGACTGCCTGTGTATTGGTTCCTGACTTCCCTGAACAGTTGCATATCACGGGGACTATTGCAGTCCGCCACAGGATGTTTTTGTGCTGGTCGAGGGCAGTGAGGTCTGGAGTGAACCAAGGACTATATCTGTTTTTAGTTCTACATTTTTTGAAAGGGGCATGCTTATTTAAGATGGTGAGGAAATTACTTTTAAAGAACGACCAGGCATCCTCTACTGACGGGATGAGGTCAACGTCCTTCCAGCATACCCGGGCAAGGTCGATTAGAAAGGCCTGCTCGCTGAAGTGTTTTAGGGAGCGTTTGACAGTGATAAGGGGTGGTCGTTTGACTGCGGGCCCTTAGCGGATGTATTTGGTGTATTTGGAGGGCAAGTTGATCAGGATGATATCTATGAGGGTGCCCGTGTTTACAGATTTGGGATGTGCCTGGTGGGTTCATTGATCATTTGTGTGAGATTGAGGGCATCTAGCTTAGGTCACCTAACAGAACGAACTCTGAAGATAGATGGGAGGCGATCAATTCACAGGCTGGGAGCTGAGGGGGTCTATGACAGGCAGCAACAGTGAGAGACTTATTTCTGGAGATTCATTTTTAAAATTAGAAGCTCGAACTGCTTGGGCATAGCCTGCAAAGTAATGTCATACTTTCCAGGTCTATCTCTGGAGTAGATTGCAGCTTCTCCCCCTTTTGGCAGCTCTATCTTGACGGAAATTGTTGTAGTTGGATATGGAAACCTCAGAATTTTCGGTGGCCTTCCTAAGCCAGGATTCAGACACAGCAAGGACATCAGGGTTGTCGGACTGTGCTAACAGCAGTGAGTAAAACAAAGTTAGGGAGGAGGCTTCTGATGTTAACATGCATGAAACCAAGGCTTTTTCCTGTTACAGAAGTCAACAAATGAGAACGCCTGGGGACACACAGGGCCTGGGTTAACCTCCACATCACCCGAGGAACAGAGGAGTAGTAGGACGAGGGTATGGCTGAAGGCTATCAAGACTGGTCGTCTAGTGCGTTGGGGACAGAGAATGAAAGGGGCAGATTTCTGGGCGGGGTAAAATATACTAGTGACGTGTCCAGAGGTATGTTAGTTTAGATAACCCTCTAGTTGACTGTCAAGCTGGCTCAATACAGACACAGGAGATAGGAGGATTCTGGCTCAGACAAACTTACTTTACAATATAACAAGAGACAACCATTAGGCGATAACTACATGTTATCAGTGGGCCCATTATAATCTTTTACATTTTTCGCCTAATTCTCTTTTATACGTTTAGTTTTTCTAAGGTTCAGATTTTTTAGTCCTTCATAAATCACACTTTGTTTAGAGAAAAACAACCGAATTGGATCTAAATCCGTAAGAATACATAAAAACAACAGCAGGAGACCACTGAGGAATCGACCACATTTTTTGTTTTGGTGTGATTGCCGAGTTTACTAAACAAATCACCACTGGATTGATGCAAATAATCATGGTATCATTCTGCCAGGTAAGCCATAGACTACACTGTAGTTAACATTTCATTAATTGAGAAGTTTTTTTTGGGGGGAAAGCCTTTCCATCTACCAGAAGATGGTCGTCATTAGCATCATCGCTAACGGCTACACAAAGTGGTTGAAAAACAGACAGGGGCATTCCTGTGTTAGCATCATCGCTAACGGCTACACAAAGTGGTAGAAAAACAGACAGGGGAATTCCTGTGTTAGCATCATCGCTCAAGGCTACACAAAGTGGCAGAAAAACAGACAGGGGCATTCCTGTGTTAGCATCATCGCTAACGGCTACACAAAGTGGTAGGAAAACAGACAGGGGCATTCCTGTGTTAGCATCATCGCTAACGGCTACACAAAGTGGTAGGAAAACAGACAGGGGAATTCCTGTGTTAGCATCATCGCTAACGGCTACACAAAGTGGTAGGAAAACAGACAGGGGCATTCCTGTGTTAGCATCATCGCTAACGGCTACACAAAGTGGTAGGAAAACAGACAGGGGCATTCTTGTGTTAGCACCATCGCTAACGGCTATACAAAGTGGTAGGAAAACAGACAGGGGCATTCCTGTGTTAGCATCATCGCTAACGGCTACACAAAGTGGTAGAAAAACAGACAGGGGCATTCTTGTGTTAGCATCATCGCTAACGGCTACACAAAGTGGTAGGAAAACAGACAGGGGCATTCTTGTGTTAGCATCATCGCTAACGGCTATACAAAGTTAATAG
The DNA here is from genome assembly GCF_057628025.1 of Oncorhynchus mykiss. Taxonomy (NCBI): domain Eukaryota; kingdom Metazoa; phylum Chordata; class Actinopteri; order Salmoniformes; family Salmonidae; genus Oncorhynchus; species Oncorhynchus mykiss. The sequence continues at coordinate 41,201,456 of NC_143035.1, forward strand.
ATTTTCGAATAAATTCAATACATTTATACTGAATGAAAATATAAAAACTCAACTTGCAACAATTTCAAAAGATTTTACAGAGTTTACATTTCATATTATGAAATCAGTCAATTGAAATAAAATCATTAAACCCTGGATTTCAATTGACTGGGCAGTGTCGCAGGCATGGGTGGGAGTGGGTGGGCCAAACCATTGAGGAGCCATGCCAGACCATTGAGGAGCCAGGCCAAACCATTGAGGAGCCAGGCCAAACCATTGAGGAGCCAGGCCAAACCATTGAGGAGCCAGGCCAAACCATTGAGGAGCCAGGCCAAACCATTGAGGAGCCAGGCCAAACCATTGAGGAGCCAGGCCAAACCATTGAGGGGCCAGGCCCAGCTAATCAGAATATGTTTTTCCCCACAAAAAAGGCTTTATTACAGACATAAATGCTCCTCAGCTGTCCTGATGGCTGGTCTCAGACGATTCCGCAGGTCGTGGACCTCAGATGACCCTGCACGTGAAGAAGCCGACTGTGAAGGTCCTGGACTGGTCTGGTTACAACGTGGTCTGCGGTTATGAGGCCGGTTGGACGTGCTGACAAATTCCCTAAAACGATGTTGTAGGCGGCATATGGTTGATAAATTAACATCAAATTCTCTGGCAACAGCTCTTGCTGACATTCCTGCAGTCATCATGCCAATTGCACAATCTGTCAAAACTTGAGCCATCAGCAGCATTCTGCTGTGTGACAAAACTGCACATTTTAAAGTGGCCTTTTACTGTCCCCAGCACAAGGTGCACCTGTGTGACGATCATGATGTTCAATCAGCTTCTTTGATATGCCACACCTGTCAGGTGGATGTTAACAAATTTGTGCAGAAAATTAAGCTTCATCTGCATGTGGAACATTTCTAGAACCTTTTATTTCAGCTCATGAAACATGGGACCAACACTTTACATGTTGTGTTTATATTTCTGTTCAGTATAGTTGATTTCCTACTAAATTCGATCAAAAATGTTTTGTTGAATTCCTTCCGCCTTCCGGATTTTATAGTGCCCTACATATGGACAATGATCATATGAGTCCCAGATGGCTCCCGGACAATAATCATTTGAGTCCCAGATGGCTCCCGGACAATGATCATATGAGTCCCAGATGGCTCCCTATTCCCTATATAGTACATTAGTTTTGCCCATGGGCCCTGGTTAAAAGTAGCGCACTATTTAGGGAATAGGGAGTAATTTGGGACGCAGTTATCCTTACCTTGATGGTGTTTTTGATCTCCTCTAGCCGAGAGGTCAGGAAGGAGTTGACCCTCTCTAGTTCCAGCTGGGGCCACTCCAGCAGCCGACTAGCCTCCGGGTCCTCACCGTACTCCACATCCTCCTCCTCCTCCTCCTCCTCCTCCAGGCTGAGGTGGTCTGGGTCCTCACTGGGCTCTGGAGGGGTGGAGGGGGGGTCGCTACCAGCTCCCTCACCATCACCACTACCGGCCTGGGTCTGCTTCTCCTGAGATGGGGAGAGACAGACAGATGGTTCGACAGGAGGCCGTCATTGTAAATAAGAATTTGTTCATAACTGACTTGCCTAGTTAAATCAAGGTTAAACAAAAATAAAATTAGACAGGACAGACAGTCTCACTACAGAAACAGGAGACAGACTAGTGTCCTGTCCAGGGGGTGTACTGGTACATCAAGCTGCCTCACTACAGAAACAGGAGATAGACTAGTGTCCTGTCCTGTCCAGGGGGTGTCCTGTACATCAAGCTGTCTCACTACAGAAACAGGATATAGACTAGTGTCCTGTCCAGGGGGTGTCCTGTACATCAAGCTGCCTCACACTACACAAACAGGCGATTACTACCAATATTACATCCTACTTACACAAATACATATTTAGATGTTCTGAACCAATACTTTAATATGTATTAACTGGTCTGTATTGGTGACTATTCCCACCACGTCATGTGACATCACCTTCTTCTTCTGTTTATGGCGTGCCCGCTTGGCAGCCTTAGCGCTGTTGGCTGGTTTGTGCTCTGAGGAGTTGATGAAGTCCAGCAGCTCGTCCACGTCTCGGTGGTCGATGGAGGTGGACACGGCCGGGTCAGAGTCCCGTCTCTGGGGAAGACACTCCTCCTTACGACGCGTCAGCCGGGACCGGAGCTTCTCTCGGATCTCTGTGTAGTTACGGCTGGTCGGAGCCGCCGGGGGCTAAAGGGATGGACAGGATATGATCAGAGGAGAGATAACCCTTATTTAATAGGATGCGTTTCATTTCAATGACTTGCTGCCTTCCTCTGTCCTTTGGTCACTCCCCTTAGGTGACAGAAACAGAAACAAGCCACCTCAGATTTAGGGGAAGGATGGCAGAAGGGAGGAGAGCATCTTTATGGATTGAAACCGAGCCACCATCTGATTTAGCTTTTTGTATGTTTATTGGCTGGAGAGAGAGAGACCAAGATGAAAGGTAGGACAGAGAGTGCTGAAAGAGCAGTGTGTTGGATTCCGACCCATGCTGGCAGTGGTATATCGTTCATGTCCTCCACGGGCAGCAGCTTAGACTGCTAGACCACCCCAGGTCACCGGATTTCACTATCCTTTAACCAGGCAAGTTAAAAACAAATTATTATCTACAATCACGGCGGGTTATAACGGCATTGTTCAGGGAAAGAACGACAGATTTTTACCTTGTCAGCTCAAGGATTCGATCCAGCAACCTTTCAGTTACTGGTCAAACTCACAAACCACTAGGCTACCTGCCGCCCCGACCAAATGGGTTTACATTTAGCCCCAGCGTGAACAATGTGGCAAAGGAAAAGTTCTCCATAAATGCTATTAGAATTCATTACTAAAAGACATACAACACGGTGTCAGAACTCACAGTAGCAGCAGTCAAATTACTTTTGTCAATCAATGCTTATATTGTTCTTTTAATGCTATTTCAATCAATGACTAAGTGTGCCACACTATACATTAGGGCTGAGAATTGCCAGGGACCTCACGATATCCTGATGGCATATGTATTGCGATTCGATAATGCGATTTGTTTTATTGCGAATCGATGTTCCAAACGGGCCTACGAGAACCCCCTGGGTGACAAATTATTGGGGAAAAAGCCTAAATGTAAACGAAAATCTGTTTTTGTGGGGAAATTAGCGAGCAATGTTGTAGTATAAAAGTTGTCATTGACAATCAACAATGTACAAGAGGGTGGGATTTTCATTTTGGGCGACAAGTGGCCATAATCGGGGAAGTATGGTGCTCATAAAAACAGGTTCACGCTTTCTTCCGATATTGCTTGATCAGTTGGTAGGACCATTTGCTGGCCAAAATGAAAAGTGATCCCAAATACATTAACAGTATTGCAATAGTTCTGAATGATTTTTGGATTTCAGGTAGCAAAGTAATCAATATCCTATTCTACAACTTCCTGTCATTATCGGTCATTCTGAGACGCGTCCCATTTCTTGCAGGCCACTTGCCTTTCCCCCTAGATTGAAAAAAGCAACACCAATCTACTGCGTTTAGTCTCCGACGGGGTTGTAAAACGAGTGCACGGATGAGAAGGGACTGATTTATCCTCAGTTAGTTGACGTCTCAGATAAATAGCCATGTTGCTTGTTGTTTGATTTAGCTAGCTAGTTGTCATTACTTTGAGCCGTCGGTATGCTCTGGATTACTGCTAATCAAATCACCTCATCTCTCCATCCATGATGAGAGCATCTTCAACGAGGAACAAGCAAAGTATGTTACGCTAGTTAGCTAGCTAAGTGCACCACATATACATGCTCAAATGCGTGTGTATAATGGCCAAACTAAAGGAGCATTGAAACGTTGCATCGCAGTAGACATCAAAACCACAGACGACGCTACTGCGCACCACTGTAGACGCCAACCATGTCTCACCTTCCTCCCTGCGCTTCGTAACCACAGAAGGATGTCCACATTTGACCAAGTAGAGGAGACATTGTAGTACACTAAAACAGAGGGAATCTAGCTCTGCTTTCTTTTTGTTGGCGAGTGCTCCAACTCATTTCTACCTCGAATTAGTCCTTTTGGAAGCTTTTCCTTGGTAAGCCCGTCACGCAATGCATTAATACAACTAAAATCAGGCCTTCACTACCTGCCTGTATTTTTGTTTTGTTGTTTCCTGACCCCTCCTGTCTCAGTCTCCAGTATTTATGCTGCAGTAGTTTGTGAGTGTGTGTGTGGGGGGGGGGGGGCTAGGGCCTGTCTGTTATATCTGGAGAATTTCTCCTGTCTTATCCAGTGTCCTGTTTGAATTTAAGTATGCTCTCTCTAATTCTCTCTTTCTTTCTCTCTCTCTGAGGACCTGAGCCCTAGGACCATGCCCCAGGTCTACCTGGTCTGATGACTCCTTGCTGTCCCCAGTCCACCTGGCCCTAGGACCATGCCTCAGGTCTACCTGGTCTGATGACTCCTTGCTGTCCCCAGTCCACCTGGCCCTAGGACCATGCCTCAGGTCTACCTGGTCTGATGACTCCTTGCTGTCCCCAGTCCACCTGGCCCTAGGACCATGCCTCAGGTCTACCTGGTCTGATGACTCCTTGCTGTCCCCAGTCCACCTGGCCCTAGGACCATGCCTCAGGACTACCTGGTCTGATGACTCCTTGCTGTCCCCAGTCCACCTGGCCCTAGGACCATGCCTCAGGTCTACCTGGTCTGATGACTCCTTGCTGTCCCCAGTCCACCTGGCCCTAGGACCATGCCTCAGGACTACCTGGTCTGCTGACTCCTTGCTGTCCCCAGTCCACCTGGCCCTAGGACCATGCCTCAGGTCTACCTGGTCTGATGACACCTTGCTGTCCCCAGTCCACCTGGCCCTAGGACCATGCCTCAGGTCTACCTGGTCTGATGACTCCTTGCTGTCCCCAGTCCACCTGGCCCTAGGACCATGCCTCAGGTCTACCTGGTCTGAGGACTCCTTGCTGTCCCCAGTCCACCTGGCCGTGCTGCTGCTCCAGTTTATTATTATTGGACCATGCTGGTCATCTATGAACATTTGAATATCTTGGCCATGTTCTGTTATAATCTCCTGCTGGTCATCTATGAACATTTGAATATCTTGGCCATGTTCTGTTATAATCTCCTGCTGGTCATCTATGAACATTTGAATATCTTGGCCATGTTCTGTTATAATCTCCTGCTGGTCATCTATGAACATTTGAACATCTTGGCCAAGATATATCTTGGCATCTCGACCCGGCACAGCCAGAAGAGGACTGGCCACCCCACATAGCCTGGTTCCTCTCTAGGTTTCTTCCAAAGGTTCTGGCCTTTCTAGGGAGTTTTTCCTAGCCACCGTGCTTCTACACCTGCATTGCTTGCTGTTTGGGGTTTTAGGCTGGGTTTCTGTACAGCACTTTGTGACATCAGCTGATGTAAGAAGCGATTTATAAATACATTTGATTTGATATTGTTCAAGGTAGGCTATAGCCCCCGTTGCTGGAATGACAGTACTATTGAAGACAAGCTGCTCTAGCTAACGTTAGCCTAAATGTTTCACTGCCTATTTCACCAGCTGTGGTATTCTTCATCCCTGTATCCCACAAAACAAAATGAGCTAGCTAACAAGTTCATTGAGGGAGGGAGAGAGAAAGATACGAAGAGGAAGTGAATCCCCTTCCGTCTGTGTGTGCGTGAAAACATTTTTGATCTCTGACAATTTACTTTATTGTAGAGCCAAATAAATAAGACTGATAAAGTACAGAAACATGTTTTTCTCCCTCAGGGTTAGATGGTGAAGGGCAGGCTCATAGATCTGGTGTCCAGCACTGGATCCAAGATGGCCGTCACCATGGAACCCTCAGCTTAGGTAAGAGCGATGACCTAGTAGTTTGTTAGTGATCCCCTGTGTTCGTTTGTCAAAGAGAGCTCTGTCAGGTTGGATGGGGTGTGTCGCTGCACAGCTATTTTCAGGTCTCCCCAGAGATGTTCGATCCGATCGGGTTCAAGTCCGGGCCACTCAAGGACACAGTCCTTTAGGTGTCTTATGGCAAACTCCAAGCAGGCTGTCATGTGCCTTTCACTGAGGAGTGGCTTCCGTCTGGCCACTCTAACATAAAGGCCTGATTGGTGGAGTGCTGCAGAGATGGTTGTCCTTCTGGAAGGTTCTCCCATCTCCACAGAGGAACTCTGTCAGAGTGACCATAGTGTTCCTGGTCAACTCCCTGACCAAGGGCCTTCTCCCCTAACTGTTCTGTTTGGCCGGGCGGCCATCTCTATGAAGAGTCTTCATCCATTTAAGAATGATAGCTGTACATAGCCCATCTGTAAATAGCCCACCCAATCTTACCTACCTCATCCCCATATTGTTTTTATTTACTTTTCTGCTCTTTTGCACACCAGTATCACTACTTACACACCATCATCTGCTCATCTAACACTCCAGTGTTACTCTGCTAAACTGTAATTACTTCGCTACTATGGCCTATTTATTGCCTTACCTCCTCACGCCATTTGCACACACTGTATATAGACTTCGTTTTTTCTATTGTGTTATTGACTGTACGCTTGTTCATGTATATCTGTGTTGTTTCTGTCGCACTGCTTTGCTTCATCTTGGCCTGGTCTCAGTAAATGAGAACTTGTTCTCAACTGGCATACCTGGTTAAATAAAGGTGATCTGGTCTACCTGGTTAAATAAAGGTGATCTGGTCTACCTGGTTAAATAAAGGAGATCTGGTCTACCTGGTTAAATAAAGGTGATCTGGTCTACCTGGTTAAATAAAGGTGATCTGGTCTACCTGGTTAAATAAAGGAGATCTGGCCTACCTGGTTAAATAAAGGTGAAATAAAATAAATAAATAGAACCCCCCCCCCCCAACCTACACACGATATCCCATAAGGATGAAGTGAAAACAGGTTTTAGAATTATAGAAAAAAACAGATTGTTTATTTACTTCAGTATTCAGACTCTTTGCTATGAGGCTCTAAATGGAGCTCAGGTGCATCCTGTTTCCATTGATCATCCTTGAGATGTTTCTACAACTTGATTGGAGTCCACCTGTGGTAAATTCAATTGATTGGACATGTATAATATGGCTGATGTGTAGCTGTATAATATGGCTGATGTGTAGCTGTATAATATGGAGCCATGTGTAGCTGTATAATATGGCTGATGTGTAGCTGTATAATATGGCTGATGTGTAGCTGTATAATATGGCTGATGTGTAGCTGTATAATATGGCTGATGTGTAGCTGTATAATATGGCTGATTTGTAGCTGTATAATATGGCTGATGTGTAGCTGTATAATATGGCTGATGTGTAGCTGTATAATATGGCTGATGTGTAGCTGTATAATATGGCTGATGTGTAGCTGTATAATATGGCTGATGTGTAGCTGTATAATATGGCTGATGTGTAGCTGTATAATATGGCTGATGTGTAGCTGTGTAATATGGCTGATGTGTAGCTGTATAATATGGCTGATGTGTAGCTGTATAATATGGCTGATGTGTAGCTGTATAATATGGCTGATGTGTAGCTGTATAATATGGCTGATGTGTAGCTGTATAATATGGCTGACGTGTAGCTGTATAATATGGCTGATGTGTAGCTGTATAATATGGCTGATGTGTAGCTGTATAATATGGCTGATGTGTAGCTGTATAATATGGAGCCTGTGTAGCTGTATAATATGGCTGATGTGTAGCTGTATAATACGGCTGATGTGTAGCTGTATAATATGGCTGATGTGTAGCTGTATAATATGGCTGATGTGTAGCTGTATAATATGGCTGATGTGTAGCTGTATAATATGGCTGATGTGTAGCTGTATAATACGGAGCCATGTGTAGCTGTATAATATGGAGCCATGTGTAGCTGTATAATATGGCTGATGTGTAGCTGTGTAATATGGCTGATGTGTAGCTGTATAATATGGCTGATGTGTAGCTGTATAATATGGCTGATGTGTAGCTGTATAATATGGCTGATGTGTAGCTGTATAATATGGCTGATGTGTAGCTGTATAATATGGAGCCATGTGTAGCTGTATAATATGGCTGATGTGTAGCTGTATAATATGGCTGATGTGTAGCTGTATAATATGGCTGATGTGTAGCTGTGTAATATGGCTAATGTGTAGCTGTATAATATGGCTGATGTGTAGCTGTATAATATGGCTGATGTGTAGCTGTATAATATGGCTGATGTGTAGCTGTATAATATGGAGCCATGTGTAGCTGTATAATATGGCTGATGTGTAGCTGTATAATATGGCTGATGTGTAGCTGTATAATATGGAGCCATGTGTAGCTGTATAATATGGAGCCATGTGTAGCTGTATAATATGGCTGATGTGTAGCTGTATAATATGGCTGATGTGTAGCTGTATAATATGGCTGATGTGTAGCTGTATAATATGGAGCCATGTGTAGCTGTATAATATGGCTGATGTGTAGCTGTATAATATGGCTGATGTGTAGCTGTATAATATGGCTGATGTGTAGCTGTATAATATGGCTGATGTGTAGCTGTATAATATGGCTGATGTGTAGCTGTATAATATGGCTGATGTGTAGCTGTATAATATGGCTGATGTGTAGCTGTATAATATGGCTGATGTGTAGCTGTATAATATGGCTGATGTGTAGCTGTATAATATGGCTGATGTGTAGCTGTATAATATGGCTGATGTGTAGCTGTATAATATGGAGCCTGTGTAGCTGTATAATATGGCTGATGTGTAGCTGTATAATATGGCTGATGTGTAGCTGTATAATATGGCTGATGTGTAGCTGTATAATATGGCTGATGTGTAGCTGTATAATATGGCTGATGTGTAGCTGTATAATATGGCTGATGTGTAGCTGTATAATATGGAGCCTGTGTAGCTGTATAATATGGCTGATGTGTAGCTGTATAATATGGCTGATGTGTAGCTGTATAATATGGCTGATGTGTAGCTGTATAATATGGCTGATGTGTAGCTGTATAATATGGCTGATGTGTAGCTGTATAATATGGAGCCATGTGTAGCTGTATAATATGGCTGATGTGTAGCTGTATAATATGGCTGATGTGTAGCTGTATAATATGGCTGATGTGTAGCTGTATAATATGGCTGATGTGTAGCTGTATAATATGGCTGATGTGTAGCTGTATAATATGGCTGATGTGTAGCTGTGTAATATGGCTGATGTGTAGCTGTATAATATGGAGCCATGTGTAGCTGTATAATATGGAGCCATGTGTAGCTGTATAATATGGAGCCATGTGTAGCTGTATAATATGGCTGATGTGTAGTTGTATAATATGGCTGATGTGTAGCTGTGTAATATGGCTGATGTGTAGCTGTATAATATGGCTGTAGTGTAGCTGTATAATATGGCTGATGTGTAGCTGTATAATATGGCTAATGTGTAGCTGTATAATATGGCTGATGTGTAGCTGTATAATATGGCTGATGTGTAGCTGTATAATATGGCTGATGTGTAGCTGTATAATATGGCTGATGTGTAGCTGTATAATATGGCTGATGTGTAGCTGTATAATATGGCTGATGTGTAGCTGTATAATATGGCTGATGTGTAGCTGTATAATATGGCTGATGTGTAGCTGTATAATACGGCTGATGTGTAGCTGTATAATACGGCTGATGTGTAGCTGTATAATACGGCTGATGTGTAGCTGTATAATACGGCTGATGTGTAGCTGTATAATACGGCTGATGTGTAGCTGTATAATACGGCTGATGTGTAGCTGTATAATATGGCTGATGTGTAGCTGTATAATATGGCTGATGTGTAGCTGTATAATATGGCTGATGTGTAGCTGTATAATATGGCTGATGTGTAGCTGTATAATATGGAGCCTGTGTAGCTGTATAATATGGCTGATGTGTAGCTGTATAATATGGCTGATGTGTAGCTGTATAATATGGCTGATGTGTAGCTGTATAATATGGCTGATGTGTAGCTGTATAATATGGCTGATGTGTAGCTGTATAATATGGCTGATGTGTAGCTGTATAATATGGCTGATGTGTAGCTGTATAATATGGCTGATGTGTAGCTGTATAATATGGCTGATGTGTAGCTGTATAATATGGCTGATGTGTAGCTGTATAATATGGCTGATGTGTAGCTGTATAATATGGAGCCTGTGTAGCTGTATAATATGGCTGATGTGTAGCTGTATAATATGGCTGATGTGTAGCTGTATAATATGGCTGATGTGTAGCTGTATAATATGGCTGATGTGTAGCTGTATAATATGGCTGATTTGTAGCTGTATAATATGGCTGATGTGTAGCTGTATAATATGGCTGATGTGTAGCTGTATAATATGGCTGATGTGTAGCTGTATAATATGGCTGATGTGTAGCTGTATAATATGGCTGATGTGTAGCTGTATAATATGGCTGATGTCTAGCTGTATAATATGGCTGATGTGTAGCTGTATAATATGGCTGATGTGTAGCTGTATAATATGGAGCCATGTGTAGCTGTATAATATGGCTGATGTGTAGCTGTATAATATGGCTGATGTGTAACTGTATAATATGGCTGATGTGTAGCTGTGTAATATGGCTGATGTGTAGCTGTGTAATATGGCTGATGTGTAGCTGTATAATATGGCTGATGTGTAGCTGTATAATATGGCTGATGTGTAGCTGTATAATATGGCTGATGTGTAGCTGTATAATATGGCTGATGTGTAGCTGTATAATATGGCTGATGTGTAGCTGTATAATATGGAGCCTGTGTAGCTGTATAATATGGCTGATGTGTAGCTGTATAATATGGCTGATGTGTAGCTGTATAATATGGCTGATGTGTAGCTGTATAATATGGCTGATGTGTAGCTGTATAATATGGCTGATGTGTAGCTGTATAATATGGCTGATGTGTAGCTGTATAATATGGCTGATGTGTAGCTGTATAATATGGCTGATGTGTAGCTGTATAATATGGAGCCTGTGTAGCTGTATAATATGGCTGATGTGTAGCTGTATAATATGGCTGATGTGTAGCTGTATAATATGGCTGATGTGTAGCTGTATAATATGGCTGATGTGTAGCTGTATAATATGGCTGATGTGTAGCTGTATAATATGGCTGATGTGTAGCTGTATAATATGGCTGATGTGTAGCTGTATAATATGGCTGATGTGTAGCTGTATAATATGGCTGATGTGTAGCTGTATAATATGGAGCCTGTGTAGCTGTGTAATATGGCTGATGTGTAGCTGTGTAATATGGCTGATGTGTAGCTGTGTAATATGGCTGATGTGTAGCTGTGTAATATGGCTGATGTGTAGCTGTGTAATATGGCTGATGTGTAGCTGTATAATATGGCTGATGTGTAGCTGTATAATATGGCTGATGTGTAGCTGTATAATATGGCTGATGTGTAGCTGTATAATATGGAGCCTGTGTAGCTGTATAATATGGCTGATGTGTAGCTGTATAATATGGCTGATGTGTAGCTGTATAATATGGCTGATGTGTAGCTGTATAATATGGCTGATGTGTAGCTGTATAATATGGCTGATGTGTAGCTGTATAATATGGCTGATGTGTAGCTGTATAATATGGCTGATGTGTAGCTGTATAATATGGCTGATGTGTAGCTGTATAATATGGAGCCTGTGTAGCTGTGTAATATGGCTGATGTGTAGCTGTGTAATATGGCTGATGTGTAGCTGTGTAATATGGCTGATGTGTAGCTGTGTAATATGGCTGATGTGTAGCTGTGTAATATGGCTGATGTGTAGCTGTGTAATATGGCTGATGTGTAGCTGTATAATATGGCTGATGTGTAGCTGTATAATATGGCTGATGTGTAGCTGTATAATATGGCTGATGTGTAGCTGTATAATATGGCTGATGTGTAGCTGTATAATATGGCTGATGTGCAGCTGTATAATATGGCTGATGTGTAGCTGTATAATATGGCTGATGTGTAGCTGTATAATATGGCTGATGTGTAGCTGTATAATATGGCTGATGTGTAGCTGTATAATATGGCTGATGTGTAGCTGTATAATATGGCTGATGTGTAGCTGTATAATATGGCTGATGTGTAGCTGTATAATATGGCTGATGTGTAGCTGTATAATATGGCTGATGTGTAGCTGTATAATATGGCTGATGTGTAGCTGTATAATATGGCTGATGTGTAGCTGTATAATATGGCTGATGTGTAGCTGTATAATATGGCTGATGTGTAGCTGTATAATATGGCTGATGTGTAGCTGTATAATATGGCTGATGTGTAGCTGTATAATATGGCTGATGTGTAGCTGTATAATATGGCTGATGTGTAGCTGTATAATATGGCTGATGTGTAGCTGTATAATATGGCTGATGTGTAGCTGTATAATATGGCTGATGTGTAGCTGTATAATATGGCTGATGTGTAGCTGTATAATATGGCTGATGTGTAGCTGTATAATATGGCTGATGTGTAGCTGTATAATATGGCTGATGTGTAGCTGTATAATATGGCTGATGTGTAGCTGTTTAATATGGCTGATGTGTAGCTGTATAATATGGCTGATGTGTAGCTGTATAATATGGCTGATGTCTAGCTGTATAATATGGCTGATGTGTAGCTGTATAATATGGCTGATGTGTAGCTGTATAATATGGAGCCATGTGTAGCTGTATAATATGGCTGATATGTAGCTGTATAATATGGCTGATGTGCAACTGTATAATATGGCTGATGTGTAGCTGTGTAATATGGCTGATGTGTAGCTGTGTAATATGGCTGATGTGTAGCTGTGTAATATGGCTGATGTGTAGCTGTGTAATATGGCTGATGTGTAGCTGTGTAATATGGCTGATGTGTAGCTGTGTAATATGGCTGATGTGTAGCTGTATAATATGGCTGATGTGTAGCTGTATAATATGGCTGATGTCTAGCTGTATAATATGGCTGATGTGTAGCTGTATAATATGGCTGATGTGTAGCTGTATAATATGGAGCCATGTGTAGCTGTATAATATGGCTGATATGTAGCTGTATAATATGGCTGATGTGCAACTGTATAATATGGCTGATGTGTAGCTGTGTAATATGGCTGATGTGTAGCTGTGTAATATGGCTGATGTGTAGCTGTGTAATATGGCTGATGTGTAGCTGTGTAATATGGCTGATGTGTAGCTGTGTAATATGGCTGATGTGTAGCTGTGTAATATGGCTGATGTGTAGCTGTATAATATGGCTGATGTGTAGCTGTATAATATGGCTGATGTGTAGCTGTATAATATGGCTGATGTGTAGCTGTATAATATGGCTGATGTCTAGCTGTATAATATGGCTGATGTCTAGCTGTATAATATGGCTGATGTGTAGCTGTATAATATGGAGCCATGTGTAGCTGTATAATATGGCTGATGTGTAGCTGTATAATATGGCTGATGTGTAACTGTATAATATGGCTGATGTGTAGCTGTGTAATATGGCTGATGTGTAGCTGTGTAATATGGCTGATGTGTAGCTGTGTAATATGGCTGATGTGTAGCTGTGTAATATGGCTGATGTGTAGCTGTGTAATATGGCTGATGTGTAGCTGTATAATATGGCTGATGTGTAGCTGTATAATATGGCTGATGTGTAGCTGTATAATATGGCTGATGTGTAGCTGTTTAATATGGCTGATGTGTAGCTGTATAATATGGCTGATGTGTAGCTGTATAATATGGCTGATGTCTAGCTGTATAATATGGCTGATGTGTAGCTGTATAATATGGCTGATGTGTAGCTGTATAATATGGAGCCATGTGTAGCTGTATAATATGGCTGATGTGTAGCTGTATAATATGGCTGATGTGTAACTGTATAATATGGCTGATGTGTAGCTGTGTAATATGGCTGATGTGTAGCTGTGTAATATGGCTGATGTGTAGCTGTGTAATATGGCTGATGTGTAGCTGTGTAATATGGCTGATGTGTAGCTGTGTAATATGGCTGATGTGTAGCTGTGTAATATTGCTGATGTGTAGCTGTATAATATGGCTGATGTGTAGCTGTATAATATGGCTGTAGTGTAGCTGTATAATATGGCTGATGTGTAGCTGTATAATATGGCTGATGTGTAGCTGTATAATATGGCTGATGTGTAGCTGTATAATATGGCTGATGTGTAGCTGTATAATATGGCTGATGTGTAGCTGTATAATATGGCTGATGTGTAGCTGTATAATATGGCTGATGTGTAGCTGTATAATATGGCTGATGTGTAGCTGTATAATATGGCTGATGTGTAGCTGTATAATATGGCTGATGTGTAGCTGTATAATATGGCTGATGTGCAGCTGTATAATATGGCTGATGTGTAGCTGTATAATATGGCTGATGTGTAGCTGTATAATATGGCTGATGTGTAGCTGTATAATATGGCTGATGTGCAGCTGTATAATATGGCTGATGTGTAGCTGTATAATATGGCTGATGTGTAGCTGTATAATATGGCTGATGTGTAGCTGTATAATATGGCTGATGTGTAGCTGTAGAATATGGCTGATGTGTAGCTGTATAATATGGCTGATGTGTAGCTGTATAATATGGCTGATGTGTAGCTGTATAATATGGCTGATGTGTAGCTGTATAATATGGCTGATGTGTAGCTGTATAATATGGCTGATGTGTAGCTGTGTAATATGGCTGATGTGTAGCTGTGTAATATGGCTGATGTGTAGCTGTGTAATATGGCTGATTTGTAGCTGTGTAATATGGCTGATGTGTAGCTGTATAATATGGCTGATGTGTAGCTGTGTAATATGGCTGATTTGTAGCTGTGTAATATGGCTGATGTGTAGCTGTATAATATGGCTGATGTGTAGCTGTATAATATGGCTGATGTGTAGCTGTATAATATGGCTGATGTGTAGCTGTATAATATGGCTGATGTGTAGCTGTATAATATGGCTGATGTGTAGCTGTATAATATGGCTGATGTGTAGCTGTGTAATATGGAGCCATGTGTAGCTGTATAATATGGCTGATTTGTAGCTGTATAATATGGCTGATGTGTAGCTGTGTAATATGGCTGATGTGTAGCTGTATAATGTGGCTGATGTGTAGCTGTATAATATGGCTGATGTGTAGCTGTATAATATGGCTGATTTGTAGCTGTATAATATGGCTGATGTGTAGCTGTGTAATATGGCTGATGTGTAGCTGTATAATGTGGCTGATGTGTAGCTGTATAATATGGCTGATGTGTAGCTGTATAATATGGCTGATGTGTAGCTGTATAATATGGCTGATGTGTAGCTGTATAATATGGCTGATTTGTAGCTGTATAATATGGCTGATGTGTAGCTGTATAATATGGCTGATGTGTAGCTGTATAATATGGAGCCTGTGTAGCTGTGTAATATGGCTGATGTGTAGCTGTATAATATGGCTGATTTGTAGCTGTATAATATGGCTGATGTGTAGCTGTATAATATGGCTGATGTGTAGCTGTATAATATGGCTGATGTGTAGCTGTATAATATGGCTGATGTGTAGCTGTATAATATGGCTGATTTGTAGCTGTATAATATGGCTGATGTGTAGCTGTATAATATGGCTGATGTGTAGCTGTATAATATGGCTGATTTGTAGCTGTATAATATGGCTGATTTGTAGCTGTATAATATGGCTGATGTGTAGCTGTATAATATGGCTGATGTGTAGCTGTATAATATGGCTGATGTGTAGCTGTATAATATGGCTGATTTGTAGCTGTATAATATGGCTGATTTGTAGCTGTATAATATGGCTATAATGTAGCTGTATGTATTTTCCCCATCACTACTATACATACCGCGTTGTGTCCGAAGAACTCACAGTAGCAGCAGTCACAGTACTTCCCATCCTTCTGGTTGTTTGAGGAGGAAGCACAGGAGCTCCTCTCAGAACTAGAGTCCTCGTCCTCTCCCTCCTCCAGCTCCGAAGGGGGGTGACACAACCCCCCCGCACCGTTAGACAGCTTATGTCCTTTACACGCCTGGTCCCTGGAGCATGGACACAGGATACAGAGAACAGAGAGACAAACCATGCTTAGTGAGGTGACATTTTTAATTGAGCAGTGATGACCGGTAGAACCACGACCATGTCTCATCACTAGATTCTAGAGCAGTGATGACAGGTAGAACCACGACCATGTCTCATCACTAGATTCTAGAGCAGCAGACAGCTGAAACCACGGCCATGTCTCATCACTAGATTCTAGAGCAGCAGACAGTGATGACAGGTAGGAACCAGGACCATGTCTCATCACAAGATTCTAGAGCAGCAGACAGTGATGACAGGTAGAACCACGACCATGTCTCATCACTAGATTCTAGAGCAGTGATGACAGGTAGAACCACGACCATGTCTCATCACAAGATTCTAGAGCAGCAGACAGTGATGACAGGTAGAACCACGACCATGTCTCATCACTAGATTCTAGAGCAGCAGACAGTGATGACCGGTAGAACCACGACCATGTCTCATCACTAGATTCTAGAGCAGTGATGACAGGTAGAACCACGACCATGTCTCATCACTAGATTCTAGAGCAGTGATGACCGGTAGAACCACGACCATGTCTCATCACTAGATTCTAGAGCAGCAGACAGCTGGAACCACGACCATGTCTCATCACTAGATTCTAGAGCAGTGATGACAGGTAGAACCACGACCATGTCTCATCACTAGATTCTAGAGCAGCAGACAGGGATGACCGGTAGAACCACGACCATGTCTCATCACTAGATTCTAGAGCAGTGATGACCGGTAGAACCACGACCATGTCTCATCACTAGATTCTAGAGCAGCAGACAGTGATGACAGGTAGAACCACGACCATGTCTCATCACTAGATTCTAGAGCAGTGATGACCGGTAGAACCACGACCATGTCTCATCACTAGATTCTAGAGCAGCAGACAGTGATGACAGCTGGAACCACGACCATGTCTCATCACTAGATTCTAGAGCAGTGATGACCGGTAGAACCACGACCATGTCTCATTACTAGATTCTAGAGCAGCAGACAGTGATGACAGGTAGAACCACGACCATGTCTCATCACTAGATTCTAGAGCAGTGATGACCGGTAGAACCACGACCATGTCTCATCACTAGATTCTAGAGCAGCAGACAGTGATGACAGCTGGAACCACGACCATGTCTCATCACTAGATTCTAGAGCAGTGATGACAGGTAGAACCACGACCATGTCTTATCACTAGATTCTAGAGCAGCAGACAGTGATGACCGGTAGAACCACGACCATGTCTCATCACAAGATTCTAGAGCAGCAGACAGTGATGACAGGTAGAACCACAACCATGTCTCATCACTAGATTCTAGAGCAGTGATGACAGGTAGAACCACGACCATGTCTCATCACTAGATTCTAGAGCAGTGATGACAGGTAGAACCAGGACCATGTCTCATCACTAGATTCTCGAGCAGCAGACAGTGATGACAGGTAGAACCACGACCATGTCTCATCACTAGATTCTAGAGCAGTGATGACAGGTAGAACCACAACCATGTCTCATCACTAGATTCTAGAGCAGTGATGACCGGTAGAACCACGACCATGTCTTATCACTAGATTCTAGAGCAGCAGACAGTGATGACAGGTAGAACCACGACCATGTCTCATCACTAGATTCTAGAGCAGTGATGACCGGTAGAACCACGACCATGTCTCATCACTAGATTCTAGAGCAGTGATGACAGGTAGAACCACGACCATGTCTTATCACTAGATTCTAGAGCAGCAGACAGTGATGACAGGTAGAACCACGACCATGTCTCATCACTAGATTCTAGAGCAGTGATGACCGGTAGAACCACGACCATGTCTCATCACTAGATTCTAGAGCAGTGATGACCGGTAGAACTACGACCATGTCTCATCACTAGATTCTAGAGCAGTGATGACCGGTAGAACCACAACTATGTCTCATCACTAGATTCTAGAGCAGTGATGACCGGTAGAACTACGACTATGTCTCATCACTAGATTCTAGAGCAGTGATGACCGGTAGAACTACGACCATGTCTCATCACTAGATTCTAGAGCAGTGATGACAGGTAGAACCACGACCATGTCTCATCACTAGATTCTAGAGCAGTGATGACCGGTAGAACCACGACCATGTCTCATCACTAGATTCTAGAGCAGTGATGACAGGTAGAACCACGACCATGTCTCATCACTAGATTCTAGAGCAGTGATGACCGGTAGAACTACGACTATGTCTCATCACTAGATTCTAGAGCAGTGATGACAGGTAGAACCACGACCATGTCTCATTACTAGATTCTAGAGCAGTGATGACAGGTAGAACCACGACCATGTCTCATCACTAGATTCTAGAGCAGTGATGACCGGTAGAACTACGACCATGTCTCATCACTAGATTCTAGAGCAGTGATGACAGGTAGAACCACGACCATGTCTCATCACTAGATTCTAGAGCAGTGATGACCGGTAGAACTACGACCATGTCTCATCACTAGATTCTAGAGCAGTGATGACAGGTAGAACCACGACCATGTCTCATCACTAGATTCTAGAGCAGTGATGACCGGTAGAACTACGACCATGTCTCATCACTAGATTCTAGAGCAGTGATGACCGGTAGAACTACGACCATGTCTCATCACTAGATTCTAGAGCAGTGATGACAGGTAGAACCACGACCATGTCTCATCACTAGATTCTAGAGCAGTGATGACCGGTAGAACTACGACCATGTCTCATCACTAGATTCTAGAGCAGTGATGACAGGTAGAACCACGACCATGTCTCATCACTAGATTCTAGAGCAGCAGCGATATTTCCCTCTTTATTTGTCATTAAAACAGTCTCCATATACAGTATACTTCCATTCATTTTATTCCCAAATGGTACCGGGGGACAATCAGCGACTCTAGGGTGTAAAACAGCACGATCATTACACAGGTGCACCTTGTGCTGGGGATAATAAAAGGCCACACTGAAATGTCCAGATTGTTCTCACAACGCCACAGATGTCTCATGTTTTGAGGGAGCGTGCAATTGGCATGCTGACTGCAGGAATGTCCACCAGAGCTGTTGCCAGAGATTTTATGTTAATTTCTCTACCATAAAACGTTGTTTTTGAGAATTTGGCAGTGTGTACAACCGGCCTCACAACCGCAGACCATGTGTAACCACGCCAGCCCAGGACCACCACATCCAGCTTCTTCCCCTGCGGGATCATCTGAGGAGTATTTCGGTCTGTAATAAATCCCTTTTGTGGGGAAAAACTCATTCTGATTGGCTGGGCCTGGTAAAATCTTTGAAATTGTTGCATGTTGCGTTTTTATTTAGTGTATATCAACTTCCATTATTATACTAGACAAGGTGTCTATTACTGTACATTCCATGAAAACCACCTATCAACGGAACACCATTACCGTAGAAACATCAACCTATCAACGGAACACCATTACCGTAGAAACATCAACCTATCAACGGAACACCATTACCGTAGAAACATCAACCTATCAACAGAACACCATTACCGTAGAAACATCAACCTATCAACGGAACACCATTACCGTAGAAACATCAACCTATCAACAGAACACCATTACCGTAGAAACATCAACCTATCAACAGGAACACCATTACCGTAGAAACATCAACCTATCAACAGAACACCATTACCGTAGAAACATCAACCTATCAACAGGAACACCATTACCGTAGAAACATCGACCTATCAACAGGAACACCATTACCGTAGAAACATCAACCTATCAACAGGAACACCATTACCGTAGAAACATCAACCTATCAACGGAACACCATTACCGTAGAAACACCAACCTATCAACAGGAACACCATTACCGTAGAAACATCAACCTATCAACAGAACACCATTACCGTAGAAACATCAACCTATCAACAGGAACACCATTACCGTAGAAACATCAACCTATCAACAGGAACACCATTACCGTAGAAACATCAACCTATCAACAGGAACACCATTACCGTAGAAACATCAACCTATCAACGGAACACCATTACCGTAGAAACATCAACCTATCAACAGGAACACCATTACCGTAGAAACATCAACCTATCAACAGGAACACCATTACCGTAGAAACATCAACCTATCAACAGGAACACCATTACCGTAGAAACATCAACCTATCAACAGGAACACCATTACCGTAGAAACATCAACCTATCAACAGGAACACCATTACCGTAGAAACATCAACCTATCAACAGGAACACCATTACCGTAGAAACATCAACCTATCAACAGGAACACCATTACCGTAGAAACATCAACCTATCAACAGAACACCATTACCGTAGAAACATCAACCTATCAACAGAACACCATTACCGTAGAAACATCAACCTATCAACAGAACACCATTACCGTAGAAACATCAACCTATCAACAGGAACACCATTACCGTAGAAACATCAACCTATCAACAGGAACACCATTACCGTAGAAACATCAACCTATCAACAGGACACCATTACCGTAGAAACATCAACCTATCAACAGGAACACCATTACCGTAGAAACATCAACCTATCAACGGAACACCATTACCGTAGAAACATCAACCTATCAACAGGAACACCATTACCGTAGAAACATCAACCTATCAACAGGAACACCATTACCGTAGAAACATCAACCTATCAACGGAACACCATTACCGTAGAAACATCAACCTATCAACAGAACACCATTACCGTAGAAACATCAACCTATCAACAGAACACCATTACCGTAGAAACATCAACCTATCAACAGAACACCATTACCGTAGAAACATCAACCTATCAACAGAACACCATTACCGTAGAAACATCAACCTATCAACAGGAACACCATTACCGTAGAAACATCAACCTATCAACGGAACACCATTACCGTAGAAACATCAACCTATCAACAGGAACACCATTACCGTAGAAACATCAATGGAACACCATTACCGTAGAAACATCAACCTATCAACGGAACACCATTACCGTAGAAACATCAACCTATCAACAGAACACCATTACCGTAGAAACATCAACCTATCAACAGGAACACCATTACCGTAGAAACATCAACCTATCAACAGGAACACCATTACCGTAGAAACATCAACCTATCAACAGAACACCATTACCGTAGAAACATCAACCTATCAACAGGAACACCATTACCGTAGAAACATCAACCTATCAACAGGAACACCATTACCGTAGAAACATCAACCTATCAACAGGAACACCATTACCGTAGAAACATCAACCTATCAACAGGAACACCATTACCGTAGAAACATCAACCTATCAACAGGACACCATTACCGTAGAAACATCAACCTATCAACAGGAACACCATTACCGTAGAAACATCAACCTATCAACAGGAACACCATTACCGTAGAAACACCAACCTATCAACAGGAACACCATTACCGTAGAAACATCAACCTATCAACAGAACACCATTACCGTAGAAACATCAACCTATCAACAGGAACACCATTACCATAGAAACATCAACCTATCAACAGAACACCATTACCGTAGAAACATCAACCTATCAACAGGAACACCATTACCGTAGAAACATCAACCTATCAACAGAACACCATTACCGTAGAAACATCAACCTATCAACAGGAACACCATTACCGTAGAAACACCAACCTATCAACACCATTACCGTAGAAACATCAACCTATCAACAGGAACACCATTACCATAGAAACATCAACCTATCAACAGAACACCATTACCGTAGAAACATCAACCTATCAACAGGAACACCATTACCGTAGAAACATCAACCTATCAACAGGAACACCATTACCGTAGAAACACCAACCTATCAACAGAACACCATTACCGTAGAAACATCAACCTATCAACAGGAACACCATTACCGTAGAAACATCAACCTATCAACAGGAACACCATTACCGTAGAAACATCAACCTATCAACGGAACACCATTACCGTAGAAACATCAACCTATCAACAGGAACACCATTACCGTAGAAACATCAACCTATCAACAGAACACCATTACCGTAGAAACATCAACCTATCAACAGGAACACCATTACCGTAGAAACATCAACCTATCAACGGAACACCATTACCGTAGAAACATCAACCTATCAACAGGAACACCATTACCGTAGAAACATCAACCTATCAACAGAACACCATTACCGTAGAAACATCAACCTATCAACAGGAACACCATTACCGTAGAAACATCAACCTATCAACAGAACACCATTACCGTAGAAACATCAACCTATCAACAGGAACACCATTACCGTAGAAACATCAACCTATCAACAGGAACACCATTACCGTAGAAACATCAACCTATCAACGGAACACCATTACCGTAGAAACATCAACCTATCAACAGGAACACCATTACCGTAGAAACATCAACCTATCAACGGAACACCATTACCGTAGAAACATTAACCTATCAATGGAACACCATTACCGTAGAAACATCAACCTATCAACAGAACACCATTACCGTAGAAACATTAACCTATCAACAGGAACACCATTACCGTAGAAACATTAACCTATCAACAGGAACACCATTACCGTAGAAACACCAACCTATCAACAGAACACCATTACCGTAGAAACACCAACCTATCAACAGAACACCATTACCGTAGAAACATCAACCTATCAACAGAACACCATTACCGTAGAAACATCAACCTATCAACAGGAACACCATTACCGTAGAAACATCAACCTATCAACAGGAACACCATTACCGTAGAAACATCAACCTATCAACGAAACACCATTACCGTAGAAACATCAACCTATCAACAGGAACACCATTACCGTAGAAACATCAACCTATCAACAGGAACACCATTACCGTAGAAACATCAACCTATCAACAGGAACACAATTACCGTAGAAACATCAACCTATCAACAGAACACCATTACCGTAGAAACACCAACCTATCAACAGGAACACCATTACCGTAGAAACATCAACCTATCAACAGAACACCATTACCGTAGAAACATTAACCTATCAACAGGAACACCATTACCGTAGAAACATCAACCTATCAACAGAACACCATTACCGTAGAAACATCAACCTATCAACAGGAACACCATTACCGTAGAAACATCAACCTATCAACAGGAACACCATTACCGTAGAAACATCAACCTATCAACGGAACACCATTACCGTAGAAACATCAACCTATCAACAGGAACACCATTACCGTAGAAACATCAACCTATCAACAGGAACACCATTACCGTAGAAACATCAACCTATCAACAGGAACACCATTACCGTAGAAACATCAACCTATCAACAGAACACCATTACCGTAGAAACACCAACCTATCAACAGGAACACCATTACCGTAGAAACATCAACCTATCAACAGAACACCATTACCGTAGAAACATTAACCTATCAACAGGAACACCATTACCGTAGAAACATCAACCTATCAACAGAACACCATTACCGTAGAAACATCAACCTATCAACGGAACACCATTACCGTAGAAACATCAACCTATCAACGGAACACCATTACCGTAGAAACATCAACCTATCAACGGAACACCATTACCGTAGAAACATCAACCTATCAACAGGAACACCATTACCGTAGAAACATCAACCTATCAACAGAACACCATTACCGTAGAAACATCAACCTATCAACAGGAACACCATTACCGTAGAAACATCAACCTATCAACAGAACACCATTACCGTAGAAACATCAACCTATCAACGGAACACCATTACCGTAGAAACATCAACCTATCAACAGGAACACCATTACCGTAGAAACATCAACCTATCAACAGGAACACCATTACCGTAGAAACATCAACCTATCAACGGAACACCATTACCGTAGAAACACCAACCTATCAACAGAACACCATTACCGTAGAAACATCAACCTATCAACGGAACACCATTACCGTAGAAACATCAACCTATCAACAGAACACCATTACCGTAGAAACATCAACCTATCAACGGAACACCATTACCGTAGAAACATCAACCTATCAACAGGAACACCATTACCGTAGAAACATCAACGGAACACCATTACCGTAGAAACATCAACCTATCAACAGGAACACCATTACCGTAGAAACATCAACCTATCAACAGGAACACCATTACCGTAGAAACATCAACCTATCAACAGGAACACCATTACCGTAGAAACACCAACCTATCAACAGGAACACCATTACCGTAGAAACATCAACCTATCAACAGGAACACCATTACCGTAGAAACATCAACCTATCAACAGGAACACCATTACCGTAGAAACATCAACCTATCAACAGAACACCATTACCGTAGAAACATCAACCTATCAACAGAACACCATTACCGTAGAAACATCAACCTATCAACAGGAACACCATTACCGTAGAAACATCAACCTATCAACAGAACACCATTACCGTAGAAACATCAACCTATCAACGGAACACCATTACAGTAGAAACATTAACCTATCAACAGAACACCATTACCGTAGAAACATCAACCTATCAACAGGAACACCATTACCGTAGAAACATCAACCTATCAACAGAACACCATTACCGTAGAAACATCAACCTATCAACGGAACACCATTACCGTAGAAACACCAACCTATCAACGGAACACCATTACCGTAGAAACACCAACCTATCAACAGGAACACCATTACCGTAGAAACATCAACCTATCAACAGAACACCATTACCGTAGAAACATCAACCTATCAACAGGAACACCATTACCGTAGAAACATCAACCTATCAACAGGAACACCATTACCGTAGAAACATCAACCTATCAACGGAACACCATTACCGTAGAAACATCAACCTATCAACAGGAACACCATTACCGTAGAAACATCAACCTATCAACAGAACACCATTACCGTAGAAACATCAATGGAACACCATTACCGTAGAAACATCAACCTATCAACGGAACACCATTACCGTAGAAACATCAACCTATCAACAGAACACCATTACCGTAGAAACATCAACCTATCAACAGAACACCATTACCGTAGAAACATCAATGGAACACCATTACCGTAGAAACATCAACCTATCAACAGGAACACCATTACCGTAGAAACATCAACCTATCAACAGAACACCATTACCGTAGAAACATCAACCTATCAACAGGAACACCACTAAGAGCTGTCTTATCACTAGATAGATACTATCACTACATTTTATGAACCTACATAGTTTCACAGGAATCTGGAGGGAGAAGAGCAATCTATCAAACTACCAACCTGCAGGCGCCAGCAGTCAGGTGTTGCCCAGCGGTCAGGTGTTGCCCAGCGGTCAGGTGTTGCCCAGCGGTCAGGTGTTGCCCAGCGGTCAGGTGTTGCCCAGCGGTCAGGTGTTGCCCAGCGGTCAGGTGTTGCCCAGCGGTCAGGTGTCCCACGTTGGAAGAGGGCAGCGCCCCCCCACTGTGGCCATTACAGGGGTGGTTACAGCCCATCAGGGAGGGGCCCAGTTTGCTGTGCTGGCCGTTCACAGGAGGAATGTGTGAGTTCTTACATGCCAAGGGCTTATGGAGGACCGCTGCTGAGCAGTCAGGGCCACTCAGGGTCCCCAGCTTGGCCCCTGTTGGGCAGTCAGGGCCACCCAGGGCCCCCAGCTTGGCCCCTGCCGCGGGGACATGGAGGTTTGGTACCAGCGGGGAGAAGGGGGCGTGAGCAGCTAGACCGGGAGAGGAGGAGGATGTGACATGGCCGTGCTGCTGCCCTCCGGAGCTCTGCTTGAGGGGCAGGAGAGAGGAATGCTGAGAGGAGGAGGAGAGGCCAGTGGGACTGTTGGGGGGGACAGACAGGTCTGAGTGTTGGTGGTGGTCGCTGGGGTGGAATGCTTCGCCTGGAGGAGAGACAAAAGTGTTGAGTGGAATATTGGACAAACATATTTGTGATTCCCGGTGGATACAGATGTCTGCTTCTCTCTAGATGAATAATCTATGGGCCATATCTCTGCTTCTCTCTAGAGGTGTAATCTATGGGCCATATCTCTGCTTCTCTCTAGAGGTGTAATCCATGGGCCATATCTCTGCTTCTCTCTAGATTAATACTCTATGGGCCATATCTCTGCTTCTCTCTAGAGGTGTAATCCATGGGCCATATCACTGCTTCTCTATATATTAATAATCTATGGACCATATATCTGCTTCTCTCTAGAGGTGTAATCTATGGGCCATATCTCTGCTTCTCTCTAGATTAATACTCTATGGGCCATATCTCTGCTTCTCTCTAGAGGTGTAATCTATGGGCCATATCTCTGCTTCTCTCTAGAGGTGTAATCTATGGGCCATATCTCTGCTTCTCTCTAGAGGTGTAATCCATGGGCCATATCTCTGCTTCTCTCTAGATGAAAAATCTATGGGCCATATCTCTGCTTCTCTCTAGAGGTGTAATCTATGGGCCATATCTCTGCTTCTCTCTAGAGGTGTAATCCATGGGCCATATCTCTGCTTCTCTCTAGATGAATAATCTATGGGCCATATCTCTGCTTCTCTCTAGAGGTGTAATCCATGGGCCATATCTCTGCTTCTCTCTAGATGAATAATCTATGGGCCATATCTCTGCTTCTCTCTAGAGGTGTAATCTATGGGCCATATCTCTGCTTCTCTCTAGAGGTGTAATCCATGGGCCATATCTCTGCTTCTCTCTAGATGAATAATCTATGGGCCATATATCTGCTTCTCTCTAGAGGTGTAATCTATGGGCCATATCTCTGCTTCTCTCTAGATTAATAATCTATGGGCCATATCTCTGCTCCTCTCTAGAGGTGTAATCCATGGGCCATATCTCTGCTTCTCTCTATATTAATAATCTATGGGCCATATATCTGCTTCTCTCTAGATTAATACTCTATGGGACATATCTCTGCTTCTCTCTAGAGGTGTAATCCATGGGCCATATCACTGCTTCTCTCTATATTAATAATCTATGGGCCATATATCTGCTTTTCTCTAGAGGTGTAATCTATGGGCCATATCTCTGCTTCTCTCTAGAGGTGTA
The DNA here is from genome assembly GCF_057628025.1 of Oncorhynchus mykiss. Classification (NCBI taxonomy): domain Eukaryota; kingdom Metazoa; phylum Chordata; class Actinopteri; order Salmoniformes; family Salmonidae; genus Oncorhynchus; species Oncorhynchus mykiss. Next base: position 41,228,554 of record NC_143035.1, read on the forward strand.
ATCCATGGGCCATTTCTCTGCTTCTCTCTATATTAATAATCTATGGGCCATATATCTGCTTCTCTCTAGATTAATACTCTATGGGCCATATCTCTGCTTCTCTCTAGAGGTGTAATCCATGGGCCATATCTCTGCTTCTCTCTAGATTAATAATCTATGGGCCATATCTCTGCTTCTCTCTAGAGGTGTAATCCATGGGCCTTATCTCTGCTTCTCTCTATATTAATCATCTATGGGCCATATCTCTGCTTCTCTCTAGAGGTGTAATCTATGGGCCATATCTCTGCTTGTCTCTAGAGGTGTGATCCATGGGCCTTATCTCTGCTTCTCTCTATATTAATCATCTATGGGCCATATCTCTGCTTCTCTCTAGAGGTGTAATCTATGGGCCATATCTCTGCTTCTCTCTAGAGGTGTAATCTATGGGCCATATCTCTGCTTGTCTCTAGAGGTGTGATCCATGGGCCTTATCTCTGCTTCTCTCTATATTAATAATCTATGGGCCATATCTCTGCTTGTCTCTAGATTAATACTCTATGGGCCATATCTCTGCTTCTCTCTAGATTAATAATCTATGGGCCATATCTCTGCTTGTCTCTAGATTAATACTCTATGGGCCATATCTCTGCTTCTCTCTAGATTAATAATCTATGGGCCATATCTCTGCTTCTCTCTAGAGGTGTAATCCATGGGCCTTATCTCTGCTTCTCTCTATATTAATAATCTATGGGCCATATCTCTGCTTCTCTCTAGATTAATAATCTATGGGCCATATCTCTGCTTCTCTCTAGAGGTGTAACCTATGGGCCATATCTCTGCTTCTCTCTAGAGGTGTAACCCATGGGCCATATCTCTGCTTCTCTCTAGATTAATAATCTATGGGCCATATCTCTGCTTCTCTCTAGAGGTGTAATCTATGGCCCATATCACTGCTTCTCTCTAGATTAATAATCTATGGGCCATATCTCTGCTTCTCTCTAGAGGTGTAATCTATGGGCCATATCTCTGCTTCTCTCTAGAGGTATAATCTATGGGCCATATATCTGCTTCTCTCTAGATTAATACTCTATGGGCCACATCTCTGCTTCTCTCTAGAGGTGTAATCTATGGGCCATATCTCTGCTTCTCTCTAGATTAAAAATCGATGGGCCATATATCTGCTTCTCTCTAGATTAATAATCCATGGGCTATATCTCTGCTTCTCTCTAGAGGTGTAATCTATGGCCCATATCACTGCTTCTCTCTAGATTAATAATCTATGGGCCATATCTCTGCTTCTCTCTAGAGCTGTAATCTATGGACCATCTCTCTGCTTCTCTCTAGAGGTGTAATCTATGGGCCATATCTCTGCTTCTCTCTAGAGGTGTAATCTATAGGCCATATCTCTGCTTCTCTCTAGATTAACAAGCTATGGGCCATATATCTGCTGCTCTCTAGATTAATAATCTATGGGCCATATCTCTGCTTCTCTCTAGATTAATAATCTGTGGGCCATATCTCTGCTTCTCTCTAGATTAATAATCCACGGGCCATATCTCTGCTTCTCTCTAGATTAATAATCCACGGGCCATATCTCTGCCTCTCTCTAGATTAATAATATATGGGTCATATTTCTGGTTCTCCCTAGATTAATAATCTATGGGCCATATCTCTGCTTCTCTCTAGATTAATACTCTATGGGCCATATCTCTGCTTCTCTCTAGAGTTGTAATCTATGGGCCATATCACTGCTTCTCTCTAGATGAATAATCTATGGGCCATATCTCTGCTTCTCTGTAGAGGTGTAATCCATGGGCCATATCTCTGCTTCTCTCTAGAGTTGTAATCTATGGGCCATATCACTGCTTCTCTCTAGATGAATAATCTATGGGCCATATCTCTGCTTCTCTCTAGAAGTGTAATCCATGGGCCATATCTCTGCTTCTCTCTAGAAGTGTAATCCATGGGCCATATCTCTGCTTCTCTCTAGAGGTGTAATCTATGGGCACAATCCTTCCCTGAGATCTGTGTGTGTATGCATTAATAATGCGCTATTGTCAACAGGACACGTGAACTGTAATTCAGGTTAGATGCCGGTATGTCTTGAATTCTCAGTGTCCTAAAAAGGGTGGAGAGAAAGAGAGAGATCTCACCAGGCGGTGTTGGTCGTCGGCACATGGTCTTGAAGTGCTTTGGGGTGGTCTTACAGAGGTCCCCGGAGGTAGAGAGCGGGTTCCCGGGGGAAGAACCACTGGAATTCTGGGAAGGGTGACTGTAGGGGCACACTTTGGCCCCAGGCGTTTTAGCAGATTTCCCAGGAGCCTCATGAGAGCCTCGCTTCTCGTGACACGCTGGTCCCCCTGTTCCTATTGGACCGGGGGGGGGGGGGGGGGGGGGGGGGGGATAATGAAGAGGAGGAAGATGAACGTTTGAACATCTTGGCCATGTTCTGTTATAATCTCCACCCGGCACAGCCAGAAGAGGACTGGCCACCCCTCAGAGCCTGGTTCCTCTCTAGGTTTCTTCCTAGGTTTTGGCCTTTCTAGGGAGTTTTTCCTAGCCACCGTGCTTCTACACCTGCATTGCTTACTGTTTGGGGGTTTTAGGCTGGGTTTTCTGTACAGCACTTTGAGACATCGGCTGATGTAAGAAGGGCTATATAAAATAAATTTGATTTGATTGAAGAAAGTTTTACTCAGAGGAGCAACAGGTTCTGTTTCAGTAGACACACACTGGAGTACAGCTCCCTCCATTCTGTCAGTGGAAATGGCTGCAAATGTTACAATTCTGCAAATAATGAAATATCTACAGTAGTTTGCATCCGTGTAGGACTTAACCTTGAGAGACCCGAGCAGAGAGGTGTGGGGTCAAGGTGCGTTTTACCTTGCTGTGGGTGCGAGGCAGTGCTGTGGTTGCAGTGGATCCCTCCGTTGCTGTGAGCCGAGTTCCAGAGACCAGAAAGCTTGTGGGCTGAGAGGAAGGAGGATGGGTCCCAGTCTACCGAGCTCTGCTCTGGGTAACCATTCCCACAACTCTGAGCCTTACACAACGATGAGTGGGACAACGGAACCTGGGGGGAGGGGGGGGGAAGAGAGAAGATGCTAGTTCAGGACATGGTTGATTAGGTATAGCCTCCCCCCCCCCCCACTAACATTTGATGCTGTAGACAGAGCAGAAATGGAGGAAGATACAATGCTATTAATTGGAGCTCTCTGACTGGTACCTGGGAGCGGAGGAAGCAGGAGAAACAAGATATGTTAGTTCAATTGCATTATTTATGTCTGTGTTCACACTCAGGAATGTCCTTTTTTTATTTTGAAGAAAAACATTTTTTGGTCCATTAAAATAACATCAAATTGATCAGAAATACAGTGTAGACATTGTTAATGTTGTAAATGACTATTGTAGCTGGAAATGGCAGATTTTTTATGGAATATCTACATAGGTGTACAGAGTCCCATTATCAGCAACCATCACTCCTGTGTTCCAATGGCACATTGTGTTAGCTAATCCAAGTTTATCATTTTAAAAGGCTAACTGATCATTAGAAAACCCTTTTGTAATTATGTTAGCACAGTTGAAAACTGTTGTCCTGATTAAAGAAGCAATAAAACTGACCTTCTTTAGACTCATTGAGTATCTGGAGCATCAGCATTTGTGCGTTCGATTACAGGCTCAAACTGGTCAGAAGAACTTTCTTCTGAAACTCGTCAGTCTATTCTTGTTCTGAGAAATGAAGGCTATTCCATGTGAGAAATTGCCAAGAAACTGAAGATCTCGTACAACGCTGTGAACTACTCCCTTCACAGAACAGCACAAACTGGCTCTAACCAGAATAGAAAGAGGAGTGGGAGGCCCCAGTGCACAACTGAGCAAGAGGACAAGTACATCAGTGTGTTTAGTTTGACAGACACCTTCCAAGTCCTCAACTGGCAGCTTCATTAAATAGTATGCTCAAAACACCAGTCTCAAAGTCAACAGTGGAGAGGTGACTCCGGGATGCTGGTTTTCTAGGCAGAGTTGCAAAGAAAAAGCCACATCTCAGACTGGCCAATAAAAAGAAAAGATTAAACTGGGCAAAAGAACACAGACACTGGACAGAGGATCTCTGCCTAGAAGGCCAGCATCGCGGAGTCGCCTCTTCACTGTTGAAGTTGAGACTGGTGTTTTGTGGGTACTATTTAATGAAGCTGCACCACAGTTCATAACATTAATGAGCCCCACAGTTCATAACATTAATGAGCCCTACAGTTCATAACATTAACGAGCCCCACAGTTCATAACATTAACGAGCCCCACAGTTCATAACATTAATGAGCCCCACAGTTCATAACATTAATGAGCCCCACAGTTCATAACATTAACGAGCCCCACAGTTCATAACATTAATGAGCCCCACAGTTCATAACATTAATGAGCCCCACAGTTCATAACATTAATGAGCCCCACAGTTCATAACATTAATAAGCCCCACAGTTCATAACATTAACGAGCCCCACAGTTCATAACATTAATGAGCCCCACAGTTCATAACATTAATGAGCCCCACAGTTCATAACATTAATGAGCCCCACAGTTCATAATATTAATGAGCCCCACAGGTTAACATTAATGAGCCCCACAGTTCATAACATTAATGAGCCCCACAGTTCATAACATTAATAAGCCCCACAGGTTAACATTAATGAGCCCCACAGTTCATAACATTAATGAGCCCCACAGTTTATAACATTAACGAGCCCCACAGTTCATAACATTAATGAGCCCCACAGTTCATAACATTAATGAGCCCCACAGTTCATAACATTAATGAGCCCCACAGTTCATAACATTAATGAGCCCCACAGTTCATAACATTAATAAGCCCCACAGGTTAACATTAATAAGCCCCACAGGTTAACATTAATGAGCCCCACAGTTCATAACATTAATGAGCCCCACAGTTTATAACATTAACGAGCCCCACAGTTCATAACATTAATGAGCCCCACAGTTCATAACATTAATGAGCCCCACAGTTCATAACATTAATGAGCCCCACAGTTCATAACATTAATGAGCCCCACAGTTCATAACATTAATAAGCCCCACAGGTTAACATTAATGAGCCCCACAGTTCATAACATTAATGAGCCCCACAGTTTATAACATTAACGAGCCCCACAGTTCATAACATTAATGAGCCCCACAGTTCATAACATTAATGAGCCCCACAGTTCATAACAGTAATGAGCCCCACAGTTCATAACAGTAATGAGCCCCACAGGTTAACATTAACGAGACCCACAGTTCATAACATTAATGAGCCCCACAGTTCATAACATTAATGAGCCCCACAGTTCATAACATTAATGAGCCCCACAGTTCATAACATTAATGAGCCCCACAGTTCATAACATTAATGAGCCCCACAGTTCATAACATTAATGAGCCCCACAGTTCATAACATTATGGGACGTTCTGTCTCTGACAACACTAGTTATTTACCTTACCTTGAGCACAGAGCAATCTCTTAGATTTGTATTGCATTTAAATACAGATATTTTTTTTTAAATATAAAAACGCCTCTTAAGACGAAAAGTATATTTTCTCCAGAATCCACATGAATAAGACTACCTCTGCTTGTGACGAGAGAAGGCCCAGTCTGACAGAGAACAAACAGCTTTAGAAGAGACTAATCTTATGTCAGGATGTTTAGATGTGGTATTCATTTAGCCGTGCAGAATGAAGCACTGTAACACCATAAAGAGTCACGGCATAACAGTCCCAAAGCTGCCTGTCTCCATCACCACCAAATCCAGTGCCTTTCAGCTTGTTGGCGTATAAGCTGACCAAACACACACACACTATTGTAAAAACATTTTTTTTTTTAATTTAAAGACCTTCAGAAAACAGCCATTTCCATAAACACAACCCATAGCTAGCAGGCTGGAACATGGGTGTTGTGGAACATAACTGTAGATAGTACTAATACTAGGCTTGAGGTGCATGCATGGTCTTGTCATATGCAGCAGTGCAGACGTCTCCTCACCTCCCTTCTCTCCTCTCACTCGCCTAACTCTTCTACTCCCCTACGTTCCCCACCTCTTACCAGCTCAGTCTCTCCCCCGCCTCACTCATTCTTCTCCTTACGGCGCAGGTGTCTCCTGGGCACTCTGTCTCTCCTCATCTTCCACCCTCTCCCCTCCCCACCTCCTCCTTTCCTTCCTACCTCCTCACCCCCCCCCCCCCCCCCCCCTTACCTGTGCAGGTGTCTCCTGGGCGCTCAGTCTCTCCTCATCTTCCACCCCTCCCTACCTCCTCCTCTCCTCTCCCTACCTACCTACCTCCCCTCCCTAACTCCTCCTCCCTACCTCCCTTACTGGTGCAGGCGTTTCCTGGGTGCTCTGTCTCTCCTCATCTTCCACCCCTCCCTACCTCCTCCCTCCCTCCCCTTCTTACTGGTGCAGGTGTTTCCTGGGCGCTCAGTCTCTCCCCATACCACCTCTCCCCCCCCTCCTCCTCCTCTCCTCTCCCTACCTCCCCTCCCTACCTCCTCCTCCCTACCTCCCTTCTTACTGGTGCAGGCGTTTCCTGGGTGCTCTGTCTCTCCTCCTCCCTACCTCCTCCTCCTCCCTACTTCCCTTCTTACTGGTGCAGGCGTTTCCTGGGCGCTCAGTCTCTCCCCATACCACCTCTCCCCTCCCTACCTCCTCCTCCTCCTCCTCCTCTCCCCTCCCCCCCCTCCCCTTCTTACCGGTGCAGGCGTTTCCTGGGTGCTCAGTCTCTTCTCATCTTCCTCCTCTTCCTCTCCGCATACCACCTTCTATCCCCTTCCCCCTCCTCCCTCCCTCCCCTTCTTACCGGTGCAGGCGTTTCCTGGGCGCTCTGTCTCTCCTCATCTTCCACACTCTCCCCTCTCTACCTCCTCCCTCCCTCCCCTTCTTACCGGTGCAGCCGTTTCCTGGGCGCTCTGTCTCTCCTCATCTTCCACACTCTCCCCTCTCTACCTCCTCCCTCCCTCCTCTTCTTACCGGTGCAGGCGTTTCCTGGGCGCTCTGTCTCTCCTCATCTTCCACACTCTCCCCTCTCTACCTCCTCCCTCCCTCCCCCCTCCCCTTCTTACCGGTGCAGGCGTTTCCTGGGTGCTCTGTCTCTCCTCTTCCTCAACACTCTTCCGGCAGCTCTGGCAGATCCAGAGCGGAACCTCTCCCAGTAGAGACTGGCTCAGCGAAGGCACGGTGTCGGACAGCTTCTGGCCCGGCACCTCTCGGAGCAGGGCCTGGGACAGGGCTGGGACAGTGTCAGCTAGCTTCGCCCCGTGACCCCCAGGGAGACCGTTGGCAGAGCTCGCCCCCCAGTCCTTAAACTCACGGTGACACAGGAGGCAGCAGGTGTGCCTCGGCTGGGGGAGAGCGACAGAGAGGTGAGCCAGTGACATTAGGAATGCAGTGGAGAGGAGGAGAGAGAAAGGTCAATCATCTAGGTGAAGGGCAGGAGAGGAAGAGAGAAGGGGAGGAGAAGAGAGGGTTGGAGAGGAGGACGGGGGAGAGGAGAATGGATTTGGTCAATAAGATTAGGTGTGGGGGGGAAAGGATGGGATCTGAGGAGAGGTGGATGTCAGTGAGATAGACATGGAGCATGATGAAGTTGCCCTCTGGACACTGATCTGAGGTCAGGTTTTTAACAGACAAGAATTTCACGAGTAAGATCTGACTATGTTGACCACGATCACAACATCTATATAGCAAAGAGGAAGTAAAGGTTGGCCATGGAGAAGGCTTGGCACATGCACAGAGGCAAGTTTGTAGTGATTTAATGTGGCCCAGGTCCACACTAGCTAGTGGTCTGCTGGTAAAGTAAGCTTTGTTGACCACAAAACCCCATACACCTACAAGGGCGTCCATGTAATGTTTAGGTAACAACTTCGACTCATGCATATGACACTTCAGAGTAGAAATAAATGCGCGCAGAGAAACTGTATGAAAATACTACAGACGCTGATCTCGCATGCAAAGTGCAAACATAACAACGCAAGCCATGCATGGTGCTAGCCAAACGTTAAAACCATTTACAGCTGGCCAGATGAATACCCCCGGGATGTAGTGTGTTGGCCAACTAGCTACAACATGTAGTAACAGCACCGATGCTCAGTATATGGTGTACCAACTGCCAAGTGCGGTTAAAATGTAAGCAAACTTGCAATACCACGGCGAGCTAGGAGCTAACAAGCTAGATACAAATTAGATGGCAACATTTTACAACTTATCCGTGGCAGGCGATTGCAACAATGTCAATCTTGTGGATGACACGAACTACTACCAGCAAATGCAGACTGGATGTAGCTAGTTACTGTAGCTAGACTAGTTGGCTAAATGCAGACTGGATGTAGCTAGTTACTGTAGCTAGACTAGTTGGCTAAATGCAGACTGGATGTAGTTAGTTACTGTAGCTAGTCTATTTGGCTAAATGCAGACTGGATGTAGTTAGTTTCTGTAGCTAGACTAGTTGGCTAAATGCAGACTGGATGTAGTTAGTTACTGTAGCTAGACCAGTTGGCTAAATGCAGACTGGATGTAGTTGGTTACTGTAGCTAGTCTATTTGGCTAAATGCAGACTGGATGTAGTTAGTTACTGTAGCTAGACTAGTTGGCTAAATGCAGACTGGATGTAGTTAGTTTCTGTAGCTAGACTAGTTGGCTAAATGCAGACTGGATGTAGTTGGTTACTGTAGCTAGACTAGTTGGTTAAAACTGATGCGAATGGGTCTGTATTGTCGACTTGCTGGCTAAGTTTTAATGATGTATTATGCTAGTGGAGCTAGCTATAATTCCGCCCCGATCACAAATAGTAAATGAACGAAAATACAAAACCTGGAGCACAAGCTAGTTATACAACTGAGCTAGAATCAACCATCCAAACCCCCTCTCTAAAGAAATAAGCAGAACTACAGGATGGCTCTAACTGATCGGTAGGTTAGCTAACCTTTTAACTAGCCCGCTAGTAGTTTTCTCTGCTTGCTAGGCTAGTTACCTGATTCGCCCTGGCCGCCAGTCTATCCAGCCCTGCATCACCGCCAGCTGCATCTCCGGGAGAGACGGGGCTCTTCGATATGCTCTGTTGTCCGGACACTAACTCCTTGCTCGCGACTCCTTGTTGTTTGCTTTTCTTCCTCGCCATCACGCAGATATCGGATATAGCCTTTGGTCACGGTTGCACTAGTTTAGAGATGTTTAAAAGCACGGTTTCTATTTGTTCTAGGATCACAAATGTTTCCCTATCTTCTCCAGTCAAGACAACAGTCAATATGGCGGAGCGCTGCCACACTCTGGGGGTTCATAGGTCAAAGATAGTGCTGGCAAAATGGCTTCACCGTGATGACGCTAAAAGCAGTCGCCATGTTGAATGAGGGCAACCGTTCCAGGTTAGTCTCACACAGTATATAGCATGTTGTACAAAATCTCTGGTTACAGGCCACAAATTAGTGCATTTATTGGCATAATGAATCTATCAACGATTGGCTACCACATCATTCAACGTCATGTTATTACACACGTATTATATGAATTGCATTATATGTCTAAGATATCTAAATGTTGTCTAAGATCTAAATGTAAACTAGAAAATAACTATTCAGATTTTATGCAGCCATACATTTGCGTATGTGTTTCAATATGCCAGTGTAATCTTGTAAAATGTTGCTCAAGTGTTCAAACCATAGAGTTGGGGCCATGTCATGTCTATGTTCCCTGGGCCTTATATGTTCCCGGTGGCTGAGGGAACATAGGGGTGTACCGTACCTAAAGGTCATTCAATTTTGCATTAGGAGAACATTTTGTAGCAAGCTATTGATGTCAGTGTACAATTAAATACTTTCTATCTTCTTCGCAATAATGCTCAGATTGGTTCGGTCCTTTGGATGACGATGGCAGCCAGAGATGAGGGTTCCCCCAACTCGTGGTTTTATTTGGACCCCAAAGTGTTTGGAGAAAAAAAAATATTTTCATTGTTGGACATAAAAGACTGTAACAAAAATATAAAAAAAATCTCCAAGTGATTTTCATTTAAGAAATCCTTTCCCAAGTATTCCCACGCATAATAGACACGGGATGCATACAAATGTAAGCAAGGTTTGAAATGATTATGTTTTAGTCAAACATTATATGTGTTTCTTGTGGTCAATTTGCAGTGTAGAAATGATTTGTAATTATTTTCTGGCCCCCGACCTGCTCAAGAAACAAATCGTCCAGCAGCTGAAACTAGTTGATGATCCCTGCCCTAGACTTGTGGAACAATTATTGATATGAAAACACAATTCAAATCAGAAGACCAAACGACTGACTGGGCATAACAATTTCTCTCTTGAAATGTTTTCAGTTTCAATATGCATAAAAACTGTAGGTACGTCTCATTATAAAGAACAAAACGTTTTGGATGTCAATACAACCACGTTATCGTTCAAGGTCGTATTTCGAGAATATCAGTCGATCAGTTCTGTTCTATTAATAGGCTGCTCATAATTCAAAGTCAAAATCACGCCCGCTCCGACTGAGGCCGATGGAAAACAAGAGAGCGCTTGTCGAGGAGTACGGTAGCGGATGACGTCATTACGTAGCGGAAGAAGGTGATTTCTTTGCTGAAGTGCAGAAGACGTAGCACATCGTCTTGCAGCACTCTGTCGTTGAGATACATCTTGCTTGGTATATTTACCTATAGTTCAACCAGTGGCGATTATAGCATGTAAGTCTTGGTGGGGCAAATAAAAAGGAAAGTGGGATGCATGCCAGCAAAGTCACTACACAAAAGAACACTAAACAATACATTAATTGCACTATAACGGTGACAAACGATGCCCACAAACTGTTAGGGCCTACAGTACATAACGCTATCCCAACAGCGGAGTCACAACACCCCCTACACCTGGCTATCAGCAGAGGCTTGACTGGCAGCGAAACAGTTCATTGAGCCTCATTTACTGCCTTTAAAAAAAACATAGCTGATATGTCTGACTTGCTTAAATAAATGTGGTTTCTACTGACCATTGAGATGTACAAACTATGGCGTAAGGTATAAGAGGCCATCCGTAATTTTGATTAAGACATTAATGAGTGAGCCAGGATTGACATAGTTCATATAACTATTTGTTCAGCACTTTTGAAATGTACAGCGACAGAATTCAGAACATGGGCTGTTCTTACAGTGTTTTCCCCGTACACCAAGTCAGAACCGTAGGATAAATAAAGGGGGTATATAAGCAGACATCAAAACTCTTACAATATTCAATGATTACATTTCTCAAAACAGATTATAGGCTACATGTGCACCACCGAGTCAGAACAGTAACGTCAGGTGAAATTAAGAGGTGAAAATAGACCAAGTTATTAGGGTGAGGCACATGGGCTACTAACAGCTTACTACACAACATACACTTAGTATTATTTTCTTAGCTACAGTCTACATATCTCCCTGGCATATTACATCATTTATGCAGCAGCATACAATACATTTTTGGACTCACCTTGTTGCGATGTGCTTACTTGAACAGGAAGGAGGCACGGCGGTCCTTCGTGGGCAAATTGTATCATCAAAGAAAGACATTGAGGCCGGATTTACAATTCCAAGTTGGATTTGAATGACTGTTCAAAACGTATGATGATGACTGCTAGCTAAGATTTTGAAAGTAAGATGTTGACCTGATCCGTCCAATCAAAGCTACTGTACGTTTAACGTGATTTGACATAATTTTATCCGTTAGCCAATGACCTTGAGCCTTCTTTGAAGGGCACTACTAATGTAATTCTATGGCAGGAGCCAAAGGGCTTGAATGTTCGATGAATGTCTAATCTACTTGGCTGTGACATAAAGTCCCCATGAGTGACAGAAGACTGAGCTGTTGGCTAGTTGTCTAGTGATATTGGTGTCTAGCTGTAGGCTAGTTGTCTAGTGATATTGGTGTCTAGCTGTCGGCTAGTTGTCTAGTGATATTGGTGTCTAGCTGTCGGCTAGTTGTCTAGTGATATTGGTGTCTAGTGATATTGGTGTCTAGCTGTCGGCTAGTTGTCTAGTGATATTGGTGTCTAGTCATATTGGTGTCTAGTGATATTGGTGTCTAGCTGTAGACTATTTGTCTATTGATATTGGTGTCTAGTGATATTGGTGTCTAGTGATATTGGTGTCTAGTGATATTGTTGTCCATCTTCAGCTGATTCAGGAAATATAACAACTATTGATATAAAATAATCAGCTAAATAAAAGGTCTACTACTTCTGGTCACGGATGGCACGGAGCAGACCAGTACCCACGATGCACCTGAAAAAACAATGAGCGCTCTGAAACAGCTGACTGACAAAAGCAAACCATGGATACCTCAACAGATACATCTAATGCATTGGAATAAAGGCAGAGGCTATTTTTTTTATCAAGGACGCATGGCAAACAAATGGCGAAAATGAGGAATTTCAAACTGCCATATAGTATTGTAAAGGATCTCAGCATTGGCCCAAATTCAGCACTACTGTTCGTAGTCAAGGAGACGGTTTGTGCAGCCCCATAGAAATAAATGATTTAAACGTTTACATTTTAGTCATTTAGCCATTTTCCAACGTGATTTATAGGAGCAATTGGGGTTAAATGCCTGGCTAAACCATGACAGAGAGGTGAGTGTGTTAGTTTCATAGTTACATAAAACATATGTGCCACTGCATTGTAAAATAAATAGTAGAATGGTTTAATGTTATTATTTAGAGACCAAAAACATAAATCCGCTTTGACATTATGGCATATTGTGTTTACGTCAGTGACCCAAACATCTACATTTAATACATTTTAAGTTCAGGCTGTAACACAACAAGATGTGGACAAAGTCTAGGGTATCAATACTTTCTGAAGGCTCTGTGAGTGTCAATTAAAACGAGTCCTTTCGCTCTTTTCTATCCAGAGGCAGAACATGGCTATGCGTCAGTCAAACGCCTAAAATTAAACTTTGTGTTTACAATCACGTTGATTTGCTCATTTGGCCTGTCATTGATTTCCCAAGGCAATAGTCTATGAAAACATACGTTTATGTCACGGTCTTGGAAAGGAGCGGACCAAGGCGCAGTGTGAGTATAGTTCCACATATTTATTTAAGTGAAACTAACAACACCAAAATAACAAAGATCGTGAGGACGTAGTGCCCAAACACACTAACAAACAATCAATATCCCACAAAACACAGGTGGGGAAATAGCTACCTAAATATGAACCCCAATCATAACGAAGGCTGAGAGGCTTACGTTGCCAACTTCCCTTGCTTGACTAATCATTTGGACCAACGGTAAATATGGTAGCGGGGATTCCCCGAAGGGCACAAGGCGAGGTTAAGTAGAGGAGGGGGTTTTACGACTTTGAAACGCAGCCCAGATTTCAGTCCTGGAGGTGTGATCCCTGGCAGATTTGGTTATTGATGATTATCCCCCATGAGCCACTGTACACGTGATAGCCTATTTCACAATCTAAGATGATTCAAGAAATCTATACATTTTTAGATTTTTTTTTGCCAAGGATGTTTTATTTGTGCAATTTTACATCTAACTAAGTTGTTTTGGTGCAGTATTTCTCTAGTTAAAAATAATGTGCAAAGTGTCTTCTGTAAACAAAGTCAGAGCTGCTGGACAGGTCTGTCTCACTGTCTGTGCTAGTGGATAGAGAGCAGTCACTGCAGCTGTTCACCTTATGTTAGTGAGCAAATGGACATCGTCAAAATCAAAACCCAACTGTCATTTACTCGTTGTGACTCACGGCTCTTCCAAACTCTGTTTTAGACAGACTGACTTGATCCTATTTACACTTTGTAGTCAAGGTTGACCCTAAAACAATTGTTTGTGAATCATATCGATGCCACAGCCTGTTGTCAAAGGGATTTGTTGCTTTTTAAAGGCAGTCGCTTTTTAAGGTCTTAATTCATTTAATAGAGATTATTGCAACTGGACTTTTATTTTATTTAGTAAAGTAAGTAGCCTTAAAAAAAAAGCCTTGTGTGAGTCAGAACGGCCCGTAGGGCAGGAGTCCATCTTCTGTTTCTATAGAGTGAACCAGAACGGCCCGTAGGGCAGGAGTCCATCTCCTGTTTCTGTAGAGTGAACCAGAACGGCCCGTAGGGCAGGCGTCCATCTTCTGTTTCTATAGAGTGAACCAGAACGGCCCATAGGGCAGGAGTCCATCTCCTGTTTCTGTAGAGTGAACCAGAACGGCCCGTAGGGCAGGAGTCCATCTTCTGTTTCTATAGAGTGAACCAGAACGGCCCGTAGGGCAGGAGTCCATCTTCTGTTTCTATAGAGTGAACCAGAACGGCCCGTAGGGCAGGAGTCCATCTCCTGTTTCTGTAGAGTGAACCAGAACGGCCCGTAGGGCAGCAGTCCATCTCCTGTTTCTATGGTGTGAGGCAGCTTAATGTACAGTACACCTCCTGGATAAGACACTCGTCTATGGCAGGTTCTAGTTTACAAATAGTTGTATTATTGTAACAAACGTGCTCAGTGTTATTGTGTTGTATTGTGTTGTTGTATTGTATTGTGTTGTATTTTGTTTTTGTGTTGTGTTGTAACAGACATGCTCAGTTGAGACATTGTTGTGTTGTGTTGTAACAGACGTGCTCAGTTGAGACATTGTTGTATTGTGTTGTTGTGTTGTGGTGTTGTTGTATTGTGTTGTTGTGTTGTGTTGTTGTATTGTATTGTGTTGTGTTGTGGTGTTGTTGTATTGTGTTGTTGTATTGTGTTGTATTGTATTGTTGTGTGGTTGTATTGTATTGTGTTGTTGTGTTGTGTTGTTGGATTGTATTGTGTTGTTGTGTGGTTGTATTGTATTGTGTTGTTGTGTTGTGTGGTTGTATTGTATTGTGTTGTTGTGTTGTGTTGTTGTATTGTATTGTGTTGTTGTGTTGTGTTGTTGTATTGTATTGTTGTGTTGTTGTATTGTATTGTATTGTGTTGTTGTGTGGTTGTATTGTATTGTGTTGTTATGTTGTGTGGTTGTATTGTATTGTGTTGTGTTGTTGTGTTGTATTGTGTTTTTGTGTTGTGTGGTTGTATTGTATTGTGTTGTGTGGTTGTATTGTTGTATTGTATTGTTGTGTGGTTGTATTGTATTGTGTTGTGTGGTTGTATTGTATTGTGTTGTTATGTTGTGTTGTTGTATTGTATTGTATTGTGTTGTTGTATTGTATTGTGTTGTGTGGTTGTATTGTGTTGTGTTGTTGTGTTGTTGTATTGTATTGTGTTGTGTGGTTGTATTGTATTGTGTTGTTGTGTTGTTGTATTGTGTTGTGTTGTTGTGTTGTTGTATTGTATTGTTGTGTGGTTGTATTGTATTGTGTTGTTGTGTGGTTGTATTGTATTGTATTGTGTTGTTGTGTTGTATTGTATTGTGTTGTTGTGTTGTGTGATTGTATTGTGTTGTTGTGTTGTGTGGTTGTATTGTATTGTATTGTGTTGTTGTATTGTATTGTATTGTGTTGTTGTGTTGTATTGTATTGTGTGGTTGTATTGTATTGTTGTGTGGTTGTATTGTATTGTGTTGTTGTGTTGTGTGGTTGTATTGTATTGTTGTGTTGTTGTATTGTATTGTTGTGTGGTTGTATTGTATTGTGTTGTTGTTTTGTTGTATTGTATTGTGTTGTTGTGTTGTGTGGTTGTATTGTATTGTTGTGTTGTTGTATTGTATTGTTGTGTGGTTGTATTGTATTGTGTTGTTGTGTTGTTGTATTGTGTTGTGTTGTTGTGTTGTGTGGTTGTATTGTATTGTATTGTGTTGTTGTGTTGTATTGTATTGTGTTGTTGTGTTGTATTGTATTGTGTTGTTGTATTGTATTGTATTGTGTTGTTGTGTTGTGTTGTTGTATTGTATTGTGTTGTTGTGTTGTTGTATTGTATTGTGTTGTTGTGTTGTGTGGTTGTATTGTATTGTGTTGTTGTGTTGTTGTATTGTGTTGTGTTGTTGTGTTGTTGTATTGTATTGTTGTGTGGTTGTATTGTATTGTGTTGTTGTGTTGTGTGGTTGTATTGTATTGTTGTGTGGTTGTATTGTATTGTATTGTGTTGTTGTGTTGTATTGTATTGTGTTGTTGTGTTGTGTGATTGTATTGTGTTGTTGTGTTGTTGTATTGTGTTGTTGTATTTTATTGTGTTGTTGTGTTGTATTGTTGTGTTTTTGTGTTGTGTGGTTGTATTGTATTGTTGTGTTGTTGTATTGTTGTGTGGTTGTATTGTATTGTGTTGTTGTGTTGTTGTATTGTATTGTGTTGTTGTGTTGTATTGTATGTTGTTGTTGTATTGTATTGTTGTGTTTTTGTGTTGTGTGGTTGTATTGTATTGTGTTGTTGTGTTGTATTGTATTGTGTTGTTGTGTTGTATTGTATGTTGTTGTTGTATTGTATTGTTGTGTTGTTGTGTTGTGTGGTTGTATTGTATTGTGTTGTTGTGTTGTGTTGTTGTATTGTATTGTGTTGTTGTGTTGTGTTGTTGTATTGTATTGTATTGTTGTGTTGTGTTGTTGTGTTGTGTGGTTGTATTGTATTGTGTTGTTGTGTTGTGTTGTTGTATTGTATTGTGTTGTTGTGTTGTTGTATTGTATTGTTGTACCACACTTGTTGTACCACGCTCAAGGTACTAAACGATATCATAACCGCCATCGATAAAAGACAGTACTGTGTAGCCGTCTTCATCGACCTGGCCAAGGCTTTCGACTCTGTCAATCACCATATTCTTATCGGCAGACTCAGTAGCCTCGGTTTTTCTAATGACTGCCTTGCCTGGTTCACCAACTACTTTGCAGACAGAGTTCAGTGTGTCAAATCGGAGGGCATGCAGTCTCTATGGGGGTGGCACAGGGTTAAATTCTCGGGCCGACTCTTTTCTCTGTATATATCAATGATGTTGCTCTTGCTGCGGGCGATTCCCTGATCCATCTCTACGCAGACGACACCATTCTATATACTTCCGGCCCTTCCTTGGACACTGTGCTATCTAACCTCCAAACGAGCTTCAATGCCATACAACACTCCATCCGTGGCCTCCAACTGCTCTTAAACGCTAGTAAAACCAAATGCATGCTTTTCAACCGTTCGCTGCCCGCACCCGCACGCCCGACTAGCATCACCACCCTGGATGGTTCCGACCTAGAATATGTGGACATCTATAAGTACCTAGGTGTCTGGCTAGACTGTAAACTCTCCTTCCCGACTCATATCAAACATCTCCAATCTAAAATCAAATCTAGAGTCGGCTTTCTATTCCGCAACAAAGCCTCCTTCACTCACGCCGCCAAACTTACCCTAGTAAAACTGACTATCCTACCGATCCTTCGACTTCGGCGATGTCATCTACAAAATAGCTTCCAATACTCTACTCAGCAAACTGGATGCAGTTTATAACTACCATTCATTACCAACATCTCTTTATACTGTATATCACTCGAGGTGAGGGAAACTACCATCCATTACCAACATCTCTTTATATATACCTCGAGGTGAGGGAAACTACCATCCATTACCAACATCAGCAATAGTCCCTATAGTTATATTATCTTTAGTCCCTGTAGCTATATCATCTATAGTCCCTAAAGCATATAAAGTCCCTATAGTTATATCATCTATAGTCCCTATAGTTATATCATCTATAGTCCCTACAGCATCTATAGTCCCTGTAGTTATATCATCTATAGTCCCTATAGTTATATCATCTATAGTCCCTATAGTTATATCATCTATAGTCCCTATAGTTATATCATCTATAGTCCCTATAGTTATATCATCTATAGTCCCTATAGTTATATCATCTATTGTCCCTACAGCATCTATAGTCCCTATAGTTATATCATCTATAGTCCCTACAGTTATATAATCTATAGTCCCTATAGTTGTATCATCTGTAGTCCCTGTAGTTTTATCATCTATAGTCCCTATTGTTATATAATCTATAGCATCTGTAGTCCCTTTAGTTATATCATCTATAGTCCCTACAGTTATATAATCTATAGTCCCTACAGCATCTATAGTCCCTATAGATATATCATCTATAGTCCCTGTAGTTATATCATCTATAGTCCCTATAGTTATATCATCTATAGTCCCTATAGTTATATCATCTATAGTCCCTGTAGTTATATCATCTATAGTCCCTGTAGTTATATCATCTATAGTCCCTGTAGTTATATCATCTATAGTCCCTATAGTTATATCATCTATAGTCCCTATAGTTATATCATCTATAGTCCCTATAGTTATATCATCTATGGTCCCTATAGTTATATCATCTATAGTCCCTACAGTTATATAATCTATAGTCCCTATAGTTGTATCATCTGTAGTCCCTGTAGTTTTATCATCTATAGTCCCTATTGTTATATAATCTATAGCATCTGTAGTCCCTTTAGTTATATCATCTATAGTCCCTACAGTTATATAATCTATAGTCCCTACAGCATCTATAGTCCCTATAGATATATCATCTATAGTCCCTGTAGTTATATCATCTATAGTCCCTATAGTTATATCATCTATAGTCCCTATAGTTATATCATCTATAGTCCCTACAGTTATATAATCTATAGTCCCTACAGCATCTATAGTCCCTATAGTTATATAATCTATAGTCCCTATAGTTATATCATCTATAGTCCCTATAGTTATATCATCTATAGTCCCTGTAGTTTTATCATCTATAGTCCCTAAAGCATCTATAGTCCCTATAGTTGTCATCTATAGTCCCTGTAGTTATATCATCTATAGTCCCTATAGTTATATCATCTATAGTCCCTATAGTCATATCATCTATGGTCCCTAAAACATCTACATTCCCTGTAGCTATGTCATCTATAGTCCCTGTAGTTATATCATCTATAGTCCCTGTAGTTATATCATCTATAGTCCCCTACAGCATCTATAGTCCCTATAGTTATATCATCTATAGTCCCTATAGTTGTCATCTATAGTCCCTACAGTTATATCATCTATAGTTCCTGTAGTTATATCATCTATAGTCCCTATAGTTATATCATCTATAGTCCCTATAGTTATATCATCTATAGTCCCTGTAGTTATATCATCTATAGTCCCTGTAGTTATATCATCTATAGTCCCTATAGTTATATCATCTATAGTCCCTATAGTTATATCATCTATAGTCCCTGTAGTTTTATCATCTATAGTCCCTAAAGCATCTATAGTCCCTATAGTTGTCATCTATAGTCCCTGTAGTTATATCATCTATAGTCCCTATAGTTATATCATCTATGGTCCCTAAAACATCTACATTCCCTGTAGCTATGTCATCTATAGTCCCTGTAGTTATATCATCTATAGTCCCTGTAGTTATATCATCTATAGTCCCCTACAGCATCTATAGTCCCTATAGTTATATCATCTATAGTCCCTATAGTTATATCATCTATAGTCCCTAAAACATCTATAGTCCCTGTAGTTATATCATCTATAGTCCCTACAGCATCTATAGTCCCTGTAGTTATATCATCTATAGTCCCTATAGTTATATCATCTATAGTCCCTATAGTTATATCATCTATGGTCCCTATAGTTATATCATCTATTGTCCCTACAGCATCTATAGTCCCTATAGTTATATCATCTATAGTCCCTGTAGTTATATCATCTATAGTCCCTATAGTTATATCATCTATAGTCCCTGTAGTTATATCATCTATAGTCCCTACAGCATCTATAGTCCCTATAGTTATATCATCTATAGTCCCTATAGTTATATCATCTATAGTCCCTACAGTTATATCATCTATAGTCCCTATAGTTATATCATCTATAGTCCCTATAGTTATATCATCTATAGTCCCTGTAGTTTTATCATCTATAGTCCCTAAAGCATCTATAGTCCCTGTAGTTATATCATCTATAGTCCCTGTAGTTATATCATCTATAGTCCCTATAGTTATATCATCTATAGTCCCTATAGTTATATCATCTATAGTCCCTATAGTTATATCATCTATAGTCCCTATAGTTATATCATCTATAGTCCCTACAGTTATATCATCTATAGTCCCTGTAGTTTTATCATCTATAGTCCCTAAAGCATCTATAGTCCCTGTAGTTATATCATCTATAGTCCCTGTAGTTATATCATCTATAGTCCCTATAGTTATATCATCTATAGTCCCTATAGTTATATCATCTATAGTCCCTGTAGTTATATCATCTATAGTCCCTACAGCATCTATAGTCCCTATAGTTATATCATCTATAGTCCCTACAGTCATATCATCTATAGTCCCTGTAGTTATATAATCTATAGTCCCTACAGCATCTATAGTCCCTGTAGTTATATCATCTATAGTCCCTATAGTTATATCATCTATAGTCCCTGTAGTTTTATCATCTATAGTCCCTAAAGCATCTATAGTCCCTGTAGTTATATCATCTATAGTCCCTGTAGTTATATCATCTATAGTCCCTATAGTTATATCATCTATAGTCCCTATAGTTATATAATCTATAGTCCCTGTAGTTATATCATCTATAGTCCCTACAGCATCTATAGTCCCTATAGTTATATCATCTATAGTCCCTACAGTCATATCATCTATAGTCCCTGTAGTTATATAATCTATAGTCCCTACAGCATCTATAGTCCCTGTAGTTATATCATCTATAGTCCGTATAGTTATAACATCTATAGTCCCTGTAGTTTTATCATCTATAGTCCCTAAAGCATCTATAGTCCCTGTAGTTATATCATCTATAGTCCCTGTAGTTATATCATCTATAGTCCCTGTAGTTTTATCATCTATAGTCCCTAAAGCATCTATAGTCCCTGTAGTTATATCATCTATAGTCCCTGTAGTTATATCATCTATAGTCCCTATAGTTATATCATCTATAGTCCCCATAGTTATATCATCTATAGTCCCTATAGTTATATCATCTATAGTCCCTACAGTTATATCATCTATAGTCCGTATAGTTATAACATCTATAGTCCCTGTAGTTTTATCATCTATAGTCCCTAAAGCATCTATAGTCCCTGTAGTTATATCATCTATAGTCCGTATAGTTATAACATCTATAGTCCCTGTAGTTTTATCATCTATAGTCCCTAAAGCATCTATAGTCCCTATAGTTATATCATCTATAGTCCCCATAGTTATATCATCTATAGTCCCTATAGTTATATCATCTATAGTCCCTACAGTTATATCATCTATAGTCCGTATAGTTATAACATCTATAGTCCCTATAGTTATATCATCTATAGTCCCTATAGTTATATCATCTATAGTCCCTGTAGTTTTATCATCTATAGTCCCTAAAGCATCTATAGTCCCTGTAGTTATATCATCTATAGTCCCTATAGTTATATCATCTATAGTCCCTATAGTTATATCATCTATAGTCCCTACAGCATCTATAGTCCCTATAGTTATATCATCTATAGTCCCTACAGTTATATAATCTATAGTCCCTATAGTTGTATCATCTGTAGTCCCTGTAGTTTTATCATCTATAGTCCCTATTGTTATATAATCTATAGCATCTGTAGTCCCTTTAGTTATATCATCTATAGTCCCTACAGTTATATAATCTATAGTCCCTACAGCATCTATAGTCCCTATAGATATATCATCTATAGTCCCTGTAGTTATATCATCTATAGTCCCTATAGTTATATCATCTATAGTCCCTATAGTTATATCATCTATAGTCCCTATAGTTATATCATCTATAGTCCCTATAGTTATATCATCTATAGTCCCTACAGTTATATAATCTATAGTCCCTACAGCATCTATAGTCCCTATAGTTATATAATCTATAGTCCCTATAGTTATATCATCTATAGTCCCTATAGTTATATCATCTATAGTCCCTATAGATATATAATCTATAGTCCCTATAGTTATATCATCTATAGTCCCTATAGTTATATCATCTATAGTCCCTGTAGTTTTATCATCTATAGTCCCTAAAGCATCTATAGTCCCTGTAGTTATATCATCTATAGTCCCTATAGTTGTCATCTATAGTCCCTGTAGTTATATCATCTATAGTCCCTATAGTTATATCATCTATAGTCCCTATAGTCATATCATCTATGGTCCCTAAAACATCTACATTCCCTGTAGCTATGTCATCTATAGTCCCTGTAGTTATATCATCTATAGTCCCTGTAGTTATATCATCTATAGTCCCTATAGTTATATCATCTATAGTCCCTATAGTTATATCATCTATAGTCCCTGTAGTTATATCATCTATAGTCCCTATAGTTATATCATCTATAGTCCCTATAGTTGTCATCTATAGTCCCTATAGTTATATCATCTATAGTTCCTGTAGTTATATCATCTATAGTCCCTACAGCATCTATAGTCCCTATAGTTATATCATCTATAGTCCCTATAGTTATATAATCTATGGTCCCTAAAACATCTACATTCCCTGTAGCTATGTCATCTATAGTCCCCTGTAGTTATATCATCTATAGTCCCTGTAGTTATATCATCTATAGTCCCCTACAGCATCTATAGTCCCTATAGTTATATCATCTATAGTCCCTGTAGTTATATCATCTATAGTCCCTATAGTCATATCATCTATTGTCCCTAAAACATATATAGTCCCTGTAGTTATATCATCTATAGTCCCTCCCTACAGCTTCTATAGTCCCCTGTAGTTATATCATCTATAGTCCCTAAAACATCTATAGTCCCCTGTAGTTATATCATCTATGGTCCCTATAGTTATTTCATCCATAGTCCCTATAGTTCATGGTCTCTATATTCTATATGGTCTCTATATTCTCTATGGTCTCTATGGTCTCTATATTCTCTATGGTCTCTATATTCTCTATGGTCTCTATATTCTCCATATTCTCTATGGTCTCTATATTCTCTATGGTGTCTATATTCTCTATGGTGTCTATGTTCTCTATGGTCTCTATATTCTCTATGGTCTCTATATTCTCTATGGTCTCTATATTCTCTATGGTCTCTATATTCTCTATGGTCTCTATGGTCTCTATATTCTCTATGGTGTCTATATTCTCTATGGTGTCTATATTCTCTATGGTGTCTATATTCTCTATATTCTCTATGGTCTCAATAATCTCTATGGTCTCTATATTCTCTATGGTCTCTATGATCTCTATATTCTCTATATTCTCTATGGTGTCTATGTTCTCTATGGTCTCTATATTCTCTATGGTCTCTATATTCTCTATGGTCTCTATGGTCTCTATATTCTCCATGGTGTCTATATTCTCTATGGTGTCTATATTCTCTATGGTGTCTATATTCTCTATATTCTCTATGGTCTCAATAATCTCTATGGTCTCTATATTCTCTATGGTCTCTATGATCTCTATATTCTCTATATTCTCTATGGTCTCTATATTCTCTATGGTCTCTATATTCTCTATGGTGTCTATATTCTCTATGGTGTCTATAATCTCTATATTCTCTATGGTGTCTATATTCTCTATATTCTCTATGGTCTCTATATTCTCTATATTCTCTATGGTCTCTATATTCTCTATGGTCTCTATATTCTCTATGGTCTCTATATTCTCTATGGTGTCTATATTCTCTATGGTGTCTATAATCTCTATATTCTCTATGGTGTCTATATTCTCTATATTCTCTATGGTCTCTATATTCTCTATATTCTCTATGGTGTCTATATTCTCTGTATTATCTATGGTGTCTATATTCTCTACGGTTTCTATATTCTCTATGGTCTCTATATTCTCTATGGTGTCTTTATTCTCTATGGTGTCTATATTCTCTATGGTCTCTATATTCTCTATGGTCTCTATATTCTCTATGGTCTCTATATCCTCTATATTCTCTATATTTTCTATGGTCTCTATATTCTCTATGGTCTCTATGGTCTCTATATTCTCTATGGTCTCTATATTCTCTATGGTGTCTATATTCTCTATGGTCTCTATATTCTCTATGGTGTCTATATTCTCTATATTCTCTATGGTCTCTATATTCTCTATGGTGTCTATATTCTCTATGGTGTCTATATTCTCTATATTCTCTATGGTCTCTATATTTTCTATGGTCTCAATATTCTCTATATTCTCTATTGTGTCTATATTCTCTATGGTCTCTATATTCTCTATGGTCTCTATATTCTCTATGGTCTCTATATTCTCTATGGTGTCTATATTCTCTATGGTCTCTATATTCTCTATGGTGTCTATATTCTCTATATGCTCTATGGTCTCTATATTCTCTATGGTCTCTATATACTCTATGGTATCTATATTATCTATGGTCTCTTTATTCTCTATATTCTCTATGGTCTCTATATTCTCTATGGTCTCTATATTCTCTATGGTCTCTATATTCTCTATGGTGTCTATATTCTCTATATTCTCTATGGTCTCTATATTCTCTATGGTCTCTATATTCTCTATGGTGTCTATATTCTCAATGGTCTCTATATTCTCTATGGTCTCTATATTATCTATGGTGTCTATATTCTCTATATTCTCTATGGTCTCTATATTCTCTATGGTGTCTATATTCTCTATATGCTCTATGGTCTCTATATTCTCTATGGTCTCTATATACTCTATGGTATCTATATTATCTATGGTCTCTTTATTCTCTATATTCTCTATGGTCTCTATATTCTCTATGGTCTCTATATTCTCTATGGTCTCTATATTCTCTATGGTGTCTATATTCTCTATATTCTCTATGGTCTCTATATTCTCTATGGTCTCTATATTCTCTATGGTGTCTATATTCTCAATGGTCTCTATATTCTCTATGGTCTCTATATTCTCTATGGTCTCTATATTCTCTATGGTCTCTATATTCTCTATGGTCTCTATGGTCTCTATATTCTCCATGGTGTCTATATTCTCTATGGTGTCTATATTCTCTATGGTGTCTATATTCTCTATATTCTTTATAATTCTTTATAATTCTTTATTCTTTATAATCTCTATGGTCTCTATGATGTCTATATTCTCTATGGTCTCTATATTATCTATGGTGTCTATATTCTCTATATTCTCTATATTCTCTATGGTCTCTATATTCTCTATGGTCTCTATATTCTCTATGGTCTCTATATTCTCTATGGTCTCTATATTCTCTATGGTCTCTATGGTCTCTATATTCTCCATGGTGTCTATATTCTCTATGGTGTCTATATTCTCTATGGTGTCTATATTCTCTATATTCTCTATGGTCTCAATAATCTCTATGGTCTCTATATTCTCTATGGTCTCTATGATCTCTATATTCTCTATATTCTCTATGGTCTCTATATTCTCTATGGTGTCTATATTCTCTATGGTGTCTATAATCTCTATATTCTCTATGGTGTCTATATTCTCTATATTCTCTATGGTCTCTATATTCTCTATATTCTCTATGGTGTCTATATTCTCTATATTATCTATGGTGTCTATATTCTCTATGGTTTCTATATTCTCTATGGTCTCTATATTCTCTATGGTGTCTTTATTCTCTATGGTGTCTATATTCTCTATGGTCTCTATATTCTCTATGGTCTCTATATTCTCTATGGTCTCTATATCCTCTATATTCTCTATATTCTCTATGGTCTCTATATTCTCTATGGTGTCTATATTCTCTATGGTCTCTATATTCTCTATGGTGTCTATATTCTCTATGGTCTCTATATAGTCCCTATAGTTATATCATCTATAGTCCCTACAGTTATATAATCTATAGTCCCTATAGTTATATCATCTATAGTCCCTATAGTTATATCATCTATAGTCCCTATAGATATATAATCTATAGTCCCTATAGTTATATCATCTATAGTCCCTATAGTTATATCATCTATAGTCCCTGTAGTTTTATCATCTATAGTCCCTGTAGTTATATCATCTATAGTCCCTATAGTTATATCATCTATAGTCCCTATAGTCATATCATCTATGGTCCCTAAAACATCTACATTCCCTGTAGCTATGTCATCTATAGTCCCTGTAGTTATATCATCTATAGTCCCTGTAGTTATATCATCTATAGTCCCTATAGTTATATCATCTATAGTCCCTATAGTTATATCATCTATAGTCCCTATAGTTATATCATCTATAGTCCCTGTAGTTATATCATCTATAGTCCCTGTAGTTATATCATCTATAGTCCCTATAGTTATATCATCTATAGTCCCTATAGTCATATCATCTATGGTCCCTAAAACATCTACATTCCCTGTAGCTATGTCATCTATAGTCCCTGTAGTTATATCATCTATAGTCCCTGTAGTTATATCATCTATAGTCCCTATAGTTATATCATCTATAGTCCCTATAGTTATATCATCTATAGTCCCTGTAGTTATATCATCTATAGTCCCTATAGTTATATCATCTATAGTCCCTATAGTTGTCATCTATAGTCCCTATAGTTATATCATCTATAGTTCCTGTAGTTATATCATCTATAGTCCCTACAGCATCTATAGTCCCTATAGTTATATCATCTATAGTCCCTATAGTTATATAATCTATGGTCCCTAAAACATCTACATTCCCTGTAGCTATGTCATCTATAGTCCCCTGTAGTTATATCATCTATAGTCCCTACAGCATCTATAGTCCCCTATAGTTATATCATCTATAGTCCCTATAGTTATATCATCTATGGTCCCTAAAACATCTACATTCCCTGTAGCTATGTCATCTATAGTCCCCTGTAGTTATATCATCTATAGTCCCTGTAGTTATATCATCTATAGTCCCCTACAGCATCTATAGTCCCTATAGTTATATCATCTATAGTCCCTGTAGTTATATCATCTATAGTCCCTATAGTCATATCATCTATTGTCCCTAAAACATATATAGTCCCTGTAGTTATATCATCTATAGTCCCTCCCTACAGCTTCTATAGTCCCCTGTAGTTATATCATCTATAGTCCCTAAAACATCTATAGTCCCCTGTAGTTATATCATCTATGGTCCCTATAGTTATTTCATCCATAGTCCCTATAGTTCATGGTCTCTATATTCTATATGGTCTCTATATTCTCTATGGTCTCTATGGTCTCTATATTCTCTATGGTCTCTATATTCTCTATGGTCTCTATATTCTCCATATTCTCTATGGTCTCTATATTCTCTATGGTGTCTATATTCTCTATGGTGTCTATGTTCTCTATGGTCTCTATATTCTCTATGGTCTCTATATTCTCTATGGTCTCTATATTCTCTATGGTCTCTATATTCTCTATGGTCTCTATGGTCTCTATATTCTCTATGGTGTCTATATTCTCTATGGTGTCTATATTCTCTATGGTGTCTATATTCTCTATATTCTCTATGGTCTCAATAATCTCTATGGTCTCTATATTCTCTATGGTCTCTATGATCTCTATATTCTCTATATTCTCTATGGTGTCTATGTTCTCTATGGTCTCTATATTCTCTATGGTCTCTATATTCTCTATGGTCTCTATGGTCTCTATATTCTCCATGGTGTCTATATTCTCTATGGTGTCTATATTCTCTATGGTGTCTATATTCTCTATATTCTCTATGGTCTCAATAATCTCTATGGTCTCTATATTCTCTATGGTCTCTATGATCTCTATATTCTCTATATTCTCTATGGTCTCTATATTCTCTATGGTCTCTATATTCTCTATGGTGTCTATATTCTCTATGGTGTCTATAATCTCTATATTCTCTATGGTGTCTATATTCTCTATATTCTCTATGGTCTCTATATTCTCTATATTCTCTATGGTCTCTATATTCTCTATGGTCTCTATATTCTCTATGGTCTCTATATTCTCTATGGTGTCTATATTCTCTATGGTGTCTATAATCTCTATATTCTCTATGGTGTCTATATTCTCTATATTCTCTATGGTCTCTATATTCTCTATATTCTCTATGGTGTCTATATTCTCTGTATTATCTATGGTGTCTATATTCTCTACGGTTTCTATATTCTCTATGGTCTCTATATTCTCTATGGTGTCTTTATTCTCTATGGTGTCTATATTCTCTATGGTCTCTATATTCTCTATGGTCTCTATATTCTCTATGGTCTCTATATCCTCTATATTCTCTATATTTTCTATGGTCTCTATATTCTCTATGGTCTCTATGGTCTCTATATTCTCTATGGTCTCTATATTCTCTATGGTGTCTATATTCTCTATGGTCTCTATATTCTCTATGGTGTCTATATTCTCTATATTCTCTATGGTCTCTATATTCTCTATGGTGTCTATATTCTCTATGGTGTCTATATTCTCTATATTCTCTATGGTCTCTATATTTTCTATGGTCTCAATATTCTCTATATTCTCTATTGTGTCTATATTCTCTATGGTCTCTATATTCTCTATGGTCTCTATATTCTCTATGGTCTCTATATTCTCTATGGTGTCTATATTCTCTATGGTCTCTATATTCTCTATGGTGTCTATATTCTCTATATGCTCTATGGTCTCTATATTCTCTATGGTCTCTATATACTCTATGGTATCTATATTATCTATGGTCTCTTTATTCTCTATATTCTCTATGGTCTCTATATTCTCTATGGTCTCTATATTCTCTATGGTCTCTATATTCTCTATGGTGTCTATATTCTCTATATTCTCTATGGTCTCTATATTCTCTATGGTCTCTATATTCTCTATGGTGTCTATATTCTCAATGGTCTCTATATTCTCTATGGTCTCTATATTATCTATGGTGTCTATATTCTCTATATTCTCTATGGTCTCTATATTCTCTATGGTGTCTATATTCTCTATATGCTCTATGGTCTCTATATTCTCTATGGTCTCTATATACTCTATGGTATCTATATTATCTATGGTCTCTTTATTCTCTATATTCTCTATGGTCTCTATATTCTCTATGGTCTCTATATTCTCTATGGTCTCTATATTCTCTATGGTGTCTATATTCTCTATATTCTCTATGGTCTCTATATTCTCTATGGTCTCTATATTCTCTATGGTGTCTATATTCTCAATGGTCTCTATATTCTCTATGGTCTCTATATTCTCTATGGTCTCTATATTCTCTATGGTCTCTATATTCTCTATGGTCTCTATGGTCTCTATATTCTCCATGGTGTCTATATTCTCTATGGTGTCTATATTCTCTATGGTGTCTATATTCTCTATATTCTTTATAATTCTTTATAATTCTTTATTCTTTATAATCTCTATGGTCTCTATGATGTCTATATTCTCTATGGTCTCTATATTATCTATGGTGTCTATATTCTCTATATTCTCTATATTCTCTATGGTCTCTATATTCTCTATGGTCTCTATATTCTCTATGGTCTCTATATTCTCTATGGTCTCTAT
This sequence comes from Oncorhynchus mykiss, assembly GCF_057628025.1. NCBI lineage: Eukaryota > Metazoa > Chordata > Actinopteri > Salmoniformes > Salmonidae > Oncorhynchus > Oncorhynchus mykiss. Next base: position 41,257,859 of record NC_143035.1, read on the forward strand.
ATTCTCTATGGTCTCTATGGTCTCTATATTCTCCATGGTGTCTATATTCTCTATGGTGTCTATATTCTCTATGGTGTCTATATTCTCTATATTCTCTATGGTCTCAATAATCTCTATGGTCTCTATATTCTCTATGGTCTCTATGATCTCTATATTCTCTATATTCTCTATGGTCTCTATATTCTCTATGGTGTCTATATTCTCTATGGTGTCTATAATCTCTATATTCTCTATGGTGTCTATATTCTCTATATTCTCTATGGTCTCTATATTCTCTATATTCTCTATGGTGTCTATATTCTCTATATTATCTATGGTGTCTATATTCTCTATGGTTTCTATATTCTCTATGGTCTCTATATTCTCTATGGTGTCTTTATTCTCTATGGTGTCTATATTCTCTATGGTCTCTATATTCTCTATGGTCTCTATATTCTCTATGGTCTCTATATCCTCTATATTCTCTATATTCTCTATGGTCTCTATATTCTCTATGGTGTCTATATTCTCTATGGTCTCTATATTCTCTATGGTGTCTATATTCTCTATGGTCTCTATATAGTCCCTATAGTTATATCATCTATAGTCCCTACAGTTATATAATCTATAGTCCCTATAGTTATATCATCTATAGTCCCTATAGTTATATCATCTATAGTCCCTATAGTTATATCATCTATAGTCCCTATAGTTATATCATCTATAGTCCCTATAGTTATATCATCTATAGTCCCTGTAGTTATATCATCTATAGTCCCTGTAGTTATATCATCTATAGTCCCTATAGTTATATCATCTATAGTCCCTATAGTTATATCATCTATAGTCCCTATAGTTATATCATCTATAGTCCCTGTAGTTATATCATCTATAGTCCCTATAGTTATATCATCTATAGTCCCTATAGTTATATCATCTATAGTCCCTATAGATATATAATCTATAGTCCCTATAGTTATATCATCTATAGTCCCTATAGTTATATCATCTATAGTCCCTGTAGTTTTATCATCTATAGTCCCTAAAGCATCTATAGTCCCTGTAGTTATATCATCTATAGTCCCTATAGTTGTCATCTATAGTCCCTGTAGTTATATCATCTATAGTCCCTATAGTTATATCATCTATAGTCCCTATAGTCATATCATCTATGGTCCCTAAAACATCTACATTCCCTGTAGCTATGTCATCTATAGTCCCTGTAGTTATATCATCTATAGTCCCTGTAGTTATATCATCTATAGTCCCTATAGTTATATCATCTATAGTCCCTATAGTTATATCATCTATAGTCCCTGTAGTTATATCATCTATAGTCCCTATAGTTATATCATCTATAGTCCCTATAGTTGTCATCTATAGTCCCTATAGTTATATCATCTATAGTTCCTGTAGTTATATCATCTATAGTCCCTACAGCATCTATAGTCCCTATAGTTATATCATCTATAGTCCCTATAGTTATATCATCTATGGTCCCTAAAACATCTACATTCCCTGTAGCTATGTCATCTATAGTCCCCTGTAGTTATATCATCTATAGTCCCTGTAGTTATATCATCTATAGTCCCTATAGTTATATCATCTATAGTCCCTATAGTTATATCATCTATAGTCCCTGTAGTTATATCATCTATAGTCCCTATAGTCATATCATCTATTGTCCCTAAAACATATATAGTCCCTGTAGTTATATCATCTATAGTCCCTCCCTACAGCTTCTATAGTCCCCTGTAGTTATATCATCTATAGTCCCTAAAACATCTATAGTCCCCTGTAGTTATATCATCTATGGTCCCTATAGTTATTTCATCCATAGTCCCTATAGTTCATGGTCTCTATATTCTATATGGTCTCTATATTCTCTATGGTCTCTATGGTCTCTATATTCTCTATGGTCTCTATATTCTCTATGGTCTCTATATTCTCCATATTCTCTATGGTCTCTATATTCTCTATGGTGTCTATATTCTCTATGGTGTCTATGTTCTCTATGGTCTCTATATTCTCTATGGTCTCTATATTCTCTATGGTCTCTATATTCTCTATGGTCTCTATATTCTCTATGGTCTCTATGGTCTCTATATTCTCTATGGTGTCTATATTCTCTATGGTGTCTATATTCTCTATGGTGTCTATATTCTCTATATTCTCTATGGTCTCAATAATCTCTATGGTCTCTATATTCTCTATGGTCTCTATGATCTCTATATTCTCTATATTCTCTATGGTGTCTATGTTCTCTATGGTCTCTATATTCTCTATGGTCTCTATATTCTCTATGGTCTCTATGGTCTCTATATTCTCCATGGTGTCTATATTCTCTATGGTGTCTATATTCTCTATGGTGTCTATATTCTCTATATTCTCTATGGTCTCAATAATCTCTATGGTCTCTATATTCTCTATGGTCTCTATGATCTCTATATTCTCTATATTCTCTATGGTCTCTATATTCTCTATGGTCTCTATATTCTCTATGGTGTCTATATTCTCTATGGTGTCTATAATCTCTATATTCTCTATGGTGTCTATATTCTCTATATTCTCTATGGTCTCTATATTCTCTATATTCTCTATGGTCTCTATATTCTCTATGGTCTCTATATTCTCTATGGTCTCTATATTCTCTATGGTGTCTATATTCTCTATGGTGTCTATAATCTCTATATTCTCTATGGTGTCTATATTCTCTATATTCTCTATGGTCTCTATATTCTCTATATTCTCTATGGTGTCTATATTCTCTGTATTATCTATGGTGTCTATATTCTCTACGGTTTCTATATTCTCTATGGTCTCTATATTCTCTATGGTGTCTTTATTCTCTATGGTGTCTATATTCTCTATGGTCTCTATATTCTCTATGGTCTCTATATTCTCTATGGTCTCTATATCCTCTATATTCTCTATATTTTCTATGGTCTCTATATTCTCTATGGTCTCTATGGTCTCTATATTCTCTATGGTCTCTATATTCTCTATGGTGTCTATATTCTCTATGGTCTCTATATTCTCTATGGTGTCTATATTCTCTATATTCTCTATGGTCTCTATATTCTCTATGGTGTCTATATTCTCTATGGTGTCTATATTCTCTATATTCTCTATGGTCTCTATATTTTCTATGGTCTCAATATTCTCTATATTCTCTATTGTGTCTATATTCTCTATGGTCTCTATATTCTCTATGGTCTCTATATTCTCTATGGTCTCTATATTCTCTATGGTGTCTATATTCTCTATGGTCTCTATATTCTCTATGGTGTCTATATTCTCTATATGCTCTATGGTCTCTATATTCTCTATGGTCTCTATATACTCTATGGTATCTATATTATCTATGGTCTCTTTATTCTCTATATTCTCTATGGTCTCTATATTCTCTATGGTCTCTATATTCTCTATGGTCTCTATATTCTCTATGGTGTCTATATTCTCTATATTCTCTATGGTCTCTATATTCTCTATGGTCTCTATATTCTCTATGGTGTCTATATTCTCAATGGTCTCTATATTCTCTATGGTCTCTATATTATCTATGGTGTCTATATTCTCTATATTCTCTATGGTCTCTATATTCTCTATGGTGTCTATATTCTCTATATGCTCTATGGTCTCTATATTCTCTATGGTCTCTATATACTCTATGGTATCTATATTATCTATGGTCTCTTTATTCTCTATATTCTCTATGGTCTCTATATTCTCTATGGTCTCTATATTCTCTATGGTCTCTATATTCTCTATGGTGTCTATATTCTCTATATTCTCTATGGTCTCTATATTCTCTATGGTCTCTATATTCTCTATGGTGTCTATATTCTCAATGGTCTCTATATTCTCTATGGTCTCTATATTCTCTATGGTCTCTATATTCTCTATGGTCTCTATATTCTCTATGGTCTCTATGGTCTCTATATTCTCCATGGTGTCTATATTCTCTATGGTGTCTATATTCTCTATGGTGTCTATATTCTCTATATTCTTTATAATTCTTTATAATTCTTTATTCTTTATAATCTCTATGGTCTCTATGATGTCTATATTCTCTATGGTCTCTATATTATCTATGGTGTCTATATTCTCTATATTCTCTATATTCTCTATGGTCTCTATATTCTCTATGGTCTCTATATTCTCTATGGTCTCTATATTCTCTATGGTCTCTATGGTCTCTATATTCTCCATGGTGTCTATATTCTCTATGGTGTCTATATTCTCTATGGTGTCTATATTCTCTATATTCTCTATGGTCTCAATAATCTCTATGGTCTCTATATTCTCTATGGTCTCTATGATCTCTATATTCTCTATATTCTCTATGGTCTCTATATTCTCTATGGTGTCTATATTCTCTATGGTGTCTATAATCTCTATATTCTCTATGGTGTCTATATTCTCTATATTCTCTATGGTCTCTATATTCTCTATATTCTCTATGGTGTCTATATTCTCTATATTATCTATGGTGTCTATATTCTCTATGGTTTCTATATTCTCTATGGTCTCTATATTCTCTATGGTGTCTTTATTCTCTATGGTGTCTATATTCTCTATGGTCTCTATATTCTCTATGGTCTCTATATTCTCTATGGTCTCTATATCCTCTATATTCTCTATATTCTCTATGGTCTCTATATTCTCTATGGTGTCTATATTCTCTATGGTCTCTATATTCTCTATGGTGTCTATATTCTCTATGGTCTCTATATTCTCTATGGTGTCTATATTCTCTATGGTGTCTATATTCTCTATATTCTCTATGGTCTCTATATTCTCTATGGTCTCAATATTCTCTATATTCTCTATTGTGTCTATATTCTCTATGGTCTCTATATTCTCTATGGTCTCTATATTCTCTATGGTCTCTATATTCTCTATGGTGTCTATATTCTCTATGGTCTCTATATTCTCTATGGTGTCTATATTCTCTATATGCTCTATGGTCTCTATATTCTCTATGGTCTCTATATACTCTATGGTATCTATATTATCTATGGTCTCTTTATTCTCTATATTCTCTATGGTCTCTATATTCTCTATGGTCTCTATATTCTCTATGGTCTCTATATTCTCTATGGTGTCTATATTCTCTATATTCTCTATGGTCTCTATATTCTCTATGGTGTCTATATTCTCAATGGTCTCTATATTCTCTATGGTCTCTATATTATCTATGGTGTCTATATTCTCTATATTCTCTATGGTCTCTATATTCTCTATGGTGTCTATATTCTCTATATGCTCTATGGTCTCTATATTCTCTATGGTCTCTATATACTCTATGGTATCTATATTATCTATGGTCTCTTTATTCTCTATATTCTCTATGGTCTCTATATTCTCTATGGTCTCTATATTCTCTATGGTCTCTATATTCTCTATGGTGTCTATATTCTCTATATTCTCTATGGTCTCTATATTCTCTATGGTCTCTATATTCTCTATGGTGTCTATATTCTCAATGGTCTCTATATTCTCTATGGTCTCTATATTATCTATGGTGTCTATATTCTCTATATTCTCTATGGTCTCTATATTCTCTATGGTGTCTATATTCTCTATGGTCTCTATATTCTCTATATTCTCTATGGTGTCTATGATCTCTATATTATCTATGGTGTCTATATTCTCTATATTCTCTATGATCTCTATATTCTCTACGGTCTCTAAATTCTCTATGGTCTCTATATTATCTATGGTCTCTATATTCTCTATGGTCTCTATATACTCTATGGTCTCTATATTATCTATGGTCTCTTTATTCTCTATATTCTCTATGGTCTCTATATTCTCTATGGTCTCTATATTCTCTATGGTCTCTATATTCTCTATGGTCTCTATATTCTCTATGGTGTCTATATTCTCTATATTCTCTATGGTCTCTATATTCTCTATGGTCTCTATATTCTCTATGGTCTCTATGATCTCTATATTCTCGATGGTCTCTATATTCTCTATATTCTCTATGGTCTCTATATTCTCCATGGTGTCTATATTCTCTATATTCTCTATGGTGTCTATATTATCTATATTCTCTATGGTGTCTATATTCTCTATATTCTCTATGGTCTCTATATTCTATATGGTCTCTATATTCTCTATGGTCTCTATGATCTCTATATTCTCTATATTCTCTATGTTCTATATGGTGTCTATATTCTCTATATTCTCTATGGTGTCTATATTCTCTATGGTCTCTATGATCTCTGTATTCTCTATGGTCTCTATATTCTCTATGGTCTCTATGATCTCTATATTCTCTATATTCTCTATGGTGTCTATATTCTCTATGGTCTCTATATTCTCTATGGTCTCTATATTATCTATGGTGCCTATATGATCTATGGTGTCTATATTCTCTATAGTCTCTATATTCTCTATGGTGTCTATATTCTCTATATTCTCTATGGTCTCTATATTCTCTGTGGTCTCTACATTCTCCATGGTGTCTATATTCTCTATGGTCTCTATATTATCTATGGTGCCTATATTATCTATGGTGCCTATATTATCTATGGTGTCTATATTCTCTATAGTCTCTATATTCGCTATGGTGTCTATATTCTCTATGGTCTCTATATTCTCTATGGTCTCTATATTCTCTATGGTCTCTATATTCTCTATGGTCTCTATATTCTCCATGGGGTCTATATTCTCCATGGGGTCTATATTCTCTATGGTGTCTATATTATCTATGGTGTCTATATTATCTATGGTCTCTATATTCTCTATGGCCTCTATATTCTCTATATTCTCTATGGTGTCTATATTCTCCATGGTCTCTATATTCTCTATGGTCTCTATATTCTCTATGGTGTCTATATTATATAAATTCTTGTCATGCGTAGGTGTAATAGGTGGCAGGGAAGTCAGGCGCAGGAGAATCAAATGGAGTGTAAAATGGAGTCTTTTAATAAAGTCCACGGAGTATGCTCCATAACACTAAATGTACATAAACATGGGTACGAGGACCCGACGCGCACCTATACAACAATCACACTACACTGACAATAAAACAATCTCTGACAAAGACATGAGGGGAAACAGAGGGTTAAATACACAACAGGTAATGAATGGGATTGAAAACAGGTGTGTGGGAAGACAAGACAAAACCAATGGAAAATGAAAAAAGGATCAATGATGGCTAGAAGACCGGTGACGTCGAACGCCGAGCACCGCCCGAACAAGGAGAGGCAACGACTTCGGTAGAAGTCGTGACAATTCTCTATGGTCTCTATATTCTCTATGGTCTCTATATTCTCTATGGTGTCTATATTCTCTATATTCTCTATGGTGTCTATATTATCTATGGTCTCTATGATCTCTATATTCTCTATATTCTCTATGGTCTCTATGATCTCTATATTCTCTATCTTCTCTATGGTGTCTATATTCTCTATGGTCTCTATGATCTCTATTTTCTATATGGTCTCTATATTCTCTATGGTCTCTATATTCTCTATGGTCTCAATATTCTCTATGGTCTTTATATTCTCTATATTCTCTATGGTCTCTATATGCTCTATGGTCTCTATATTCTCTATGGTCTCTATATTCTTTATAATCTCTATGGTCTCTATGATGTCTATATTCTCTATGGTCTCTATATTATCTATGGTGTCTATATTCTCTATGGTCTCTATATTATCTACGGTGTCTATATTCTCTATGGTCTCTATATTCTCTATGGTCTCTATATTCTCTATGGTCTCTATGGTCTCTATATTATCTATGGTGTCTATATTCTCTATGGTCTCTATATTATATATGGTGCCTATATTATCTATGGTGTCTATATTCTCTATAGTCTCTATATTCTCTATGGTCTCTATATTCTCTATGGTCTCTATATTATCTATGGTCTCTATATTCTCTATGGTCTCTATATTCTCTATGGTGTCTATATTCTCTATGGTCTCTATATTCTCTATGGTCTCTATATTCTCTATGGTCTCTATATTCTCTATGGTCTCTATGGTCTCTATATTATCTATGGTGTCTATATTCTCTATGGTCTCTATATTATATATGGTGCCTATATTATCTATGGTGTCTATATTCTCTATAGTCTCTATATTCTCTATTGTGTCTATATTCTCTATGGTCTCTATATTCTCTATGGTCTCTATATTCTCTATGGTCTCTATATTCTCTATGGTGTCTATATTCTCTATGGTCTCTATATTCTCTATGGTGTCTATATTCTCTATATTCTCTATGGTCTCTATATTCTCTATATTCTCTATGGTGTCTATATTCTCTATATTATCTATGGTGTCTATATTCTCTATGGTTTCTATATTCTCTATGGTCTCTATATTCTCTATGGTGTCTTTATTCTCTATGGTGTCTATATTCTCTATGGTCTCTATATTCTCTATGGTCTCTATATTCTCTATGGTCTCTATATCCTCTATATTCTCTATATTCTCTATGGTCTCTATATTCTCTATGGTGTCTATATTCTCTATGGTCTCTATATTCTCTATGGTGTCTATATTCTCTATGGTCTCTATATTCTCTATGGTGTCTATATTCTCTATGGTGTCTATATTCTCTATGGTCTCTATATTCTCTATGGTCTCAATATTCTCTATATTCTCTATTGTGTCTATATTCTCTATGGTCTCTATATTCTCTATGGTCTCTATATTCTCTATGGTCTCTATATTCTCTATGGTGTCTATATTCTCTATGGTCTCTATATTCTCTATGGTGTCTATATTCTCTATATGCTCTATGGTCTCTATATTCTCTATGGTCTCTATATACTCTATGGTATCTATATTATCTATGGTCTCTTTATTCTCTATATTCTCTATGGTCTCTATATTATCTATGGTCTCTATATTCTCTATGGTCTCTATATTCTCTATGGTGTCTATATTCTCTATATTCTCTATGGTCTCTATATTCTCTATGGTGTCTATATTCTCAATGGTCTCTATATTCTCTATGGTCTCTATATTATCTATGGTGTCTATATTCTCTATATTCTCTATGGTCTCTATATTCTCTATGGTGTCTATATTCTCTATATGCTCTATGGTCTCTATATTCTCTATGGTCTCTATATACTCTATGGTATCTATATTATCTATGGTCTCTTTATTCTCTATATTCTCTATGGTCTCTATATTCTCTATGGTCTCTATATTCTCTATGGTGTCTATATTCTCTATGGTGTCTATATTCTCTATATTCTCTATGGTCTCTATATTCTCTATGGTCTCTATATTCTCTATGGTGTCTATATTCTCAATGGTCTCTATATTCTCTATGGTCTCTATATTATCTATGGTGTCTATATTCTCTATATTCTCTATGGTCTCTATATTCTCTATGGTGTCTATATTCTCTATGGTCTCTATATTCTCTATGGTGTCTATGATCTCTATATTATCTATGGTGTCTATATTCTCTATATTCTCTATGATCTCTATATTCTCTACGGTCTCTAAATTCTCTACGGTCTCTATATTATCTATGGTCTCTATATTCTCTATGGTCTCTATATACTCTATGGTCTCTATATTATCTATGGTCTCTTTATTCTCTATATTCTCTATGGTCTCTATATTCTCTATGGTCTCTATATTCTCTATGGTCTCTATATTCTCTATGGTCTCTATATTCTCTATGGTGTCTATATTCTCTATATTCTCTATGGTCTCTATATTCTCTATGGTCTCTATATTCTCCATGGGGTCTATATTCTCCATGGGGTCTATATTCTCTATGGTGTCTATATTATCTATGGTGTCTATATTATCTATGGTCTCTATATTCTCTATGGCCTCTATATTCTCTATATTCTCTATGGTGTCTATATTCTCCATGGTCTCTATATTCTCTATGGTCTCTATATTCTCTATGGTGTCTATATTATATAAATTCTTGTCATGCGTAGGTGTAATAGGTGGCAGGGAAGTCAGGCGCAGGAGAATCAAATGGAGTGTAAAATGGAGTCTTTTAATAAAGTCCACGGAGTATGCTCCATAACACTAAATGTACATAAACATGGGTACGAGGACCCGACGCGCACCTATACAACAATCACACTACACTGACAATAAAACAATCTCTGACAAAGACATGAGGGGAAACAGAGGGTTAAATACACAACAGGTAATGAATGGGATTGAAAACAGGTGTGTGGGAAGACAAGACAAAACCAATGGAAAATGAAAAAAGGATCAATGATGGCTAGAAGACCGGTGACGTCGAACGCCGAGCACCGCCCGAACAAGGAGAGGCAACGACTTCGGTAGAAGTCGTGACAATTCTCTATGGTCTCTATATTCTCTATGGTCTCTATATTCTCTATGGTGTCTATATTCTCTATATTCTCTATGGTGTCTATATTATCTATGGTCTCTATGATCTCTATATTCTCTATATTCTCTATGGTCTCTATGATCTCTATATTCTCTATCTTCTCTATGGTGTCTATATTCTCTATGGTCTCTATGATCTCTATTTTCTATATGGTCTCTATATTCTCTATGGTCTCTATATTCTCTATGGTCTCAATATTCTCTATGGTCTTTATATTCTCTATGGTCTCTATATGCTCTATGGTCTCTATATTCTCTATGGTCTCTATATTCTTTATAATCTCTATGGTCTCTATGATGTCTATATTCTCTATGGTCTCTATATTATCTATGGTGTCTATATTCTCTATGGTCTCTATATTATCTACGGTGTCTATATTCTCTATGGTCTCTATATTCTCTATGGTCTCTATATTCTCTATGGTCTCTATGGTCTCTATATTATCTATGGTGTCTATATTCTCTATGGTCTCTATATTATATATGGTGCCTATATTATCTATGGTGTCTATATTCTCTATAGTCTCTATATTCTCTATGGTCTCTATATTCTCTATGGTCTCTATATTATCTATGGTCTCTATATTCTCTATGGTCTCTATATTCTCTATGGTGTCTATATTCTCTATGGTCTCTATATTCTCTATGGTCTCTATATTCTCTATGGTCTCTATATTCTCTATGGTCTCTATGGTCTCTATATTATCTATGGTGTCTATATTCTCTATGGTCTCTATATTATATATGGTGCCTATATTATCTATGGTGTCTATATTCTCTATAGTCTCTATATTCTCTATTGTGTCTATATTCTCTATGGTCTCTATATTCTCTATGGTCTCTATATTCTCTATGGTCTCTATATTCTCTATGGTGTCTATATTCTCTATGGTCTCTATATTCTCTATGGTGTCTATATTCTCTATATTCTCTATGGTCTCTATATTCTCTATATTCTCTATGGTGTCTATATTCTCTATATTATCTATGGTGTCTATATTCTCTATGGTTTCTATATTCTCTATGGTCTCTATATTCTCTATGGTGTCTTTATTCTCTATGGTGTCTATATTCTCTATGGTCTCTATATTCTCTATGGTCTCTATATTCTCTATGGTCTCTATATCCTCTATATTCTCTATATTCTCTATGGTCTCTATATTCTCTATGGTGTCTATATTCTCTATGGTCTCTATATTCTCTATGGTGTCTATATTCTCTATGGTCTCTATATTCTCTATGGTGTCTATATTCTCTATGGTGTCTATATTCTCTATGGTCTCTATATTCTCTATGGTCTCAATATTCTCTATATTCTCTATTGTGTCTATATTCTCTATGGTCTCTATATTCTCTATGGTCTCTATATTCTCTATGGTCTCTATATTCTCTATGGTGTCTATATTCTCTATGGTCTCTATATTCTCTATGGTGTCTATATTCTCTATATGCTCTATGGTCTCTATATTCTCTATGGTCTCTATATACTCTATGGTATCTATATTATCTATGGTCTCTTTATTCTCTATATTCTCTATGGTCTCTATATTATCTATGGTCTCTATATTCTCTATGGTCTCTATATTCTCTATGGTGTCTATATTCTCTATATTCTCTATGGTCTCTATATTCTCTATGGTGTCTATATTCTCAATGGTCTCTATATTCTCTATGGTCTCTATATTATCTATGGTGTCTATATTCTCTATATTCTCTATGGTCTCTATATTCTCTATGGTGTCTATATTCTCTATATGCTCTATGGTCTCTATATTCTCTATGGTCTCTATATACTCTATGGTATCTATATTATCTATGGTCTCTTTATTCTCTATATTCTCTATGGTCTCTATATTCTCTATGGTCTCTATATTCTCTATGGTCTCTATATTCTCTATGGTGTCTATATTCTCTATATTCTCTATGGTCTCTATATTCTCTATGGTCTCTATATTCTCTATGGTGTCTATATTCTCAATGGTCTCTATATTCTCTATGGTCTCTATATTATCTATGGTGTCTATATTCTCTATATTCTCTATGGTCTCTATATTCTCTATGGTGTCTATATTCTCTATGGTCTCTATATTCTCTATGGTGTCTATGATCTCTATATTATCTATGGTGTCTATATTCTCTATATTCTCTATGATCTCTATATTCTCTACGGTCTCTAAATTCTCTACGGTCTCTATATTATCTATGGTCTCTATATTCTCTATGGTCTCTATATACTCTATGGTCTCTATATTATCTATGGTCTCTTTATTCTCTATATTCTCTATGGTCTCTATATTCTCTATGGTCTCTATATTCTCTATGGTCTCTATATTCTCTATGGTCTCTATATTCTCTATGGTGTCTATATTCTCTATATTCTCTATGGTCTCTATATTCTCTATGGTCTCTATATTCTCTATGGTCTCTATGATCTCTATATTCTCGATGGTCTCTATATTCTCTATATTCTCTATGGTCTCTATATTCTCCATGGTGTCTATATTCTCTATATTCTCTATGGTGTCTATATTATCTATATTCTCTATGGTGTCTATATTCTCTATATTCTCTATGGTCTCTATATTCTATATGGTCTCTATGGTCTCTATGATCTCTATATTCTCTATATTCTCTATGTTCTATATGGTGTCTATATTCTCTATATTCTCTATGGTGTCTATATTCTCTATGGTCTCTATGATCTCTGTATTCTCTATGGTCTCTATATTCTCTATGGTCTCTATGATCTCTATATTCTCTATATTCTCTATGGTGTCTATATTCTCTATGGTCTCTATATTCTCTATGGTCTCTATATTATCTATGGTGCCTATATGATCTATGGTGTCTATATTCTCTATAGTCTCTATATTCTCTATGGTGTCTATATTCTCTATATTCTCTATGGTCTCTATATTCTCTGTGGTCTCTACATTCTCCATGGTGTCTATATTCTCTATGGTCTCTATATTATCTATGGTGCCTATATTATCTATGGTGTCTATATTCTCTATAGTCTCTATATTCGCTATGGTGTCTATATTCTCTATATTCTCTATGGTCTCTATATTCTCTATGGTCTCTATATTCTCTATGGTCTCTATATTCTCTATGGTCTCTATATTCTCCATGGGGTCTATATTCTCCATGGGGTCTATATTCTCTATGGTGTCTATATTATCTATGGTGTCTATATTATCTATGGTCTCTATATTCTCTATGGCCTCTATATTCTCTATATTCTCTATGGTGTCTATATTCTCCATGGTCTCTATATTCTCTATGGTCTCTATATTCTCTATGGTGTCTATATTATATAAATTCTTGTCATGCGTAGGTGTAATAGGTGGCAGGGAAGTCAGGCGCAGGAGAATCAAATGGAGTGTAAAATGGAGTCTTTTAATAAAGTCCACGGAGTATGCTCCATAACACTAAATGTACATAAACATGGGTACGAGGACCCGACGCGCACCTATACAACAATCACACTACACTGACAATAAAACAATCTCTGACAAAGACATGAGGGGAAACAGAGGGTTAAATACACAACAGGTAATGAATGGGATTGAAAACAGGTGTGTGGGAAGACAAGACAAAACCAATGGAAAATGAAAAAAGGATCAATGATGGCTAGAAGACCGGTGACGTCGAACGCCGAGCACCGCCCGAACAAGGAGAGGCAACGACTTCGGTAGAAGTCGTGACAATTCTCTATGGTCTCTATATTCTCTATGGTCTCTATATTCTCTATGGTGTCTATATTCTCTATATTCTCTATGGTGTCTATATTATCTATGGTCTCTATGATCTCTATATTCTCTATATTCTCTATGGTCTCTATGATCTCTATATTCTCTATATTCTCTATGGTGTCTATATTCTCTATGGTCTCTATGATCTCTATTTTCTATATGGTCTCTATATTCTCTATGGTCTCTATATTCTCTATGGTCTCAATATTCTCTATGGTCTTTATATTCTCTATATTCTCTATGGTCTCTATATGCTCTATGGTCTCTATATTCTCTATGGTCTCTATATTCTTTATAATCTCTATGGTCTCTATGATGTCTATATTCTCTATGGTCTCTATATTATCTATGGTGTCTATATTCTCTATGGTCTCTATATTATCTACGGTGTCTATATTCTCTATGGTCTCTATATTCTCTATGGTCTCTATATTCTCTATGGTCTCTATGGTCTCTATATTATCTATGGTGTCTATATTCTCTATGGTCTCTATATTATATATGGTGCCTATATTATCTATGGTGTCTATATTCTCTATAGTCTCTATATTCTCTATGGTCTCTATATTCTCTATGGTCTCTATATTATCTATGGTCTCTATATTATCTATGGTCTCTATATTATCTATGGTCTCTATATTCTCTATGGTGTCTATATTATCTATGGTGTCTATATTATCTATGGTCTCTATATTCTCTATGGTCTCTATATTCTCTATGGTCTCTATATTCTCTATGGTCTCTATATTCTCTATGGTCTCTATATTCTCTATGGTCTCTATATTTTCTATATTCTCTATGGTCTCTATATTTTCTATGGTGTCTATATTATATATATTCTCTATATTCTCTATGGTCTCTATATTCTCTATGGTGTCTATATTCTCTATGGTCTCTATCTTCTCTATGTTCTCTATATTCTCTATGGTGTCTATATTCTCTATGGTCTCTATATTCTCTATGGTGTCTATATTCTCTATATTCTCTATTGTGTCTATATTCTCTATATTCTCTATGGTCTCTATATTCTCTATGGTGTCTATGGTCTCTATATTCTCTATGGTCTCTATATTCTCTATATTCTCTACGGTCTCTATGATCTCTACATTCTCTATAATCTCTATATTCTCTATGGTGTCTATATTCTCTATGGTCTCTATATTCTCTATGGTGTCTATGGTCTCTATATTCTCTATGGTGTCTATATTCTCTATGGTCTCTATATTCTCTATGGTCTCTATGGTGTCTATTCTCTATTGTCCCCCCCCCCCCAATAAATCAGAACACAACACCCTCCCCCCCCTAATAAATCAGAACCCCCCCCCCAATAAATCAGAACACAACACCCCCCCCCCCCCCCTAATAAATCAGAACACAACACCCCCCCCCCCCTAATAAATCAGAACACAACCCCCCCCCTAATAAATCAGAACACAACACCCCCCCCCCCCTAATAAATCAGAACACAACACCCCCCCCCCCCCCCCCCCCCCCCCCCCCCCCCCCCCCCCCCCCCTAATAAATCAGAACACAACACCTTCCCCCCCCATAATAAATCAGGACCCAACACCCCCCCCTAATAAATCAGGACCCAACACCCCCCCCCCTGATAAATCAGAACACAACACCCCCCCCCCCCCCCCCCCCCCCCTAATAAATCAGAACACAACACCCCCCCCCTAATAAATCAGAACACAACCCCCCCCTAATAAATCAGAACACAACACCCCCCCCCCCCTAATAAATCAGAACACAACACCTCCCCCCCTAATAAATCAGAACACAACACCTCCCCCCCCTAATAAATCAGGACCCAACACCCCCCCCTAATAAATCAGAACACACCCCCCCCCCCCCTAATAAATCAGAATACAACCCCCCCCCCCCCTAATAACTCAGAACACAACTTGAGATAAAAATAATAGCATACAAGTAGTTCTACTACGACGAACTAGTGCATGGCCCTACGAACTAGAGCATGGCCCGAATAACTAGTGCATGGCCCGACGAACTAGTGCATGGCCCGAAGAACTAGTGCATGGCCCGACGAACTAGTGCATGGCCCGACGAACTAGTGCATGGCCCGACGAACTAGTGCATGGCCCGACGAACCAGTGCATGGCCCGACGAACTAGTGCATGGCCCGAAGAACTAGTGCATGGCCCGACGAACTAGAGCATGGCCCGACGAACTAGTGCATGGCCCGACGAACTAGTGCATGGCCCGACGAACTAGTGCATGGCCCGAAGAATTAGTGCATGGCCCGACGAACTAGTGCATGGCCCGACGAACTAGAGCATGGCCCGACGAACTAGTGCATGGCCCTACGAACTAGTGCATGGCCCGAAGAACTAGTGCATGGCCCGACAAACTAGTGCATGGCCCGAAGAACTAGTGCATGGCCCGACGAACTAGTGCATGGCCCGACGAACTAGTGCATGGCCCGACGAACTAGTGCATGGCCCGACGAACCAAGTCTCGGGCCTTTGGAAGGAACATTTTACAGGCCCATCTCTTGACATCGGAGGGAGCATTGAGCAGTTTAAGCAAATTTCTTGCCATGAGTGAAGAGTTTTAAAGCTTAAATTACAGTGCATTTAAAAATATCAATCTTTTTTTAATGGAATACAAGAAGTATCGAGCTGAAAAATGTATAGATGGTGGAGTACTGTGGATATCAATGTCCTTGTGAGTCTCCCAGGTCTTGTTGCCCAGGGTTCAAGGCGCTGCATGGTCAATCCGACGTCTGCATTGGTCGTACAGCATTTACGGTGATACGGCCTCTGCAGAAGTCACGGCATTCATATTTCTTGCGCTTCACGGAGAAGAGCTGTTTGGGAAGGAATTTATCAAAGTGAGTGAGTGTGTGTTTATACAGGACCTCCCACCCCTACCTACCGTCAACCAATCAAAGCCCTAAGGCATTGTTACAAAATGTGGGAGCTGTACGACGATGTGGTACGGACCTCCATTTGGCCTCTGCATGCCTCCGGAGGATCCAAAGTTGCTTCACATCCTCCATACGATCAGATCGAGCATAAATTGGCTCCTAAGAACTTTGTAGACTCATAATACTACATCGATCTCTAAACTTATTCCACGGATCCCTTGGCCAAAATTAATCAAATCTGTAGTCCGTAATATTCATATGAATATCAGGCTGCTGACCCCCTGCAGTACAGACCCCACTTTGAGAACCCCTGGTACAGGGGATAGGGTGCCATTTGGTGATGTACCCCTTATATCTTGTAAGGGTTGTGGGTAATATCACCTTGAGCAGTGCTTCTACTGAACTGGGATAAGTTTCTCTAGAAAACGAGCATTAAGCATTAGCATTAAGATCATTGTCTACCAATGGATTTAAGATGTTCTTTATGTTCTTAAGAAACACACCCCGGGCACAGATTAAGATTACTGTACCTGTCCCGCAGGTGTGAAGTTCGGATGTACCGATCCTGTGCAGGTGTTCGTTACATGTGGTCTGCCACCAGATTTGGAAGGATGGCTCCGCGAGACGCTGAGTGCCTTCAGGATGTTACCCACTGAGGTGTGCTGAGTGACTGCCTGCTACCCACTGAGGTGTGCTGAGTGACTGCCTGTTACCCACTGAGGTGTGCTGAGTGACTGCCTTCCGTCAGGATGTTACCCACTGAGGTGTGCTGAGTGACTGCAGGATGTTACCCACTGAGGTGTGCTGAGTGACTGCCTGTTACCCACTGAGGTGTGCTGAGTGACTGCCTGTTACCCACTGAGGTGTGCTGAGTGACTGCCTGTTACCCACTGAGGTGTGCTGAGTGCCTGCCTGTTACCCACTGAGGTGTGCTGAGTGACTGCCTGTTACCTACTGAGGTGTGCTGAGTGACTGCCTGTTACCCACTGAGGTGTGCTGAGTGCCTGCCTGTTACCCACTGAGGTGTGCTGAGTGACTGCCTGTTACCTACTGAGGTGTGCTGAGTGACTGCCTGTTACCCACTGAGGTGTGCTGAGTGACTGCCTGTTACCCACTGAGGTGTGCTGAGTGACTGCCTGTTACCCACTGAGGTGTGCTGAGTGACTGCCTGTTACCCACTGAGGTGTGCTGAGTGACTGCCTGTTACCCACTGAGGTGTGCTGGGTGACTGCCTGTTACCCACTGAGGTGTGCTGAGTGACTGCCTGTTACCCACTGAGGTGTGCTGAGTGACTGCCTGTTACCCACTGAGGTGTGCTGAGTGACTGCCTGTTACCCACTGAGGTGTGCTGAGTGACTGCCTGTTACCCACTGAGGTGTGCTGAGTGACTGCCTGTTACCCACTGAGGTGTGCTGAGTGACTGCCTGTTACCCACTGAGGTGTGCTGAGTGACTGCCTGTTACCCACTGAGGTGTGCTGAGTGACTGCCTGTTACCCACTGAGGTGTGCTGGGTGACTGCCTGTTACCCACTGAGGTGTGCTGAGTGACTGCCTGTTACCCACTGAGGTGTGCTGAGTGACTGCCTGTTACCCACTGAGGTGTGCTGAGTGACTGCCTGTTACCCACTGAGGTGTGCTGAGTGACTGCCTGTTACCCACTGAGGTGTGCTGAGTGACTGCCTGTTACCCACTGAGGTATGCTGAGTGACTGCCTGTTACCCACTGAGGTGTGCTGAGTGACTGCCTGTTACCCACTGAGGTGTGCTGAGTGACTGCCTGTTACCCACTGAGGTGTGCTGAGTGACTGCCTGTTACCCACTGAGGTGTGCTGAGTGACTGCCTGTTACCCACTGAGGTGTGCTGAGTGACTGCCTGTTACCCACTGAGGTGTGCTGAGTGACTGCCTGTTACCCACTGAGGTGTGCTGAGTGACTGCCTGTTACCCACTGAGGTGTGCTGAGTGCCTTCAGGATGTTACCCACTGAGGTGTGCTGAGTGCCTTCAGGATGTTACCCACTGAGGTGTGCTGAGTGCCTGCCTGCCTTCAGGATGTTACCCACTGAGGTGTGCTGAGTGCCTTCAGGATGTTACCCACTGAGGTGTGCTGAGTGACTGCCTGTTACCCACTGAGGTGTGCTGAGTGCCTTCAGGATGTTACCCACTGAGGTGTGCTGAGTGCCTTCAGGATGTTACCCACTGAGGTGTGCTGAGTGCCTGCCTGTTACCCACTGAGGTGTGCTGAGTGCCTGCCTGTTATCCACTGAGGTGTGCTGAGTGCCTGCCTGCCTTCAGGATGTTACCCACTGAGGTGTGCTGAGTGCCTTCAGGATGTTACCCACTGAGGTGTGCTGAGTGCCTTCAGGATGTTACCCACTGAGGTGTGCTGAGTGCCTTCAGGATGTTACCCACTGAGGTGTGCTGAGTGACTGCCTGTTACCCACTGAGGTGTGCTGAGTGACTGCCTGTTACCCACTGAGGTGTGCTGCCTGCCTTCAGGATGTTACCCCCTGAGGTGTGCTGACCGACTGACTGCCTTCAGGATGTTACCCCCTGAGGTGTGCTAACCGACTGCCTTCAGGATGTTACCCCCTGAGGTGTGCTGAGTGCCTTCAGGATGTTACCCACTGAGGTGTGCTGAGTGCCTTCAGGATGTTACCCCCTGAGGTGTGCTGAGTGCCTTCAGGATGTTACCCACTGAGGTGTGCTGCCTGCCTTCAGGATGTTACCCACTGAGGTGTGCTGAGTGCCTTCAGGATGCTACCCACTGAGGTGTGCTGAGTGACTGCCTGTTACCCACTGAGGTGTGCTGCCTGCCTTCAGGAGGTTACCCCCTGAGGTGTGCTGACCGACTGCCTGCCTTCAGGATGTTACCCCCTGAGGTGTGCTGACCGACTGCCTTCAGGATGTTTATACCCCAACAAGATGCCTTATGGACCTTGCCATAGCAACAACAAAATGTCTATCTGAAGGCACCCAGTCGTCCTCTGTCCCAGTGCTATTATGTACCAGGGTATGCCTGCCTTCAGGATGTTTATACCCCAACAAGATGCCTTATGGACCTATCTGAAGGCACCCAGTCGTCCTCTGTCCCAGTGCTATTATGTACCAGGGTATGCCTGCCTTTTGCATGAATACATGTAATACTAATCACTTCCTTGTTACGCAATTATTTGAGGGAAAACACATTTAAAAAAGGATCCAGTAACATAAAATATTTTATTGGTATTCATCAATAAGCTCAAACATAAACACATTCATAATTTGTATGCATTCATTTAAAGAAAATAATAATAATAATGATTCAACAGTACTTTTTGTTTCCCTTTCGGCCAGTGGATCTGATAGGAGCAACTCACAAGCCAAAAGTGGTCCCCGAATATTGTGTACTACATCACGTATGTGCACCACGCCATCGCTCCTCTCTCTGCTGCGTTAGCATCTTGCTAGCTGTCACTCAAAATGTCAAAAAGGGGCTGAAGCCCGCGGACTACAACTCATTTCTGGCCCATGTGGCGGAAAAGGGGTTAGAAACGAGGGATTTCATGGCTAATTGAGGTAAGACAGTAATTCTGCATGTTTATAAACTGGGTGGTTCGAGCCCTGAATGAGGATTGGCTGACAGCCGTGGTATAATCAGACCGTATAGCATGGATATGACAAAACATGATGTCATTTTTTACTGCTCTAATGACGTTGGCAACCGGTTTCTAATAGCAATAAGGCACCTCTGGGTATGTGATCTATGGCTTAGGAACAGCCCTTAGCTGTGGTATATTGGCCACGTGCCAACGACCCCTCGAGCATTACTGATTAAACTACAGACACATCCAGCCCAAAGAGGGAGGCTGAAAAAAAAAAAAAACAGTCACACCCAGGATGTCTCCAAGTGTCATTTACAACTTCAGCAATTTGACTCACTTTCTGGAGCTAATTTCTTCAAGCATGCCTCATACAGACTTCGATGTCGACGGGCAATCCTGTCTGTTCACAATGTCAAGAGCGAGGTTCACTTCCAAGCAACGTGGACCCCTCTCATCACACTTGTAACAACTTTAAATCTGAAGCAATGAAATGAAAACGCCATAACTAAAAATAAAGAATATATCAGCGAAGAGAGATGAATCAAGAGATTTCTTTTGACATGTGCTTTTTTTTTGAGCAGTCCAGCTAGCAGAAACAAAAAGATTGGATTTTGAAATGAAAGACATGAATATTTAAAATCGTAAGGCTAAAACACAAATGTAAATGAAGATATGTAGTCAGTCTCATCTACAGTGTGAGAAACACAACTATATGAAGGTAAATGAATTACAACAGACAGGAGAAATGCTTCCTGTGACAGAGAAGACAGAAGAGCACAAGAGGTTAAAGAGCTGAAGAGAAGAGAGCACTGAGGCTCAGTCCCAAAATGGCACCCTATTCTCTATTTAGGGCACTATTTTATATCAGGGTCTATAGGACTCTGGGACACTACTTTATATCAGGGTCTATAGGACTCTGGGACACTACTTTATATCAGGGTCTATAGGACTCTGGGACACTACTTGATATCAGGGTCTATAGGACTCTGGTAAAAAGTAGTACACTACATAGGGTGTGAATAAGGGTGTCATTTGGGATACACCCTTTGAGTTGGGAGGGAATGTTGGGTAGGCCTCCAGGTCTAGGATCAGCTTCCCCCTCCCCCAATCCTAACCGTAGACATTAGTGGGGGGGAAATGGTAAACTGACCCAATATCAGCGTCTAAGGACCTGCTTCACTGTGCGGAACTACATCCTCGTGGTGGTTAGACTTTAAGACGATGAAATTATTCAGTTGGTCACAAAAACAGCCAGATGGAAACCTAACTAGAGTCACGAGTCATTTCTAGAGACACGAACCAGGCTCTTGTACTCGCTCCCGATAAAAAAAAATTAAAAAAAGAGGACAAGACCGACGTCGGCCGTGCACAGTAGACCACCTGCTGGGTGAGACTGGTCCTGTCCCTAATGCTGCCGCATACCTCCAACCATTACAGTCAGTTTACATTCTGTGATGTACAGTCACCACTTCCACAGCGTTGAGCCTCGTCGCGGCCACTTTCTGCTACTGGTATGTAACCTTCATTTCTGCAGGTTTGTCTCATTGAGATTAGCATCTACACCCCAACTGATAAGACCACGCCCACATGGAGGAAGTAGAATGTAAACAAGCCCAGTGCCTTCACCTACCTGTCCTGAAGGAAAGGAGACAAGGACGCTAGCTAGGACTATTGTGACCCTAGACACTTTGTGGTAGAAGACAAAGTCTAAAAAGCTCTGTATGGTCAAAACGTCATCTGTAGTGGCCCGTACACCGCTTACTGTGTTGCAGCCTCTGCAGAAGTCAGAGCAAAACATACTTTTTTTTTTGCGTTACGCAGAACTGCTGTGAAGGAAGTTGTCATGGCAGTGAGTTTGTGTTAATACAGGACCCCCCCCCCCCCCCCCCCGCTTACCGTCAACCAATCATGTCAATGCGGAGCTATACCGAGACCTCTGCATTGTTACAACATTTAAGAGGCGGAGTTTGATTAAGACTCCGCCTCCGGAGGAGCAGTAATTGCCTCCGACCACATTTGAATCAAATCAAGCTTTTAACTGTAATGGTCCTGAGCTCAGTCACACCGAGAGTAGCAACATTTCTTCAAAGCATTTACAACATTTCCCAGAAACGTTCCAGAAATCCTGGTTGGAGGAATTCAGATTTCCAGCTTATTACCTTATTATACTATATATATATTAATATATATTATGAATATATTTTATTAATATATATATATATATATATATATTACTACTAATATATTATATTGTTCCGGGAATCTTCCAACTGGTATTTCTGGAAGTTACCGGAATTTTGCAACCTTAATCACAGATCTGGGATCAGATTCCCCTACCTCCAAATGTAATCACAAGGGGGGTAAATAAGATCTGACTCTGGTCCAGCAGTTAGGGACAAACAGATCTGGGTTCAAATACGATTTAACTTTTTTTAAATTTATTTTTACTTTTTGTAATTGCTTGAGCCTGCCTGGAGTGCCAGATGAGCAGGGGTTTTCAGCATTCTATTGGTTCCAGGCATACTTAAAATCGATCCCAGATAAAGTAGTTGAAATTATTCTTGAATAGTCTTTGAATCCAGGCAGGTCTGAGTGGCCAATGTCTACTTCCTCCCACTGGCACCTCGGGCTCCAGGATAAAGTTTCTAGAAAGACATTTAGGATCAGCTTCCCCTGCCCCAATCCTAATCTTAACCATATCAGCATCTAGGGTAAACCTCACCCTACACTGGCAGCTCAGACATACTGTTGTTTCTTGTGAGCCTGTGAGGCCAGGTCTTTGGCTTTCTCCTTAGCTGCTAGAGCCGTCTCCCTGGCCCTCTCCGTAGCATGCTCAGTCAGGGTCCTGGAGGGGGTATCACCTGGGGGAGGGGGGGAGAAAAAACATGGTGGTTAGTGGTTAGTAGAGAGAGAGAGAGAGAGAGAGAAAATGTGGTGGTTAGTGGAGAGAGAGAGAGAGAGAGAGAGAGAGAGAGAGGAATCGTGGTGGTTAGAATATGGCTGGAGTCAAGGAGTCTAAATCCCTCAAATTCAAACCCAACCTGGAAGACAGTTCCACTGCTTTGTTCCATTGTTCCCCTGTAATCAGGGCCTGGTTTAGACCTGGGACACCAGCCGTTGTTCCCCTGTAATCAGGGCCTGGTTTAGACCTGGGACACCAGCCGTTGTTCCCCTGTAATCAGGGCCTGGTTTAGACCTGGGACACCAGCCGTTGTTCCCCTGTAATCAGGGCCTGGTTTAAACCTGGGACACCAGCCGTTCTTCCCCTGTAATCAGGACCTGGTTTAGACCTGGGACACCAGCCGTTGCTCCCCTGTAATCAGGGCCTGGTTTAGACCTGGGACACCAGCCGTTCTTCCCCTGTAATCAGGACCTGGTTTAGACCTGGGACACCAGCCGTTGCTCCCCTGTAATCAGGGCCTGGTTTAGACCTGGGACACCAGCCGTTGCTCCCCTGTAATCAGGGCCTGGTTTAGACCTGGGACACCAGCCGTTCTTCCCCTGTAATCAGGGCCTGGTTTAGACCTGGGACACCAGCCATTGTTCCCCTGTAATCAGGGCCTGGTTTAGACCTGGGACACCAGCCGTTCTTCCCCTGTAATCAGGGCCTGGTTTAGACCTGGGACACCAGCCGTTCTTCCCCTGTAATCAGGGCCTGGTTTAGACCTGGGACACCAGCCATTGTTCCCCTGTAATCAGGGCCTGGTTTAGACCTGGGACACCAGCCGTTGCTCCCCTGTAATCAGGGCCTGGTTTAGACCTGGGACACCAGCCGTTCTTCCCCTGTAATCAGGGCCTGGTTTAGACCTGGGACACCAGCCGTTCTTCCCCTGTAATCAGGGCCTGGTTTAGACCTGGGACACCAGCCGTTGTTCCCCTGTAATCAGGGCCTGGTTTAGACCTGGGACACCAGCCGTTGTTCCCCTGTAATCAGGGCCTGGTTTAGACCTGGGACACCAGCCGTTCTTCCCCTGTAATCAGGGCCTGGTTTAGACCTGGGACACCAGCCGTTCTTCCCCTGTAATCGGGGCCTGGTTTAGACCTGGGACACCAGCCGTTGCTCCCCTGTAATAGGGGCCTGGTTTAGACCTGGGACACCAGCCATTGTTCCCCTGTAATCAGGGCCTGGTTTAGACCTGGGACACCAGCCGTTCTTCCCCTGTAATCAGGGCCTGGTTTAGACCTGGGACACCAGCCATTGTTCCCCTGTAATCAGGGCCTGGTTTAGACCTGGGACACCAGCCGTTGCTCCCCTGTAATAGGGGCCTGGTTTAGACCTGGGACACCAGCCATTGTTCCCCTGTAATCAGGGCCTGGTTTAGACCTGGGACACCAGCCATTGCTCCCCTGTAATCAGGGCCTGGTTTAGACCTGGGACACCAGCCATTGTTCCCCTGTAATCAGGGCCTGGTTTAGACCTGGGACACCAGCCATTGTTCCCCTGTAATCAGGGCCTGGTTTAGACCTGGGACACCAGCCATTGTTCCCCTGTAATCAGGGCCTGGTTTAGACCTGGGACACCAGCCATTGCTCCCCTGTAATCAGGGCCTGGTTTAGACCTGGGACACCAGCCATTGCTCCCCTGTAATCAGGGCCTGGTTTAGACCTGGGACACCAGCCATTGCTCCCCTGTAATCAGGGCCTGGTTTAGACCTGGGACACCAGCCATTGTTCCCCTGTAATCAGGGCCTGGTTTAGACCTGGGACACCAGCCATTGTTCCCCTGTAATCAGGGCCTGGTTTAGACCTGGGACACCAGCCATTGTTCCCCTGTAATCAGGGCCTGGTTTAGACCTGGGACACCAGCCATTGTTCCCCTGTAATCAGGGCCTGGTTTAGACCTGGGACACCAGCCATTGCTCCCCTGTAATCAGGGCCTGGTTTAGACCTGGGACACCAGCCATTGTTCCCCTGTAATCAGGGCCTGGTTTAGACCTGGGACACCAGCCATTGCTCCCCTGTAATCAGGGTCTGGTTTAGAACAGAAAAGCAGCAGCAGTCTGAACCTCATAGGAAACAAATTAAATGTAGTCGTTGGTTGAATATTATTGTAATTGATGAGAAGACTAGACTCAAGCATGTCTTATTGCTATGAAAGATTCAAGCAAAGAGCCAGTTCATTTTATAGCAAAAACGGTAAAAGTAGAGAGTCTAGCCAGTCTCCCTCTCCGTACTGAACTAATAAAAACAACAGTTCATACATCTGATTCAACCGTTTCTCCCCCACCACACCGTGCCGTTTCTCCCCCACCACACCGTGCCGTTTCTCCCCCACCACACCGTGCCGTTTCTCCCCCACCACACCGTGCCGTTTCTCCCCCACCACACCGTGCCGTTTCTCCCCCACCACACCGTGCCGTTTCTCCCCCACCACACCGTGCCGTTTCTCCCCCACCACACCGTGCCGTTTCTCCCCCACCACACCGTGCCGTTTCTCCCCCACCACACCGTGCCGTTTCTCCCCCACCACACCGTGCTGTTTCTCCCCCACCACACCG
The DNA here is from genome assembly GCF_057628025.1 of Oncorhynchus mykiss. NCBI lineage: Eukaryota > Metazoa > Chordata > Actinopteri > Salmoniformes > Salmonidae > Oncorhynchus > Oncorhynchus mykiss. The sequence continues at coordinate 41,283,926 of NC_143035.1, forward strand.
TGCTGTTTCTACCCACAACACCGTGCCGTTTCTACCCACCACACCGTGCCGTTTCTACCCACAACACCGTGCTGTTTCTACCCACCACACCGTGCCGTTTCTACCCACAACACCGTACTGCTAATAATAAGGAACTGAACTGATCACCCCACCTTATTTTTACAGCGTAATAAAACTGGCCTCCATCTTACCTTGCATTTTGGCCAGGACGTATTCAAACCCTTTCATGGTCTTTGCAACACTGGTCTTGAACCGGGCAAGGCCGAATTCCTGTAAAGTGAGGCCAGACATTAATGATGGTTAGGGTATGACTGACAGGGAGTGCTGGTCTTGTTGTGTGGTATAACTGACAGTGACATTAGTTCCTATGGTGCTATTTGTATTTATTATGGATCCCCATTAGTTCTGCCAAGGCAGCAGCTACTCTTCCTGGGGTTTATTATGGATCCCCATTAGTTCCTGTCAAGGCAGCAGCTACTCTTCCTGGGGTTTATTATGGATCCCCATTAGTTCCTGCCAAGGCAGCAGCTACTCTTCCTGGGGTTTATTATGGATCCCCATTAGTTCCTGCCAAGGCAGCAGCTACTCTTCCTGGGGTTTATTATGGATCCCCATTAGTTCCTGTCAAGACAGCAGCTAGTCTTCCTGGGGTTTATTATGGATCCCCATTAGTTCCTGCCAAGGCAGCAGCTACTCTTCCTGGGGTTTATTATGGATCCCCATTAGTTCCTGCCAAGGCAGCAGCTACTCTTCCTGGGGTTTATTATGGGTCCCCATTAGTTCCTGCCAAGGCAGCAGCTACTCTTCCTGGGGTTTATTATGGATCCCCATTAGTTCCTGCCAAGGCAGCAGCTACTATTCCTGGGGTTTATTATGGATCCCCATTAGTTCCTGCTAAGTCAGCAGCTACTCTTCCTGGGGTTTATTATGGATCCCCATTAGTTCCTGCCAAGGCAGCAGCTACTATTCCTGGGGTTTATTATGGATCCCCATTAGTTCCTGCCAAGGCAGCAGCTACTCTTCCCGTGGTCCAGCAAAATTAAGGCAGTTATGAATGTAATGTTTTTAAAATTGTATAGCAGAATTCACTACACACTAAGTATGTGCCCTCAGGCCTCTACTCTACTACCACATATCTGTAACACAAAATCCATGTGTACAAGTGTGTATAGCGCCTATGTTATCATGTGTCTGTGCCTGTGTTTCTTCACAGTCCCAGTTGTTCCATAAGTTGTATTTTCATCTGTTTTTTAAATCTGATTCTACTGCTGCATCAGTTACTTGATGTGGAATAGAGTTCCATGTAGTCATGGCTCTATGTAGTACTGTGGAATAGAGTTCCATGTAGTCATGGCTCTATGTAGTACTGTGGAATAGAGTTCTGTGTAGTCATGGCTCTATGTAGTACTGTGGAATAGAGTTCCATGTAGTCATGGCTCTATGTAGTACTGTGGAATAGAGTTCCGTGTAGTCATGGCTCTATGTAGTACTGTGGAATAGAGTTCCATGTAGTCATGGCTCTATGTAGTACTGTGGAATAGAGTTCCATGTAGTCATGGCTCTATGTAGTACTGTGGAATAGAGTTCCATGTAGTCATGGCTCTATGTAGTACTGTGGAATAGAGTTCCATGTAGTCATGGCTCTATGTAGTACTGTGGAATAGAGTTCCATGTAGTCATGGCTCTATGTAGTACTGTGGAATAGAGTTCCATGTAGTCATGGCTCTATGTAGTACTGTGGAATAGAGTTCCGTGTAGTCATGGCTCTATGTAGTACTGTGGAATATAGTTCCATGTAGTCATGGCTCTATGTAGTACTGTGGAATAGAGTTCCATGTAGTCATGGCTCTATGTAGTACTGTGGAATAGAGTTCCATGTAGTCATGGCTCTATGTAGTACTGTGGAATAGAGTTCTATGTAGTCATGGCTCTATGTAGTACTGTGGAATAGAGTTCCATGTAGTCATGGCTCTATGTAGTACTGTGGAATAGAGTTCTGTGTAGTCATGGCTCTATGTAGTACTGTGGAATAGAGTTCCATGTAGTCATGGCTCTATGTAGTACTGTGGAATAGAGTTCCGTGTAGTCATGGCTCTATGTAGTACTGTGGAATAGAGTTCCGTGTAGTCATGGCTCTATGTAGTACTGTGGAATAGAGTTCCATGTAGTCATGGCTCTATGTAGTACTGTGGAATAGAGTTCCATGTAGTCATGGCTCTATGTAGTACTGTGGAATAGAGTTCCGTGTAGTCATGGCTCTATGTAGTACTGTGGAATAGAGTTCCATGTAGTCATGGCTCTATGTAGTACTGTGGAATAGAGTTCCATGTAGTCATGGCTCTATGTAGTACTGTGGAATAGAGTTCCATGTAGTCATGGCTCTATGTAGTACTGTGGAATAGAGTTCCGTGTAGTCATGGCTCTATGTAGTACTGTGCGCCTCCCATAGTCTGTTCTGGACTTGGGGACTGAAGAGAATAAGAATGTGGGGTATTTTTTATTTATTTAACGAGGCAAGTCAGTGAAAAACAAATTCTTATTTACAATGACGGCCTAGGAACAGTAGGTTAACTTTCATTGTTCAGGGGCAGAACAACAGATTTTTACCTTGTCAGCTCGGGGACTCGATCTAGCAACCTTTCAGTTACTAGTCCAACTCTCTAACCACTAGGCTACCTGCCGCCCCTGCCGGTATGCATGGGTGTCTTTCAACATGTCAATTACCTCTCATAAATACCAGTAGTGAGGAGTGTCAATCTCTCCTCCACTTTGAGCCAGGAGAGATTGGCATGCATGTCATTAATGTTAGCTCTCCTTGTACTTTTAAGGGCCAGCCGTGCTGCCCTGTTCTGATTGCAAATTTCATAAGTCCCTCTGTCACCTGACCACATGACTGAACAGTAGTCCAGGTGCGACAAAACAAGGCCCTGTAGGACCTGCCAAGAAGGTAGAGCAGCGCTTTATTATAGACAGACTTCTCCCCATCTTAGATACTGTTGTATCAGTATGTTTTGACCATGACAGTCACCCCAACTTGCTCAATTTCCACATTATTCATTACAATATTTAGTTGAGGTTTAGGGTTTAGTGAATGATTTGTCCCAAATACAAAGCTTTTAGTTTTTTTAAATATTTAGGACTAACGTATTCCTTGCCACCCATTCTGAAACTAACTGCTGCTCTTTGTTAGGTGTTGCAGTCATTTCAGTCGCTGTAGTAGCTGACGTGTATAGTATAGCCGCAAACACTGGCTATACTCAAAACCAGTGGCATGTCGTTAGTAAAGATTTTTTAAAAAGGGGCCTAGACAGCTGCCCTGGGGAATTCCTGATTCTACCTGAATTATGTTGGAGGCTTCCATTAAAGAACGGAGGACACCAAGCGACCACCTGGTAGATGTAGTCTCTTATTGTCAATCTTCCAATGATATGCCTACAAATACGTCACAATGCTGCAGACACCCTGGGGAAAACGTGGAAAACGTAAGCTGACTCCTAGCTCCTTCACAGCCATATAAGGAGTCATTGCCATGAGGCGGTTTCAAAAAATGCGCCACTTCCTGATTGGATTTTTATCTGGGTTTTTTCTGTAACATCAGTTCTGTGGCACTCACAGACAATATCTTTGCAGTTTTGGAAACGTCAGAGTGTTTTCTTTCCAAAGCTGTCAATCATATGCATAGTCGAGCATCTTTTCATGACAAAATATCTTGTTTAAAACGGGAACGTTTTTCATCCAAAAATTAAAATAGCACCCCCTAGTAATAAAAGGTTAAGCTACATATGTTAATGTGTGCTATTTTGAGCACTTTATTGGGATGCTTGCTTGTTTTTATTGCTTTACTGGGAAGCAGAAGTAGATATTTTCATATTATTTATGTTAGTGCAGTGTTAGTTGTTGTTGTGTGATGTGACTGGCAGTGTTGTTAGTATAGACATGTATAAACAGATTCTTGTTGTCACTAACTTTCACAAGCAAGTAAACCCAACTGGGCAGTTGAATAGCCAACACAACAGCTGAGGTTTTATCAAAGTCAGATACCAGCCAGTAAATCATTCAACAATTTCTACACAGGCTGAAACATGCAAACTGCCAGCTGGTGGTTCCTATATCTTTCTGTAACTCATACATGGCTACATAGCTATATACATGGCTACATACTATACATGGCTACATAGCTATATACATGGCGGTAGAAAGATTGTCAAGTCAGGGACTTTCTAGGGACTCCACCCTTCCAGTACCACTTAGTTCCCACTGGCCCTTAAATCCCCCCCCCCCCCCACACACACACGCACCTGTATAGCTCTGGAGAGCCCGTAGAGGTTAGATGAGATCCAGGCCTCTCTGTTAATCTCCGTCCAGCTGGTGTTGTCAGGGTTAATTCTGTACTCACAACGCTCCTCCACAGACTGACAGGGGAATCAAAACATAGACCTTATTAGGACTAAAAGTACAGTGAACATAGTGCATTCAGAAAGTATAGCATTACAGCCTTATTCTAATGGATAAAATTTTATTTTCCTCATCAATCTACACACAATATACCCCATAATGACAAAGCGAAAAACAGGTTTAGACATTTTTGCTAAAATATTAAAAATAGAAAACAGAAATAACTTTACATAAATATTCAGACCCTTGACAGGATCTGCAGAGAATGGGAGAAACTCCCCAAATACAGATGTGCCAAGCTTGTAGCGTCATACCCAAGACGACTCTGGGCTGTAAATCGCTGCCAAAAGGTGCTTCAACAAAGTACTGAGTAAAGGGTCTGAATACTTACGTAAATGTGATCGTTTAAAAAAAATGTAAATACATTTGTAACAATTTTTAAAAACCTGTTTGTTTTGCTTTGTCATTATGGAGGTAGCGTGTAGATTGAAAAAAAAAAAAAAACAATTTAATCCATTTTAGAATGAGGCTGTAACAAAATGTGGAAAATGTCAAGGGGCCTGAATATTTTTCAAATGCTAGAGTAGAAGATAAACAGTAATTAGTAATTAGATTTATTAGGATGCCATAACGCTGGCTAATCTTCCTGGGGTCCACATTGCATTAAGAGCTGGTTCATGTCTTCAGAGTGACTTCAGGGGGGACTCCCGCCAGAGAAGTACTGCTCAAATTCATATACACTGAGCAGAAGTACGTGGACACTCCTTCAAATTAGTAGATTTGGCCATTTCCTCCAAACACGTTGCCGACAGGTGTAGTTAAAAACAATATATATATATATATATATATATTTTTTTATTGAGCACACAGCCATGCAATCTCCATAGACAAACCTTGTCAGTAGAATGGCCTTACTGAAGAGTTCAGTGTCTTTTAACGTGGCACCATCATAGGATGCCACCTTTTCAACAAGTCAGTTCATAAAATTTCTGCCCTGCTAGAGCTGCCCCGGTCAACTGTAAGTGCTGTTATTGTGAAGTGGAAACGTCTAGGAGCAACAACGGCTCAGCCACGAAGTGGTAGGCCACACAAGTTCACGGAGCGGAATCGCCGAGTGCTGAATCGCGCAAAAAATTGTCTGTCCTTCTTTGCAACACTCACTACTGAGTTCCAAACTGCCTCTGGAAGCAACGTCAGCACAACTGTTCGTCGGGAGCTTCATGAAATGGGTTTCCATGGCCGAGCAGCCGCACACAAGCCTAAGATCACCATGAGCAATGCCAAGCATCGAGTGGTGTAAAGCTCGCCGCCATTGGACTCTCGAACAGTAGTTCTCTGGAGTGATGAATCACGCTTCACCATCTGACAGTCCGACAGACTAATCTGTGTTTGGCGGATGCCAGGAGAACGCTACCTGCCCCAATACATAGTGCCAACTGTAACGTTTGGTGGAGGAGGAATAATGGTCTGGGGCTGTTTTTCATGGTTCGGGCCCCTTAGTTCCAGTGAAGGGAAATCTTAACGCTACAGAATACAATGACATTCTAGACGATTCTGTGCTTCCAACTTTGTGACAACAGTTTGGGGAAGGCCTTTTCCTGTTTCAGATTGACAATGCCCCCGTGCACAAAGCGAGGTCCATACAGAAATGGTTTCTCGAGATCAGTGTGGAAGAACTTGACTGGCCTGCACAGAGCCCTGACCTCAACACCATCAAAAGCCTTCCCAGAAAAGTGGAGGCTGTTACAGCAGCAAAGGGCAGGACCAACTCCATATTAATGCACATGATTTTGGAATGAGGTGTTGGAACGGCAGGTGTCCACATACTTTTGGTCATGTAGTGTAGATTCAAAGATGAAGACTTGCGTTGGCTCCCTGAGCTAATACCAAGGCTTTAGCTCAGCAGGCTAACACAGTCACAGTACGAATCCCAGTCGGTCACACGTACCATCATGCGTGCGTGGCTGATGTTCCAAGTCAGCGTTGTCATGGTTCTGTTCTGGGGGTCCACGATGGAATCCTCGATGATGTAGGCGTGCCTGGCCATGGTAACCGGCAGGTACTTCTCCATCCAGCGAGGGGCGCGGTTAGTTTTGGTCAGCAGTCGCCTAGAGACCAGACGGTTACCGGGAGTTACATCCCTGAAGATGATGTCCTCCGTTAGGACATGGTTACTGTGGGGAGAGAGAGGAGATGAGAGTTCATTGTAATATTTATAGTTCATTGTAATATTGTATTACAGTTAGAGACATGCTGGGGAGAAAGGAGATGGGAGGGGTAAAATAGGTATCATTCAGAGACACTTTACAGCTTAAAAGGATACTAAAAGATTAGAGGTCGAAACGTATCAATACCACCACAACAAAAAAAGGTGTATTAACCAGAATGCCCCTTGATCCAGACAGGTAAACTCAGATACGGCTCAGATCAATCATTGGGCATCTTTGAGTTCAGTATCATTATATATTATATATATTTTTTACATTTCATTTTAAAATAAGAGACAGCCATGTATGCATTAATTCATAAATTATACAAATCTAAGTACACAGTGTATTTATTAGGTTCAGACCCCTTCACTTTTTCCACCTTTGGTTAAGTTACAGCCTTATTCTAAAATGTATTGAATTAAATATTTTCCTCAATCTACAAACAATACTCAATAATGACAAAGTGAAGTTTTTGCAAATGTATAACAAACAGAAATACCTTATTTACGTAAGTATTCAGACCCTTTGCTATGAGACTTGAAATTGAGCTCAGGTTCATCCTTGAGATGTTTCTATAACTTGATTGGAGTCCACCTGTGGTATATTCAACTAATTGGACATGATTTGGAAAGGCACACACACCTGTCTATATAAGGTCCCACAGTTGACAGTGCATGTCAGAGCAAAAACCAAGCCATGAGGTCGAAGGAATTGTCCGTGGAACTCTGAGACAGGATTGTGTCGAGGCACAGATCTGGAGAAGGGTACCAAAACGTTTCTGCAGCATTGAAGGTCCCCAAGAACACAGTGGCCTCCATCATTCTGAAATGGAAGAAGTCTGGTACCATCCAGAATCTTCCTAGAGCTGGCCGGCCAGCCAGCCAAACTGAGCAATCAGGGTAGAAGGGCCTTGGTCAGGGAGGTGACCAAGAATCCAATGGTCACTCTGACAGAGCTTCAGAGTTCCTCTGTGGAGATGAGAGAACCTTCCAGAAGGACAACCATCTCTGCAGCACTCCACCAATCAGGCCTTTATGGTAAAGTGGCCAGACGGAAGCCACTACTCAGTAAAAAGGCACATGACAGCCCGCTTGGAGTTTGCCAAAAGGCACCTAAAGGACTCTGACCATTTGAAATCAAGATGGAATTATTTGGCCTGAATGCCAAGCGTCAGGTCTGGAGGAAACCTGGCACCTTGCCTACGGTGAAGCATGGTGGTGGCAGCATCAGGCTGTGGGGATGTTTTTCAGCGGCAGGGACTGGGAGACTAGTCAGGATTGAGGGAAAGATGAATGGAGCAAAGAGAAATCCTTCATTAAAACCTGCTCCAGAGCGCTCAGGACCTCAGACTGATCAACAACATTTGCATAAAAGTAGCTTATTTTATAAAAATGTATTTAACCAGTAATGACATAATTCATGAGGCAAGAGGTGGGCGGCCTGTCAGAGAAGTCAGTTGGCTGAGGCAGTAGATCTCTGGTGCAGACGTGCGAGAGAGACCGAATAAGTGAATTGATCAAGTTTTGGTGGCTATCAGCTTTGAAAATCTGCATATTTTGCTTTATGGTTTGTATATTACCACAAACAAAGTACCAGGGTGGTGGATCGATGTTAGCTTCAGCTATCAGCTAGCTAGGAAAGTTATCCTACAAAAGATGGAAGATACCGGTATCTTCTTGCATTGTAAAGGGTTGTGGCCTGTAGGACATTGTTTTGCGAACAGTAATGAACAGTTTCAACATGCCTTGGTGCATTATTCAAGCATGGTAACTTCTGTGCAGCATGGAGTGGAGAGGTAGCATGTGAGCTCACGCTATAAAAAAGGGGACATCTGCTGCGCCGATAGACCGGTTTGATCCGTGAGACACATTTATTGACAGAAGTGCCGAAAGTTCCAAAAATAAATCTAGTGGAGGCTGCCGAGTGGAGGCCGACTGATAATAATGCCTTGAAATACAGTCAGTGGAATGGTATCAAACATGTGGTTGATACCAGTCCATTGACTCCATTCTAGCCATTACTATGAGCCGTCCTCCCCTCGGCAGCCTCCACTGCACCAAACCATTTTTTATGTTCTAGTACTGGGAGATTTCCAGTAATTGCGCTAAGCTAACGATATGCTAACTTTAATCATCTCTAGACTGCACGCAGACACAGGAAAATAAAATGGGTTCCATGAGTTTGTCTTGACTGGGTAAGTATCTTGCAGTAAACCCCTGAATCACTGACAGTGAATGTGTGTGTGTGCACCAACAATGCTTCAACTTCACTATGACTTTAGTGATACAGCAAACAACCTGTTTTACAGGTTGGGCATTTATATGGGTTTGTCGAGGTCTATTTATAGTACAGCCTAGTGACATTAGGAGGGTTAGTCGAGGTCTATTTATAGTACAGCCTAGTGACATTAGGAGGGTTAGTCGAGGTCTATTTATAGTACAGCCTAGTGACATTAGGAGGGTTAGTCGAGGTCTATTTATAGTACAGCCCAGTGACATTAGGAAGGTTAGTCGAGTTCTATTTATAGTACAGCCTAGTGACATTAGAAGGGTTAGTCGAGGTCTATTTATAGTACAGCCTAGTGACATTAGGAGGGTTAGTCTAGGACTATTTATAAACGGGGTAGTTTGAGCCCTGAACACCACATACCACGGGTATGACAATTTTATTTATTTTTTTACTGCTCTAATTACATTGCCCGGACGGTATATGGTTCTCTCTGCTTCTATTTTCAATCACTTGATGCACACTACGTAAACAATAGCCGAAAGTAACCGTGAAAATACACACCTGGAAATACAAAGCTACAGGTAATTATATAGACCAGCGTTCTGGAAGTCGGTTTAATAACATATTGGTGGATATTTTGTCTCGTATTTCCACCCGAGGATGAAATCAGCAGACAACAGGTAACAAACAGTAAGTTTAACTTAAGTTTATTCAACATTCTGACTTGTAAAATGGGACTTTTGGGGATTTATGAACACAGACAGGCAGTGGTGGAAAAAGTACCCAACTGTCATACTTCAGGGAAAGTATAGAAACCTTTTATAGAAAGTTGCTCAAGTGAAAGTCACCCAGTAAAATACTACTTGAGTAAAATGCAAAATTATTTGGGTTTTAAATATACTTAAGTATGAAAAGTATTAATCACTTCAGCAAAGCATACAGCACCGTTTATTATTGTATTTTACAAAAGATGCATTTATGTTTAGTGAGTCCGCCAGACGTAGGGATGAGCACGTGTTCTCTTGATCGGTGCGTGAATTTCACCATTTTCCTGTCCTACTCAGCATTCATAATGTAACGAGTACTTTGGGTTGTCAGGGAAAATGTATGGAGTAAAAAGGAAAATATTTTCTTTGGGAATGTAGTGAAGTAAAAGTTTTCAAAAATATAAATAGTTAATAAGTACAGATACGCAAAAAAAAAAAACTACTTAAAATTACTTTTACAGCACTGTAGACGGACGGGTTGGTTGTTTAGCAACAAAACCAAAACATGCACAGCTATGGGGCAAAACAAACGGGATTGGCATAGTGTGTTGACAACATGTTAAATATATTTAGTCTCCAATGTTTATTGAAAACATACATTTCCACAATGAGCACTCATTATACATCTTTACAGTTGGTAGCTAGCTAGCTAATATTAGTAATGTTAGCATAGGGGTGACGTCAGTCAAAACAAGTCATAGTATCAAGAACAAGATAAAAACGAGACACCTAGCTGTCTGGTCGCTATCTGGCCATCCAGAAGCACAACAACAGACGGACTTCTGCCCCACTGAGGCGCACGCATCATTTTCACGATGTCAGCTAACACGTCTATAACACGTGTTGTCTACATCACACGTTCCGTGGCTAGGGTTGTGGTATCTTTTTTTTTACCTGTAGAGGGTTAGCCCTTCATCATAACTCTCAGTTCCATAGGGTTAGTGTTCCCACACAAACATAATTATATACTACAGCGCTTGTATACAGAGTGGATTACCTGTGCTATTGTCACCGAAAAATACTGCTGGCTGCAACTGTGTACAATAAATGTGTAGTTTTACATTTGTGAAATCATTTTGATGTGATATGAAAGTAGAGGGCTGTATGTTTCTCTAACCGTACCGCAATTGAGGATCGATTCACATTTAGAGTATTAGATTTAGAGTATTTGTCCGTTTTGGCTTCCAGAGCCAATTCGCCCTATAAAACAGAACATGTAAGGTCCTTGGACGTTTCGATTTTTGCCCTAGCACTACACAGCTGATTCAAAATAACTAACTCATCATCAAGCTTCGATTATTTTAATCCGCTGTGCAGTGCAGAAAACGAAACGTGCACCCGTTGTGGTCGTCGGGCCGAGTTTGTGAAATGCTGGACTAAGGAGTAAGGTGAGGCTCCTTTTCTCCAGTATTGGGCTAGGGTATCTTTCTTACCTGTAGGGGTTGGGGTATCGCTCCCAGAAAGCGATGCAGACTTGGTCCCAGGAACTTTTCAGAAGACCCACACAGGCAAAGTACTTCACCATTGTTCCCGTAAAAAGACGACTTTATATGTACACTTTGGTAAATACCTGGTAGAAGAATAGTACACGTGAGTAAGCTCAAATTAACTAGTATATTATCAATTACATGCACATTTGCCCAATTAATCGTGAAATGAGAAGGCTGCACTAAAAAGCGAAACTCCTAGATAAAGCATAGAAAGTGGAATGTTGACAGCTATCAATCAACTTCGGTAAAATAAAAAATAAAAAAGTTAACGTGACCTAAGCTAACGGTTACCCGTCTGTGCATATTATCTCTCTATATGCATGTCCACATAACGCTCGATCTGCAACCCAGTTCTGCTAACGACGTTAGTGACAGGTTGACAGGAAACGGGCACGTCTTCACGCAGTCCCTCGAGTCTTACTGGAATGCTGACGAGCTAGTTAGCTTAGCATAGAGTGGGTGGTCAACGCCATCAATTAATTAGCTACATAGCTAAAGTGACCCATTGCCATATGAAGGAAAACACATCTTTCCGCTTGAATATGAAACGGTAAGAAAGCCACTTACCTCGTTGGCAATACCATTTACAGCGGAGATAATTGCATTTTTCTACTACTTTTAGAAGAATGTAGCTTGCAGCTACACGACAGACTGATTCCGGCCAATTGAAAGGGAAGGTCAAGAACAACGACATATCCGGTGCGACCAAGAGCAGAGCGGAAGCGGTGAAGCGAGAGTGATCCAAAATCTGTCTTCTCCACGGCAGGTGGCGTTGTTTCAGCGGAAGGAGGATGGCGGAAGCAAAGAAGGCGCTTGAATCTGATAGCCGTGGAAATAAGGATGAATGGGCTTTTGTCCAAAATGATGAAATATTGTGGGAAAGGAATCGTCTAGTAAGGGTTTTACCCCTTTTGTATCTGGTAGGAGTTGGTTTTCTGGGAGTATTGGGGCTGTTCTTATTATATCACAGTGATTGGGGCCTGATTTGGTGGATCAGGGAGAGGATCTAAAATGGTGAAAAGAACCTTGGATAAAGTAGTCAGTGAAATACAAGAGGAGTGTGCTTGCATTGATTTTGTGTGTTTCAGCTGATCAGAAGGAACATTTGTTGGCCACACTCAAGTTAATTATTATCCTGTGTCGTGTTTTGAGCTACAGAGCAGGGAACCCGTCAAAGGATAGACGCTGGTTTGGTCGACGTTCATAGGATGACATTGTGTGGTTAATTGAAGGAAGGAGAAGAGTTTGTCTGTTCTGTTTTTCGATGTGGAGTCCTAAACTGGGTGCAGCTGTGATATGTGTACTACTCTGACAGAGCTTTTGTATCAAATAAAATTGTATTTGTCACATGTGCCGAATACAACCAGTGTAGACTTTACTGTGAAATGCTTTTTTTTTACCTTTATTTTACTAATGATGGTGTTGGAGTCGTATTTGGCCACACAGTATTGGTGAACAGGGAATACAGGAGGGGACTAAGTGCACACCCCTGACGGGCCCCAGTGTTGAGGATCAGCGTGGCAGACATATTGTTGCCTACTCTTACCACCTGGGGGCGGCCCGTCAGGAAGTCCAGGATCCAGTTGCAGAGGGAGGTGTTTAGTCCCAGGATCCTTAGCTTAGTGATGAGCTTTGTGGGCACCATGGTGTTGAATGCTGAGCTGTAGTCAATGAACAGCATTCTCACATAGGTGTTCCTTTTGTTCAGGTGAGAAAGGGCAGTGTGGAGTGCGATTGAGATTGCGTCATCTGTGGATCTGTTGGGGTGGTATGTGAATTGGAGTGGGTCTCGGGTGTCTGGGATGATGCTGTTGATGTGAGCCATGACCAGCCTTTCAAAGCACTTCATGGCTACTGATGTGAGTGCCACAGGGCTTTAATCATTTAGGCAGGTTACCTTCGCTTCCTTGGGCACAGGGACTATTGTGGTCTGCTTGAAACATGTAGGTATTACAGACTCAGTCAGAGAGCTTGAAAATGTCAGTGAAGACACTTGACATTTGGTCCGCCGCGCATGCTTTGAGTACACGTCCTGGTAATCCGGCGGCTTTGTGAATGTTGACCTGTTTAAAGGCTTTGTTCACATCGGCTACCGAGAGCGTTATCACACAGTCATCCAGAACAGCTGGTGCTCTCGTGCATGCTTCAGTGTTGCTTGCCTCGAAGTGAGCATAAAAGGCATTTTAGCTCATCTGGTAGGCTCACGTCACTGGGCAGCTCGCGTCTGTGTATTTCCCTTTATAGTCCGTAATAGTTTCCAGGCCAATGCAGTGTAAGAGATGTTAACATTTGGGTCATGTAGAGAGTGTCTGCAGATGGAAGGAGCCCAGATTTGGGACATGTGGGGAAGATCACTTTGATGGAGAATAATATAAGAAGTATAAAATAAGAGAATTGCAGACGAATAAAGTGTTGTAACTGTGGATGAGAACCTGAGGCAACATCTTTGGATAGGGCGAAACAGATGGAGAAACTCTGTCTCCTATTATCTATGCAGAGGCAGTAGAAAGAGCAGAAGGCCCGATGGTAGGGCTCTGGGGCCCGAGAGGGCGGGGCTGTATGAGGCAGTAATCCATATAGCTCATCAGATGTTAAATATGTTAATCCCCCCCTGCAGAAACAATAATGTCAATCTTTCTTAACTTTAAAAAACATGTTTTTACTTGCACAGTAACATTTATCACCAAAGCAACAAAGTTTCTTCACGTGTCTGGATCCTGCTGGTGACACGCAGGCTTGTATGGATGTCAATGAGAGGGTTGAATTAGATCAACAACAAAAAATGAATAGATTATGTGAATACGTGAGGCTTCTTTGACGAATAAACGTTTCAGAATGCTGAAGTTGTCACGAGTGTATTGACATAAGTAGGACACGTGACACCCCGGCAACTTTGTGAAAAAAACACATATAGGAGTTGAGCCAGAGATCCTTTTGCTAATGTCTCTGGTTGTGCCTGTTCTCCACATGCGTATCTACCCTCTAATTGCCTAGAATGGTCCCACCTGACCTTGCCTCCCGACCTCCATTTCTGAAGACATGTCATTTCATTGTTACAGCTGTTAACTGGGTTAGCGATGTGGGTACACAGACCCACGAGCCACTGCAGCTCCTAATGAGGAGTTTAGTTTTTTGTGTGGCCCCGAGCCCCATTAAAGTTGTCCATCCCTGGTGTAGAGGATCATTATACCATCTAAACCACTGTGAAATATATTTTACAACAGACCTACAGCTTCTTAGACTGTCTTTCATTGAGACTGACAGATCTATAACACATAGCACAGACCTACTGCTTCTTAGACTGTCTTTCATTGAGAATGACAGATCTATAACACATAGCACAGATCTACAGCTTCTTAGACTGTCTTTCATTGAGAATGACAGATCTATAACAGATAGCACAGATCTACAGCTTCTTAGACTGTCTTTCAATGAGAATGACAGATCTATAACACATAGCACAGATCTACAGCTTCTTAGACTGTCTTTCATTGAGAATGACAGATCTATAACACATAGCACAGATCTACAGCTTCTTAGACTGTCTTTCATTGAGAATGACAGATCTATAACACATAGCACAGATCTACAGCTTCTTAGACTGTCTTTCATTGAGAATGACAGATCTATAACACATAGCACAGATCTACAGCTTCTTAGACTGTCTTTCATTGAGAACGACAGATCTATAACACATAGCACAGATCTACAGCTTCTTAGACTGTCTTTCATTGAGAACGACAGATCTATAACACATAGCAATAGATCTACAGCTTCTTAGACTGGCTTTCAATGAGAATGACAGATCTACTGCTTCTTCTTAGACGTTTCTATGCGAATATTACAGTATTAAAATGCTTTTGCCTGGTCAATATAATGCCAAATCTGTGGCTGAAGCCATCCCTGTGCAGCTTCATATTGACAGCCAGGTGGCAGTACAAGACCTGTTAACGTTTCAGAAACGCAACACATTTTGTTGTTGTTGTGAATACAAATGTCGACCAATTTCTATTTATTTGGGGTTTATACCTAATAAGGAAATCTATTTAATCTCACAGCCTATTGGACCATTGTCCTATTACAACAACAACGGTTTGGTTTTGAAATGTACCTTAATAACAAGCATTTTATTGGAGGAAAAAGAGACGAGACCTGCGGCACCTGGGTGTGTACAGATCAATCATTCAAGGTGTTTTGAAAGATCCAGCTCTAGAGTTCAGTGACCTAGCTGTCTTACCTGTCTAATTAAAGGTTTAAGATATGACCGTGACTGAGCAAGGAGTCAGGATTATCCTCCACAACCATATAAACCTCTCTTACCTCAGTTCAGAATAAAAATATTTACCTCTTCCTTGTCTGCTTGTGTCAAACGGTGTGGAATGTTGGGCTAGTTAAAACTGCACGTCCCTCATGTACATATTCTTCATCCCTTTACACTTGTGTGTGTGTAAGGTAGTTGTTTTGGAATTGTTAGGTTAGATTACTCGTTGGTTATTACTGCATTGTCGGAACTAGAAGCACAAGCATTTCGCTACACTCGCATTAACATCTGCTAACCATGTGTATGTGACAAATAAAATTAGATTTGATTTAATCTTCACTTTATTGTTGAAGTATGTTGTATAGTTGATGTGACTAGCAACATTAAAGAGGACAACTACACTCGACCACCACACCATCTCAGAACGTCTCTTTATCTGTGACAGATGTACTACACATCAGAAATGGACTGGCGTGCTTGTTCCTCTTAGCCTGGTCCCAGCTCTGTTAGTGCTATCACGCAGATAGTTCCCCGATCTCTTTTACTCCAAATTCCCTGTACATCTAGCAGATACTGCATTGCACTGAGTTCAAAGAATGAAAGCCTAGTTGTATCTGATGACTTAATCAAATAATATTAATTCATTCTTCATGTTTGAAATGTCAGAGACGTCAGCCTGCAGTTGTGAGAGAATCCCCACTGTGAGGGTTGAGGGCTCTTTTCTCTGCTTTTTATACAAAAGAAGCCCCCGACGCTGAAGGCCCACGACGCTGAAGGCCCGCGACGCTGAAGGCCCACGACGCTGAAGGCCCGCGACGCTGAAGGCCCGCGACGCTGAAGGCCCGCGACGCTGAAGGCCCGCGACGCTGAAGGCCCGCGACGCTGAAGGCCCACGACGCTGGCTAATATATGAGCCACATCCTGTTGTGAAGTGAACGTTGTAGAGCGTTGACACTGGCTTGAGTGTCAAATGACACGCTATTCCCTTTCTAGTGCACTACTAATGACCAGGTACTCTGATCTAAAGAAGTCCACTATATAGGGAATAGGGTGCCGTGTGGGACTCACACACAGTGAATAGCAAATCAACTTCATCATGCTGCCAATTATATCCCTTTGTCTAACGATCCACTTCAACTAGAGTAGGCGTGAACATTTTCACTGTGTCCCTTAGTGAACAGTGACAGGTCGACGTCCAAAATGGCACCCTACTCTATATATAGTGCACTACCTTAGACCATAGGACTCTGTTCAACAGTAGTGCACTGTACAGGGAATCGGGAGCCATTTTGTACGCAATCACTGATTAAACAAGTCTATTTTTTCCTTGAATGTAAATAACCATGTGTTCTCTCTGCTCATCCTGTTATAGTCAGTTTTAATGAGTTCTGTTATAACCAAAGATAACGGGCTTGATCAATCAACACGTCTTTGAATTCATTGGACAAGAGTAGTTTAATTATTTAGAAGTAGCATAGACAGTTAGATGAAGTAGGGTCATATAAAACATTTTTCACATGCAATGCCTTCTCTCAACTTGGAACTTCAGTCAGTCAGTCATTTTAAGGTAGGTATTCAATGTCAGGTCATTCGATTCAGACA
Source organism: Oncorhynchus mykiss (assembly GCF_057628025.1). Taxonomy (NCBI): domain Eukaryota; kingdom Metazoa; phylum Chordata; class Actinopteri; order Salmoniformes; family Salmonidae; genus Oncorhynchus; species Oncorhynchus mykiss. The sequence continues at coordinate 41,300,880 of NC_143035.1, forward strand.
GTTTCACCACAACCTTATTAAGGTCCCTGTAAAGTCTCATATTAATCCTCAAAGAGGACCAGGAGTTTTCCCTGATCCATACCACATGATCTGACCAAGGCTATATAACTAGGACCCAGAGTTCATCCTAGTTATACCACACGGTCAGGTAATTATAGGGTCCAGAGTTTTTCCTAGTTATACCACACGGTCAGGTAATTATAGGGTCCAGAGTTTATCCTAGTTATACCACACGGTAAGGTAATTATAGGGTCCAGAGTTTTTCTTGCTCAGGTCGGTTGTGAGGTCAGGAAAAACAGGAGATGGACTCCTGCCCCACGGGCCGTTCTGGTTCACTCTACAGAAACAGGAGATGGACTCCTGCCCTACGGGCCGTTCTGGTTCACTCTACATAAACAGGAGATGGACTCCTGCCCTACGGGCCGTTCTGGTTCACTCTACAGAAACAGGAGATGGACTCCTGCCCTACGGGCCGTTCTGGTTCACTCTACAGAAACAGGAGATGGACTCCTGCCCTACGGGACGTTCTGGTTCCCTCTACAGAAACAGGAGATGGACTCCTGCCCTACGGGCCGTTCTGGTCCACTCTACAGAAACAGGAGATGGACTCCTGCCCTACGGGCCGTTCTGGTCCACTCTACAGAAACAGGAGATGGACTCCTGCCCTACGGGCCGTTCTGGTTCTGACTCACACAAGGCTTTTTTTTTTTTTTACAGCAGCCTCAGATTCTCTTTCTCATGGTGCTAATATCACTCCTTACAGCAGCCTCAATCAGACGGCAGGTCAATCAATCAATCAGACGGCAAATCAATCAACCAATCAGACGGCAGTAGGAGGGTGTCCTCCGTTCCTCCTGTTCAGAGACATCCTCCTTAGTGACCGGGTCCTAAAGGATCCCTCAGGGTGAATACTGTCTGGTTTAGCCTCACACCTGAACACCATGAGGAACCCATTCCTGTAGTTCTTATTCATCCAGCCGTACAGGAGCGGGTTGGCGAAGGTGGAGCACATGGCTACGATGTGGAAGAGAGTATAGATGAGCTTGTATTGTCTTAAGCTGAGGACCAGGTCTAGGTCACTGGCTAGTTGAAACACGTGGAAGGGTAGCCAGCATGTGGCGAATACTACAACCACCATAACCAGCATCTTGGTGGTCTTCTTCCTGCGCTGGATGGCGTCGATGCGGCTCGCTGGACTCACGTGGTTCTTCAGCTTCACCCAGATGCAGATGTAGGCATAACTGATGATGGACAGTGGCAGCACGTACTGCAACAGAAACATAGACAGGCTGTAAATGACTCCGTCTCTGCTGCTGCCGTAAGGCCACTTCTCGTAGCAGACTGAGATCCTCAGGTTGATGGACGGGATCTCCTCCTGACGGTACTCTCTGAAGATGGCGAGCGGGCAGGCCAGCACGGCGGACAGCGTCCAGGTGAGAGCCACGATGAGCAGGCTGCTTCGCCAGGTGAGGCGTTGGCCCAGGTGGAACACGATACACCTGTAACGCTCCAGAGCGATGACGGTCAGCGTCAGGATCGATACGTGCACGCTCAGCGCCTGGGCGAACGGGACCATGTGACACAGCACCGCGCCGAACTTCCACTCGTCGAGCAAGGTATAAACGAGTGTGAACGGTAAACACAACGTGTCCACCAACAGGTCGGCCAGCGCCAGGTTAGCTATGAAGAAGTTAGTGACCGTCCTCATGTTCCGGAAGCGGATGATCATGTAGATGACAAGGGCGTTGCCTACTAGACCCAGTAGGATGATCAGACTGTACGCTGTGATCAAAGCAGCCTGGACTCCTACATGCTTGGTGATGTCAGAGTGGAACCCCGGCCGGTCGAGGTGGAGGCTGAGACTGTCGTTACCCAGGATGCCTAGCTGCCAGTGGGTGGAGGTGGTGTCCATGTGGACTGGCTGTTGGAGGGGTCTGAGTTTAAAGGGTCTGAGGGGTCATGTTTTCTGCTGGGAGGGAAGGAGGGAGGATCACTGGAGCTGGTCAGTCAGTCCGAATACAGTTTATATAGTCCAGTCACTGAGGCCAAATAGTCCCTGGTCCAGATACACTGGGAGCACTGCCTGGTCTGGTCTGGTCATTCAGTCTACTGGTAAGGAAGACAACACTGCAGGGTCTGGTCTGATCATTCAGTCTACTGGTAGGGAAGACAACACTGCCTGGTCTGGTCTGGTCATTCAGTCTACTGGTAGGGAAGACAACACTGCCTGGTCTGGTCTGGTCATTCAGTCTACTGGTAGGGAAGACAACACTGCCTGGTCTGGTCTGGTCATTCAGTCTACTGGTAGGGAAGACAACACTGCCTGGTCTGGTCTGGTCATTCAGTCTACTGGTAGGGAAGACAACACTGCCTGGTCTGGTCTGGTCATTCAGTCTACTGGTAGGGAAGACAACACTGCAGGGTCTGGTCTGATCATTCAGTCTACTGGTAGGGAAGACAACACTGCAGGGTCTGTCAGTCAGCTGGGAAGTCCAGATACCTGCAGTGGGAGAAAGAACAGATGGAACATTCTCAGTGATAACACAGAGGAGAGAGGTCAGGGGTCAGGTGAAAGACAAATACTACGACGACCAGAGTAAAACATGAGTCTAATATGGGTTGTTAGCTCTCTGATTCTGCAGGAGGTTACAACTAACTTAGGGAGGTTCATAGATAGCGCTGGAGGAGGTTACAACTAACTTAGGGAGGTTCACAGATAGCCTGGTCCTCTGGAGGAGGCTACAACTAACTTAGGGAGGTTCATAGATAGTCTGGTCCTCTGGAGGAGGCTTCAACTAACTTAGGGAGGTTCATAGATAGCCTGGTCCTCTGGATGAGGCTACAACTAACTTAGGGAGGTTCACAGATAGCCTGGTCCTCTGGAGGAGGCTACAACTAACTTAGGGAGGTTCATAGATAGCTCTGGAGGAGGCTACAACTAACTTAGGGAGGTTCATAGATAGCCTGGTCCTCTGGAGGAGGCTACAACTAACTTAGGGAGGTTCATAGATAGCTCTGGAGGAGGCTACAACTAACTTAGGGAGGTTCATAGATAGCTCTGGAGGAGGCTACAACTAACTTAGGGAGGTTCATAGATAGCTCTGGAGGAGGCTACAACTAACTTAGGGAGGTTCATAGATAGCCTGGTCCTCTGGAGGAGGCTACAACTAACTTAGGGAGGTTCATAGATAGCTCTGGAGGAGGCTACAACTAACTTAGGGAGGTTCATAGATAGCTCTGGAGGAGGCTACAACTAACTTAGGGAGGTTCATAGATAGCTCTGGAGGAGGCTACAACTAACTTAGGGAGGTTCATAGATAGCCTGGTCCTCTGGAGGAGGCTACAACTAACTTAGGGAGGTTCAGAGATAGCCTGGTCCTCTGGAGGAGGCTACAACTAACTTAGGGAGGTTCCTAGATAGCCTGGTCCTCTGGAGGAGGTAACAGCTAACTTAGGGAGGTTCATAGATAGTCTGGTCCTCTGGAGGAGGCTACAACTAACTTAGGGAGGTTCATAGATAGCTCTGGAGGAGGCTACAACTAACTTAGGGAGGTTCATAGATAGCCTGGTCCTCTGGAGGAGGCTACAACTAACTTAGGGAGGTTCAGAGATAGCTCTGGAGGAGGCTACAACTAACTTAGGGAGGTTCATAGATAGTCTGGTCCTCTGGAGGAGGCTACAACTAACTTAGGGAGGTTCATAGATAGCCTGGTCCTCTGGAGGAGGCTACAACTAACTTAGGGAGGTTCATAGATAGTCTGGTCCTCTGGAGGAGGCTACAACTAACTTAGGGAGGTTCATAGATAGCTCTGGAGGAGGCTACAACTAACTTAGGGAGGTTCAGAGATATCCTTGGCTTCTCAATATACACCCTGATATACAACATTACTCACCTTCCTCTCTCTGGTCTATCTCTCTGTCTGTCTCAGGTCTGTCTTTCTTTCTCTCTCTCTGTTGGTCTCTTTCTCTCTCCCTACCGTCCTCTCTCTCTCTCTCTCTCTCTCGCTCTCTGTCTCCATCTCTCTCTCTCTCTCTCTCTCTCTCTCCCCCCCTATATAAATCATGCCCGGTCTCTCCTATAGTTCCCTACCGCCCGGGTTTATAGTCTATGTGTTTATAATTCATAATCAGTGGGCATCCCTCCTCACTGTGTGTTTATAGGAGAGGGCTTGAGGAGAGAGATATACTGCTGCAATTGTGAACACTGTTTACTGTCCGTGTGTCCTGTGTCTCCACCATACAACCAGAACACTGGTTACTGTCTGTGTGTCCTGTTTCTCCACCACACAACCAGAACACTGTTTACTGTCCGTGTGTCCTGTGTCTCCACCACACAACCAGAACACTGTTTACTGTCTGTGTGTCCTGTGTCTCCACCACACAACCAGAACACTGGTTACTGTCTGTGTGTCCTGTGTCTCCACCACACAACCAGAACACTGGTTACTGTCTGTGTGTCCTGTGTCTCCACCACACAACCAGAACACAGTTTACTGTCTGTGTGTCCTGTGTCTCCACCACACAACCAGAACACTGAAATGACACTAGTGCTGCAAAAACATTTCCCAGGTCCAGAAATCTTGGTTAGTTTGGTAGATTCCTGATTCTCCGGAATCAGAAGGGAGTAATGAATGAAATCCAGAATACTCCCATTTCAGGAAAACCTGGGAATTTTAGGAATGTTACTTGTAGTTTGCAACCCCAAATTACACCCTAATCCCTAAATAGTGCACTACTTTAAAGCCCAAGTAGGGTGCTGTTTTATAACTTTCACACCGCCCCTTGATCAGCACTAAATTAGCCAGGAGAGGAGTTAATTATTTTATTATATTTTTTATTTAACTTTCATTTAACTAGGCAAGTCAATTAAGAACAAATTCTTATTTACAATGACGGCCTACCAGGAGTCAAAAAGCCTGCGGTGACGGGGGCTGGGATTAAATATCCAATCTAAAACATTTGTGCATTTTAAAGTAACCTTAAATATCCAAACTAAAACAGTTTCAAAGTAACCTTAAATATCCAAACTAAAACAGTTACAAAGTAACCTTAAATATCCAAACTAAAACAGTTTTAAAGTAACTTTAAATATCCAAACTAAAACAGTTTTAAAGTAACTTTAAATATCCAAACTAAAACAGTTTCAAAGTAACCTTAAATATCCAATCTAAAACAGTTTTAAAGTAACTTTAAGACTGCATCTCAAATGGCACCTTATCCCCTAAATAGGATCTCTGGTCAAAATTGGTGCCCTATATAGGGGACAGGTGCACTATATAGTGGACAGGGGCACTATATAGGGGATAGGTGCACTATATAGGGGACATGGGCACTATATAGGGGATAGGTGCACTATATAGGGGACATGGGCACTATATAGTGGACAGGGGCACTATATAGGGGATAGGTGCACTATATAGGGGACATGGGCACTATATAGGGGATAGGGGCACTATATAGGGGATAGGGGCACTATATAGGGGATAGGTGCACTATATAGGGGATAGGGGCACTATATAGGGGATAGGGGCACTATATAGGGGACAGGGGCACTATATAGCGGACAGATGCCCTATATAGGGGATAGGTGCACTATATAGGGGACAGGTGCACCATATAGGGGATAGGTGCCCTATATAGGGGATAGGTGCACTAAATAGGGGATAGGTGCACTATATAGGGAATAGGTGCACTATATAGGGGACAGGTGTCATGGTTCCTCCTGTCACCACAGGGCAGCAGAGACTGTCCTTGAAACATTAACGACACTCTGGTATGTTCTATTTACCCATTATAAGTCCCAGTTAAAAGAGGTGTGTTTTCTGTTGTCCTTTGCTGAAGCTTGAATCGTTTCCTGAGTGACGTCGTTTCCTGTGTGAGGTCGTTTCCTGTGTGAGGTCGTTTCCTGAGTGAGGTCGTTTCCTGTGTGAGGTCGTTTCCTGTGTGAGGTCGTTTCTTGTGTGAGGTCGTTTCCTGAGTGAGGTCGTTTCCTGTGTGAGGTCGTTTCCTGTGTGAGGTCGTTTCTTGTGTGAGGTCGTTTCCTGAGTGAGGTCGTTTCCTGTGTGAGGTCGTTTCCTGTGTGAGGTCGTTTCTTGTGTGAGGTCGTTTCCTGAGTGAGGTCGTTTCCTGAGTGAGGTCGTTTCCTGTGTGAGGTCGTTTCCTGAGTGAGGTCGTTTCCTGTGTGAGGTCGTTTCCTGAGTGAGGTCGTTTCCTGTGTGAGGTCGTTTCCTGAGTGAGGTCGTTTCCTGTGTGAGGTCGTTTCCTGTGTGAGGTTGTTTCCTGTGTGAGGTCGTTTCCTGAGTGAGGTCGTTTCCTGTGTGAGGTCGTTTCCTGAGTGAGGTCGTTTCCTGTGTGAGGTCGTTTCCTGAGTGAGGTCGTTTCCTGTGTGAGGTCGTTTCCTGTGTGAGGTCGTTTCCTGAGTGAGGTCGTTTCCTGTGTGAGGTCGTTTCCTGTGTGAGGTCGTTTCCTGAGTGAGGTCGTTTCCTGAGTGAGGTCGTTTCCTGTGTGAGGTCGTTTCCTGTGTGAGGTCGTTTCCTGAGTGAGGTCGTTTCCTGAGTGAGGTCGTTTCCTGAGTGAGGTCGTTTCCTGAGTGAGGTCGTTTCCCGAGTGAGGTCGTTTCCCGAGTGAGGTCGTTTCCCGAGTGAGGTCGTTTCCCGAGTGAGGTCGTTTCCTGTGTGAGGTCGTTTCCTGAGTGAGGTCGTTTCCCGAGTGAAGTTTTGAGACCTAGTGGTTATTTTGTCGTTATTTAATTGCCTTCCTTCTTCCCAATTGTCCTGTGATCCCGCGGCTACCGTTTCTCAGTACAGCATTATGTTAATCCTTAACCACTGATTCCACGTCTCGTCTATTCTCTGCACCTGGGTCCAACCTCACCACTTCACAATAGGGTGCCATTTGGGACTCACGAAACACAGCGTGAAGAAAGCTCCTTGATTATTTGCACAAGGAAAAAACTCTATAGATGGTCTCTGAATAGAATCTATTAATTGAAATTCAGCGCACATACCACGCGCATGCAGTGTACTCACCATCCTCCTGCCAGGTAGCTCGCTCAACAGCTGATGATGCCAAATTAAATGTACACGTTGGATTACGTTTGAGGGTGTTCTTGGACCGTGTGTTTGGGGAAACAGAGTCATTACTGGCTCAAAAAACAAGCAAATACGGATGCATCCCAAACCATACCCTATGCCATGTACACTTCACCACTTTGGTAGGACCTATTACCTGATATGATCTGATATGACCTATTACCTGATATGATCTGATATGATCTATTATCTGATATGATCTATTATCTGATATGATCTATTATCTGATATGATCTGATATGATCTGTGATCTGATATGATCTATTATCTGATATGATCTGATATGATCTGTGATCTGATATGATCTATTATCTGATATTAGGGGTGTGCTAAGTTATCTACCCTCTCAGCACCTCATCCCTCCTAGCCTCAGCCTCCAACCCTCCCAGCCTCCAACCTTCCCAGCCTCCAACCCTCCTAGCCTCAGCCTCCAACCCTCCCAGCCTCAGCCTTCAACCCTCCCAGCCTCCAACCCTCCCAGCCTCCAACCTGCCCAGCACCTCATCTCTCCCGGCCTCAGCCTCCAACCCTCCCAGCCTCCAACCCTCCCAGCACCTCATCCCTCCCAGCTTCCAACCCTCCCAGCCTCCAACCCTCTCAGCCTCCAACCCTCCCAGCCTCCAACCCTCCCAGCCTCCAACCCGCCTAGCCTCCAACCCTCTCAGGCTCCAACCCTCCCAGGCTCCAACCCTCCCAGCCTCCAAACCGCCCAGCACCTCATCCCTCCCAGCCTCAGCCTCCAACCCTTCCATTCTCAGCCTCCAACCCTCTCAGCCTCCAACACTCCCAGCACCTGATCCCTCCCAACCTCAGTCTGCAACCCTCCCAGCCTCCAACACTCCCAGCACCTGATCCCTCCCAACCTCAGTCTGCAACACTCCCAGCACCTGATCCCTCCCAGCCTCAGCCGACAAACCTCCCAGCACCTGATCCCTCCCAGCACCTGATCCCTCCCAGACTCAGCCTCCAACCCTCCCAGCACCTGATCCCTCCCAGCCTCAGTCTGCAACACTCCCAGCACCTGATCCCTCCCAGCCTCAGCCTCCAACCCTCCCAGCACCTTATCCCTCCCATTCTCAGCCTCCAACCCTCCCAGCTTCAGCCTCCAACCCTCCCAGCATCTCATCCCTCCCAGCCTCAGCCTCCAACCCTCCCAGCCTCAGCCTCCAATCCTCCCAGCCTCAGCCTCCAACCCTCCCAGTACCTGATCCGTCCCAGCCTCAGGCTCCAACCCTCCCAGCCTCCAAACCGCCCAGCACCTCATCCCTCCCAGCCTCAGCCTCCAACCCTTCCATTCTCAGCCTCCAACCCTCCCAGCCTCCAACACTCCCAGCACCTGATCCCTCCCAACCTCAGTCTGCAACCCTCCCAGCCTCCAACACTCCCAGCACCTGATCCCTCCCAGCCTCAGTCTGCAACCCTCCCAGCATCTCATCCCTCCCAGCCTCAGCCTCCAACCCTCCCAGCCTCAGCCTCCAACCCTCCCAGCAATTCAGCTCCAGGGGAGTCCAACACATAAACAATGGAAGGCCAGAAGGAATTCAGACTGAAACATGGAATCAGAAGCCTGCATGTGCCTGGGTCAGAAATAAGGCTTGTCGATTAATACATCTATCTGGGTTTGTGGGTTTGTGTTTATTATGCAGGCTATACTAAGATTGGGACCAGAACAACTGCCTTCCTACACTTAGCATTATAAAACAACCTTCCTTCGTTCTTTGTCAACGTGTCGCTGTCAGCAGACATATGGTAATAGCATTCAGACAGACAGACAGACATACAGACAGGGGGATAGACAGACAGACAGACAGGGCATAGACAGACAGACAGACAGACAGACAGACAGACAGACAGACAGACAGACAGACAGACAGACAGACAGACAGACAGACAGACAGACAGACAGACAGACAGACAGACAGACAGACAGACAGACAGACAGACAGACAGACAGGGGGACAAAGAATGGGTGCTATCTCAAGTATTTGGTGCTTAGTAATTGTCTCCAGGGCTTTCTAAAGAGCAGGCGTTTGTCTGCAATAAACTGTAACCTGCCATGAACCAACACACACAAAACACTACTAGTAAAATGTATGTTTCTCTCTCTCTCTCTCTCTCTCTCTCAACTAGTAAAATGTATGCTATAGGCTTTGATGTAGACTTTACTATCGATGTGTAAATCTCACGATTTCTATACGACACTAAAAGTAAACTCACCATCGTAGACCCCCTCTATTCATGCTTTAATGACCACGTCTATTATTGTGTGTTTTAGGCTTGAGGCTGTATGGTTGTTATTTCATTATGCCTCAGTAGCCTCTATTTACCAAAGACAGTGCTGATACATTGAATCAGAATCCATCACGCTGCATCACTGAACCGGGAGGTGATGATGTAACTTTTGAATAATTAACCTATTAACCGTGACATGTACCGCCCCTCTTTGATCATCACATTATCAAGAGAAATGTTTAATCATGTCAATGCTTCAAATCAGTTCAATTATTACTGTCCAGGTAAACTGCGTACATCTCCAGTAACCTACCCACACGTTGAATTACTCACCTTTCCCCCGTCTGAGTCGCAGGCGCCTTGGTAAACGAGTCTTCAAATGAGATGTTGCACGGAACAAGTGAAAATCCTGAAGCTCCTCCTAAGCAGAGAGCGGAGTGAAGCACGCATATGTTGCGTGTGCTCTCTCTCCTTTTATTTCTCTCTCTCCCTCCTTTCCTCTCCCTCTCTCTCTCTCTCTCGCTCTACTTTTCTCTCTCTCCCCTTCTCTCTCTCCTTTTATTTCTCTCTCTCTCCTTTTATTTTTTTTCTATCTCCCTCTTTCTTCTATATCTCTCTATCCTTTCTCTCTCTCTCCTTTTATTTCTCTATCTCTCTCATTTTCTTTCTCTCTCTCCTTTCTCTCTCTCTCTCTCTCTCTCCTTTTCTTTCTCTCTCTCTCCTTTCTCTCTCTCCTTTTATTTCTCTCTCTCCCTCTCTCATTTCTTTCTCTCTCTCCTTTTATTTCTCTCTCCTTTCTCTTTTCTTTCTCTCTCTCTCCTTTCTATCTCTCTCTCCTTTCTCTTTTCTTTCTCTCTCTCTCCTTTCTCCCTTTCTCTCTCTCCTTTCTATCTCTCTCGCTCCTTTTATTTCTCTCTCTCCCCCGCTCTCATTTCTTTCTCTCTCCTTTCCTTTCTCTCTCTCTCCTTTTCTTTCTCTCTCTCTCCTTTCTTTCTCTCTCTCCTTTTATTACTCTCTCTCCTTTCTCTCTCTCTCCTTTCTCTCTCTCTCGCTCTCTCCTTTTATTTCTCTCTCTCCCTCTCTCTCCATTTCTTTCTCTCGCTCTCCTTTCTCTCTCTCTCTCTCTCTCTCTCTCTCTTTCTTTCTCTCTCCCTTCTCTCTCTCTCCTTTCTCTCCCACTCTCTCCTTTCTCTCTCTCTCCATTTCTTTCTCTCTCTCTCTTTCTCTCTCTCTCCTTTCTCTCTCTCCTTTTATTTATCTCTCTCTCGCTCTCTCCTTTTATTTCTCTCTCTCTCTCTCTCTCTCTCTCTCTCTCTCTCTTTCTCTCTCTCTCCTTTCTCTCTCTCCTTTTATTTATCTCTCTCTCTCTCCTTTTATTCCTCTCTCTCTCCCTCTCTCTCTCTCTCCTCTCTCTCTCTCTCTCTCTCTCTCTCTCCTTTCTCTCTCTCCTTTTATTTATCTCTCTCTCTCTCCTTTTATTCCTCTCTCTCTCCCTCTCTCTCTCTCTCCTCTCTCTCTCTCTCTCTCTCTCTCTCCTTTCTCTCTCTCCTTTTATTTATATCTCTCTCTCTCTCTCCTTTCTCTCTCTCCTCTCTCGCTCTCTCCTTTTATTTATCTCTCTCCCTCTCTCTCCATTTCTTTCTCTCGCTCTCCTTTCTCTCTCTCTCTCTCTCTCTCTCTCTCTTTCTCTCTCTCTCCTTTCTTTCTCTCCTTTTATTTATCTCTCTCTCTCTCTCTCCTTTTATTCCTCTCTCTCTCCCTCTCTCTCTTTCTCTCTCTCCTCTCTCTCTCTCTCTCCTTTCTCTCTCTCCTTTTATTTCTCTCTCTCTCTCTCCTTTTATTTCTCTCTCTCTCCCTCTCTCTCCATTTCTTTCTCTCGCTCTCCTTTCTCTCTCTCCCTCTCTCCTTTTATTTCTCTCTCTCTCCATTTCTTTCTCTCGCTCTCCTTTCTCTCTCTCCCTCTCTCCTTTTATTTCTCTCTCTCTCCATTTCTTTCTATCACTCTCCTTTCTCTCTCTCTCCTTTCTCTCTCTCTCTCCTTTTATTTCTCTCTCTCACTCTCTCTCTCTCTCTCTCCTTTTATATCTCTCTCTCCTTTTATTTCTCTCTCTCCTTTTATTCTCTCTCTCTCTCTCTCTCTCTCTCCCCCTCTCTCCATTTCTTTATCTTGCTCAATGCAAGGAACACACACAGACCTCGTATATAACGGATAGATTGCCCTGACTGTGTAACAATAGTATATTATTTTCCTATTGATTTTAATCATGAACCCAAAGCAATGCATGTCAAATCAAATTATGCCAAATGCTTCTTTCAATGTTAGTTCTCTCTCTCTCTCCCTCACCTTAGACCTTGCTGGTGTTTTCATCATGTCAGATCCAGAAAGAAACACCAAAGTGGTCAACTGTTTTTCCATTACTGTGGTTGATGCATAATTGAACCTAACAATCAGGCAGCATATCTCAAGAACTCTTCTTCTTCAGGTTTCTGGGTCCACAGCGTTACGGCACACAGACAAATACAGTGTTTTTGTTACCTTGTTGTGTAAAGTGGATACTAGCACCAAAACAGGATCGTTTCTAGAATTGTTTGTGTCACCAAAGCTAGAGAATCTCGACCCTGCAAATCTCTGATCAAAATAGTCACCAGACCAGTACATTGTAATATAAGAATATCATAAAGACATCGTGAGCTCTCAGGAGATCACGAAGACAGAGTCAGCTCTCAGGAGATCACGAAGACAGAGTCAGCTCTCAGGAGATCACGAAGACAGAGTCAGCTCTCAGGAGATCACGAAGACAGAGTCAGCTCTCAGGAGGTCACGAAAACAGAGTCAGCTCTCAGGAGATCACGAAGACAGAGTCAGCTCTCAGGAGGTCACGAAAACAGAGTCAGCTCTCAGGAGATCACGAAGACAGAGTCAGCTCTCAGGAGATCACGAAGACAGAGTCAGCTCTCAGGAGATCGCGAAAACAGAGTCAGCTCTCAGGAGATCACGAAAACATAGTCAGCTCTCAGGAGATCACGAAGACAGAGTCAGCTCTCAGGAGATCATGAAAACAGAGTCAGCTCTCAGGAGATCACGAAAACAGAGTCAGCTCTCAGGAGATCACGAAGACAGAGTCAGCTCTCAGGAGATCACGAAAACAGAGTCAGCTCTCAGGAGATCACGAAAACAGAGTCAGCTCTCAGGAGATCACGAAGACAGAGTCAGCTCTCAGGAGATCACGAAAACAGAGTCAGCTCTCAGGAGATCACGAAAACATAGTCAGCTCTCAGGAGATCACGAAGACAGAGTCAGCTCTCAGGAGATCACAAAGACAGAGTCAGCTCTCAGGAGATCACGAAGACAGAGTCAGCTCTCAGGAGATCACGAAGACAGAGTCAGCTCTCAGGAGATCATGAAAACAGAGTCAGCTCTCAGGAGATCACGAAGACAGAGTCAGCTCTCAGGAGATCACGAAGACAGAGTCAGCTCTCAGGAGATCACGAAAACAGAGTCAGCTCTCAGGAGATCACGAAAACAGAGTCAGCTCTCAGGAGATCACGAAGACAGAGTCAGCTCTCAGGAGATCACGAAGACAGAGTCAGCTCTCAGGAGATCACGAAGACAGAGTCAGCTCTCAGGAGATCATGAAAACAGAGTCAGCTCTCAGGAGGTCACGAAAACAGAGTCAGCTTTCAGGAGATCACGAAGACAGAGTCAGCTCTCAGGAGATCACGAAGACAGAGTCAGCTCTCAGGAGATCACGAAGACAGAGTCAGCTCTCAGGAGATCACGAAAACAGAGTCAGCTCTCAGGAGGTCACGAAAACAGAGTCAGCTTTCAGGAGATCACGAAGACAGAGTCAGCTCTCAGGAGATCACGAAAACAGAGTCAGCTCTCAGGAAATCACGAAAACAGAGTCAGCTCTCAGGAGATCACGAAGACAGAGTCAGCTCTCAGGAGGTCACGAAGACAGAGTCAGCTCTCAGGAGATCACGAAGACAGAGTCAGCTCTCAGGAGGTCACGAAAACAGAGTCAGCTCTCAGGAGATCACGAAAACAGAGTCAGCTCTCAGGAGGTCACGAAAACAGAGTCAGCTCTCAAGAGATCACGAAAACAGAGTCAGCTCTCAGGAGATCGCGAAAACAGAGTCAGCTCTCAGGAGATCACGAAAACAGAGTCAGCTCTCAGGAGGTCACGAAAACAGAGTCAGCTCTCAGGAGATCACGAAAACAGAGTCAGCTCTCAGGAGATCGCGAAAACAGAGTCAGCTCTCAGGAGATCACGAAAACATAGTCAGCTCTCAGGAGATCACGAAGACAGAGTCAGCTCTCAGGAGATCATGAAAACAGAGTCAGCTCTCAGGAGATCACGAAAACAGAGTCAGCTCTCAGGAGATCACGAAGACAGAGTCAGCTCTCAGGAGATCACGAAAACAGAGTCAGCTCTCAGGAGATCACGAAAACAGAGTCAGCTCTCAGGAGATCACGAAGACAGAGTCAGCTCTCAGGAGATCACGAAAACAGAGTCAGCTCTCAGGAGATCACGAAAACATAGTCAGCTCTCAGGAGATCACGAAGACAGAGTCAGCTCTCAGGAGATCACAAAGACAGAGTCAGCTCTCAGGAGATCACGAAGACAGAGTCAGCTCTCAGGAGATCACGAAGACAGAGTCAGCTCTCAGGAGATCACGAAGACAGAGTCAGCTCTCAGGAGATCACGAAGACAGAGTCAGCTCTCAGGAGATCACGAAAACAGAGTCAGCTCTCAGGAGATCACGAAGACAGAGTCAGCTCTCAGGAGATCACGAAGACAGAGTCAGCTCTCAGGAGATCACGAAGACAGAGTCAGCTCTCAGGAGATCATGAAAACAGAGTCAGCTCTCAGGAGGTCACGAAAACAGAGTCAGCTTTCAGGAGATCACGAAGACAGAGTCAGCTCTCAGGAGATCACGAAGACAGAGTCAGCTCTCAGGAGATCACGAAGACAGAGTCAGCTCTCAGGAGATCACGAAAACAGAGTCAGCTCTCAGGAGGTCACGAAAACAGAGTCAGCTTTCAGGAGATCACGAAGACAGAGTCAGCTCTCAGGAGATCACGAAAACAGAGTCAGCTCTCAGGAAATCACGAAAACAGAGTCAGCTCTCAGGAGATCACGAAGACAGAGTCAGCTCTCAGGAGGTCACGAAGACAGAGTCAGCTCTCAGGAGATCACGAAGACAGAGTCAGCTCTCAGGAGGTCACGAAAACAGAGTCAGCTCTCAGGAGATCACGAAAACAGAGTCAGCTCTCAGGAGGTCACGAAAACAGAGTCAGCTCTCAGGAGATCACGAAAACAGAGTCAGCTCTCAGGAGATCACGAAAACAGAGTCAGCTCTCAGGAGATCACGAAAACAGAGTCAGCCACGTAAAAAGACAAAGATCCATTGATTAATGAGCATGAATCCTACATGGCACCTTTATTATCTCTGTAGTGCAGAGCCCTGGTCAAAAAGTAGTGTACTACATAGGGAAAAGGGTGCATTTGGGAGACAGGAAATATCAGATGTTGGTGTTATCCACCTCACCTTCACATATTCAGAATGGGTCCGCTGTCTACATCACAACATGTGTGGGTGTTTAATTCCCTGAAACAAAGCTGCACCTAGTGTTCTGAGATGTAATAATAGCCCTTGGTGGAATGACTCCGATGTATGTTCCAAATGGCACCCTATTCCCTATGGGATCTGTTCCAAATGGCACCCTATTCCCTATGGGATCTGGTCAACATGGCACCCTATTCCCTATGGGCTCTGGTCAAAATGGCACCCTATTCCCTATGGGATCTGGTCAACATGGCACCCTATTCCCTATGGGATCTGGTCAAAATGGCACCCTATTCCCTATGGGATCTGGTCAAAATGGCACCCTATTCCCAATGGGATCTGGTCAAAATGGCACCCTATTCCCTATGGGATCTGGTCAAAATGGCACCCTATTCCCTATGGGATCTGGTCAAAATGGCACCCTATTCCCTATGGGATCTGGTCAAAATGGCACCCTATTCCCTATGGGCTCTGGTCAAAATGGCAACCTATTCCCTATGGAATCTGGTCAAAATGGCACCCTATTCCCTATGGGCTCTGGTCAAAATGGCAACCTATTCCCTATGGGATCTGGTCAAAATGGCACCCTATTCCCTATGGAATCTGGTCAAAATGGCACCCTATTCCCTATGGGTTCTGGTCAAAATGGCACCCTATTCCCTATGGGATCTGGTCAAAATGGCACCCTATTCCCTATGGGATCTGGTCAAAATGGCACCCTATTCCCTACGGCCTCTGGTCAAAATGGCACCCTATTCCCTACGGGGTCTGGTCAAAATGGCACCCTATTCCAATTTGTTATCCAATGATTGCACGTTGGCTAACAGGATGGATGGTAGAGGCAGATTACCCACTCACCGTCGGATCCTTACAAAGCACCCCGACCTACAGTGCCTTGCGAAAGTATTCGGCCCCCTTGAACTTTGCGACCTTTTGCCACATTTCAGGCTTCAAACATAAAGATATAAAACTGTATTTTTTTGTGAAGAATCAACAACAAGTGGGACACAATCATGAAGTGGAACGACATTTATTGGATATTTAAAACTTTTTTAACAAATCAAAAACTGAAAAATTGGGCGTGCAAAATTATTCAGCCCCCTTAAGTTAATACTTTGTAGCGCCACCTTTTGCTGCGATTACAGCTGTAAGTTGCTTGGGGTATGTCTCTATCAGTTTTGCACATCGAGAGACTGACATTTTTTCCCATTCCTCCTTGCAAAACAGCTCGAGCTCAGTGAGGTTGGATGGAGAGCATTTGTGAACAGCAGTTTTCAGTTCTTTCCACAGATTCTCGATTGGATTCAGGTCTGGACTTTGACTTGGCCATTCTAACACCTGGATATGTTTATTTTTGAACCATTCCATTGTAGATTTTGCTTTATGTTTTGGATCATTGTCTTGTTGGAAGACAAATCTCCGTCCCAGTCTCAGGTCTTTTGCAGACTCCATCAGGTTTTCTTCCAGAATGGTCCTGTATTTGGCTCCATCCATCTTCCCATCAATTTTAACCATCTTGCCTGTCCCTGCTGAAGAAAAGCAGGCCCAAACCATGATGCTGCCACCACCATGTTTGACAGTGGGGATGGTGTGTTCCGGGTGATGAGCTGTGTTGCTTTTACGCCAAACATAACGTTTTGCATTGTTGCCAAAAAGTTCAATTTTGGTTTCATCTGACCAGAGCACCTTCTTCCACATGTTTGGTGTGTCTCCCAGGTGGCTTGTGGCAAACTTTAAACAACACTTTTTATGGATATCTTTAAGAAATGGCTTTCTACTTGCCACTCTTCCATAAAGGCCAGATTTGTGCAATATACGACTGATTGTTGTCCTATGGACAGAGTCTCCCACCTCAGCTGTAGATCTCTGCAGTTCATCCAGAGTGATCATGGGCCTCTTGGCTACATCTCTGATCAGTCTTCTCCTTGTATGAACTGAAAGTTTAGAGGGACGGCCAGGTCTTGGTAGATTTGCAGTGGTCTGATACTCCTTCCATTTCAATATTATCGCTTGCACAGTGCTCCTTGGGATGTTTAAAGCTTGGGAAATCTTTTTGTATCCAAATCCAGCTTTAAACTTCTTCACAACAGTATCTCGGACCTGCCTGGTGTGTTCCTTGTTCTTCATGATGCTCTCTGCGCTTTTAACGGACCTCTGAGACTATCACGGTGCAGGTGCATTTATACGGAGACTTTACACACAGGTGGATTGTATTTATCATCATTAGTCATTTAGGTCAACATTGGATCATTCAGAGATCCTCACTGAACTTCTGGAGAGAGTTTGCTGCACTGAAAGTAAAGGGGCTGAATAATTTTGCACGCCCAATTTTTCAGTTTTTGATTTGTTAAAAAAGTTTGAAATATCCAATAAATGTCGTTCCACTTCATGATTGTGTCCTGCTTGTTGTTGATTCTTCACAAAAAAATACAGTTTTATATCTTTATGTTTGAAGCCTGAAATGTGGCAAAAGGTCGCAAAGTTCAAGGGGGCCGAATACTTTCGCAAGGCACTGTACATCCCTGATATCTCTGTCTCCTCTTCAGGAGGAATTGGACCTTCTCCAGTTAAGAGAAAACTGTTTTCTTCCCAAAATATGTAATTTGTGGATAATTGAACCTCTTTCATGGTACTCCCCCACAAACAGGACCAAGCCTGGCCTGCTGAGGAGTGATGTACTCCATCCTAGCTGGAGGGGTGCTCTCATCTTATCGATCAACAACCCCTCTAGCTCCACAATGAGATAGGGTGGAGGCTAGGCAGCAGGCTGTTAGCCAGGCTGTTAGCCAGCCTGCCATCTTAGTGGAGTTTGCCCCTAGCACAGTCAGTGTAGTCAGCTCAGTTTTCCCCATCAAATTAAATCAAATGATACAACCACCCCCCAAAAATATATTTTAATTCCAGGTTGTAATGCAACAAAATAGGAAAAATGCCAAGGGGTTTAAATACTTTTGCAGCCACTGTATGTTGAACATAATAAATGGCTCCCTGTCCTCTGGATGTGTACCAAGCTCACTAAAAGTGGCAATAATAAATCATCTCCTGAAAAAGCCAAATCTTGACCCGGATATAAATAAAAAATACAAAAGTTTTAGAACACTGTCGTGTCTTTACTATCATTAAATGAAGACTTTTAGTTTTTATTAAAGATTCTCTGTAATTAGTATTACGCGATTAAACTGATTAATCATGTAATCGTCTCCTTCCAAACTTCATAAATTGTTGGTTATCTGTGAGTCATCCATACATTCATTGTCTTCAATCATTTATTCATTTATTTATTACTAATTAAGTAATTCACAGAAATGCATAAACAAACAAACAAAGTAAATATGGTTACAAGAAACGATAGGAGAATGTGCCCCTAGTGGGCTAAACCGGCATGGCGGCTTGGTGGATAAAAGGGAAGTGGGGGTCGACTGGGAAGACAACAGACAGTTGATAATTACAACAATTGAAATGCTAATCCTTTGCACATGAACGCTCACTCATTCGGGAACAATTGCAATTAGTATATATATTTACGCTCAGTGTGTCGTCGGGATCTCTGCTGAAAAGTTAGTTTCTGTTGGAGAGTTTACGGTCCTCTCTCTCTCTCTGTCGTGGTTAGAGTGGATAGTTCAGAGTGACGTTCAGAGTGTCGTTATGGATAGGTGTTTCGGCGGTTGTCGTTCTACGCGTTCAATGACACCGAATTCCTAGCTGCAGACTAGTAATTAATATCAAAGACTTGTTCTTATTCTGTTGGTATCGATAGTCTAAGAGTTTAACCACGTGGGATGGTTAAAAGATTCAGCAATCGTCTCAAACCTTGGCCCTCTTGTTATCGAGATAAGCTGGTCTGCAACCTTTGTCCTCTCGTAATTAAGAGAAACATGGTCTCGTGATAGAAAACCCGAGTGGGGGTTTTATTCGGAAGGGCAGAAAAGGGCCTGTCCCAGGATGCCGACCCTAACTGTGCTCATAGGCGGTCCTCTGATTTAGTTCAACTCAAAAGGGAATTGGAGTTTCCTTCATTAAACAGTCCAAAATCACATTACATAATTTTACAAACAGTATCATACTCACTCATTCATCTTATACAATAATTAGATGTAAACCTCATATCTGAGGCTATTATATAAACAGCGTTATGGTAATGTGGCTGCACCGTCTCCCATGAGCTTCCCCAAGTTGTAACAAACGGACCAGTTCGTAGCTGGATTCTTCACCCATCTTTTATACTTTCTCCGGAACATAAATGTTGTTCGGACCTCAAGTTCTGTGAGGTGGAAGAAATTCCTTTGTTCTCTATGAAACTTCTGGATCTTCCCTAGGAATTTACGACCTCTCTGACCACAGCAGCCTGGTTGTAGGAAGCAGAGAGAGGGGGATGGTGCTCGCCGCACCCAAAGAGGGTAACGTCATGACAACACCTACTCATTCAAGGATTTTTCTTTATTTGTACTATTTTCTACATTGTAGAATAATAGTGAATACATCAAAACTATGAAATAACACATATGGAATCATGTAGTAACCAAAAGAAAGTGTTAAAAAAATCCTAATACCTTTTATATTTGAGATTCTCAAAATAGCCACCCTTTGCCTCGATGACAGCTTTGCACACTCTTGGCATTCTCTCACTCTTGGCCCAGGGGTGTGAAGGTAAACGAGAAGGCAATGGAGTGACAAACCACCCATCTCTACCCTGGGATTATCTGACCCTATTACGGGGGCTGAGTCACTGGTTTGCTAATCCCTAGGAGGGGTGCCTCACGTCGTGCCAGGCTTTTTCCCCGATATACTCAACCTGAGTGGGTTCAGTCACTGACGTAATCTCCCTTTCTGTCCTTGTGCTGTGGTAGAAGATATTTGTGGGTTGTACTCAGCCTTGTATCGGGGTAGTAAATTAGTGGTCTGTTAATATCCCTTTGGTGTGGTCTATGGAAAAGTAACTTTGGATGAGGCACAGTGTTACCTGACCCCCCCCCCCGTCTCAGCCTCCAGTATCTATGCTGCAATAGTCTATGTACCGGGGGGGGGGGGGGGGGGGGGGGGGGGGGGTGTCAATCTGTCCTATCTGTATAATAATCTGTATATAATCTGTGTAATTCTCCTGTCTTATCTGGTGTCATGTGTGATCTTACGAATGCTCCCTCTAATGACCCCCCCCCCCCCCCCCGCCCTATGCCTCAGGATTACCTGACCTGATGACTCCTGGCTGTCCCCAGTCCACCTGGCCGTGCTGCTGCTCCAGTTTCAACTGTTCTGCCTGCGGCTATGGAACACTGACTTGTTCACCAGACGTGCTACCTGTCGCAGACCTGCTGTTTTCAACTCTCTAGAGACAGCAGGAGTGGTAGAAATACTCTTAATGATCAGCTATGGAACCCTGACCTGTTCAGCGGACGTGCTACCTGTCCCAGACCTGCTGTTTTCAACTCTCTCTCACTCTCTCTCACTCCTGAGGTGCTGACCTGTTGCACCCTCTACAACCACTGTGATTATTATGTGACCCTGCTGGTCATCTATGAACGTGTGAACATCTTGTAGAACAGGACTGGTTCTTCTCTAGGTTTCTTCATAGGTTCCAGCATTTCTAGGGAGTTTTCTTTAGCCACCATGCTTCTACATCTACAGCTCAGCATTTAACAACATAGTGCTCTCCATCACTAAGCTAAGGACCCTGGGATTGAACACCTCCCTCTGCAACTGAATCCAGGACATCCTGACGAGCCACCCCCAGGTGGTGAGGGTAGACAGCAACACATCCACCACGCTGACCCTCAAGACGGGGGCCCCTCAGCGGTGTGTGCTTAGTCCCCTCCTGTACTCCCTGTTCACCCACGATTGCGTGGCCGCACATGACTCCGACACCATCATTAAGTTTGCAGACGACACGAAAGTGGTAGGCCTGATCACCAACAACGATGAGACAGCCTATAGGGAGTAGGTCAGAGACCTGGCAGTGTGGTACCAGGACAACAACAAACAAACAAAATGGAAAACTTGGCTTCATCATTCATTGAATCAGATGCCAGATATTGCCAACTACTTTAATTATTTTTTTATTGGCAAGATTAGCAAATGTAGGCATAACATGCCATCAACAAACGCTGACACTACACATCCAAGTATATCTGACCAAATTATGAAACACTAGAATTGTGCTTTTGAATTCCGTAAAGTGAGTGTGAAAGAGGTGAAAAAATAGTTGTCTATAAACAATGACAAGCCAACACTTAACAAAGAATTACAGTTAGTTTCAGAATGGGTGGCAAGGAATAAGTTAGTCCTAAATATTTCTAAAACTAAAAGTATTGTATTTAGGACACAGCATTCACTAAACCCTAAACCTCAACTAAATATTGTAATAAATAATGTAGAAATTGAGCAACTTGAGGTGACTAAACTGTTTGGAGTAACCCTGGATTGTAAACTGTCATGGTAAAAAGCATATTGATACAACAGTAGCTAAGAGAAGTCTGTCCATAATAAATCGCTGCTCTACCTTTTTAACAACACCATCAACAAGGCAGGTCCTACAGGCCCTAGTTTCTACCTTCTTAACAGCACTATCAACAAGGCAGGTCCTACAGGCCCTAGTTTCTACCTTCTTAACAACACTATCAACAAGGCAGGTCCTACAGGCCCTGGTTTCTACCTTCTTAACAACACTATCAACAAGGCAGGTCCTACAGGCCCTAGTTTCTACCTTCTTAACAACACCATCAACAAGACAGGTCCTACAGGCCCTAGTTACTACCTTCTTAACAACACTATCAACAAGGAAGGTCCTACAGGCCCTAGTTTCTACCTTCTTAACAACACTATCAACAAGGCAGGTCCTACAGGCCATAGTTTCTACCTTCTTAACAACACTATCAACAAGGCAGGTCCTATGTAACTACTGTTCAGTAGTGTGGTCAGGTGCCACAAAGAGGGACATCGGAAAATTGCAATTGTCTCAGAACAGGGCAGCACGGCTGGCCCTTAAAAGTACACAGTGAGCTAATAGTAATAATATGCATGTCAATCTCTCCTGGCTGAAAGTGGAGGAGAGATTGACTGAATCACTACTTTTATTTACTAGAGATGTTGAATGCACCGAGCTGCTAAACTACTGGCACACAGCTCAGACACCCATGCATACCCCACAAGACATGCCACCAGAGGTCTCTTCACAGTCCCCAAGTCCAGAACAGACTATGGGAGGTGCACAGTACTACATAGAGACATGACTACATGGAACTCTATTCCACAGTACTACATAGAGCCATGACTACATGGAACTCTATTCCACAGTACTACATAGAGCCATGACTACATGGAACTCTATTCCACAGTACTACATAGAGCCATGACTACATGGAACTCTATTCCACAGTACTACATAGAGCCATGACTACATGGAACTCTATTCCACAGTACTACATAGAGCCATGACTACATGGAACTCTATTCCACAGTACTACATAGAACCATGACTACATGGAACTCTATTCCACAGTACTACATAGAGCCATGACTACATGGAACTCTATTCCACAGTACTACATAGAGCCATGACTACATGGAACTCTATTCCACAGTACTACATAGAGCTATGACTACATGGAACTCTATTCCACAGTACTACATAGAGCCATGACTACATAGAACTCTATTCCACAGTACTACATAGAGACATGACTACATGGAACACAATTCCACAGTACTACATAGAGCCGTGACTACATGGAACTCTATTCCACAGTACTACATAGAGCCATGACTACATGGAACTCTATTCCACAGTACTACATAGAGCCATGACTACATGGAACTCTATTCCACAGTACTACATAGAGACATGACTACATGGAACTCTATTCCACAGTACTACATAGAGCCATGACTACATGGAACTCTATTCCACAGTACTACATAGAGACATGACTACATGGAACTCTATTCCACAGTACTACATAGAGCCATGACTACATGGAACTCTATTCCACAGTACTACATAGAGCCATGACTACATGGAACTCTATTCCACAGTACTACATAGAGCCATGACTACATGGAACTCTATTCCACAGTACTACATAGAGACATGACTACATGGAACTCTATTCCACAGTACTACATAGAGCCATGACTACATGGAACTCTATTCCACAGTACTACATAGAGCCATGACTACATGGAACTCTATTCCACAGTACTACATAGAGACATGACTACATGGAACTCTATTCCACAGTACTACATAGAGCCATGACTACATGGAACTCTATTCCACAGTACTACATAGAGCCACGACTACATGGAACTCTATTCCACAGTACTACATAGAGCCATGACTACATGGAACTCTATTCCACAGTACTACATAGAGTCATGACTACATGGAACTCTATTCCACAGTACTACATAGAGCTATGACTACATGGAACTCTATTCCACATCAAGTAACTGATGCAGCAGTAGAATCAGATTTAAAAAGCAGGTAAAAATACACCTTATGGAACAACGAGGACTGTGAAGAGACACACACACAGGTACAGACACACACACACACACACACACACACACACACACACACACACACACACACACACACACACACACACACACACACACACACACTCACTACACACACGTACATTGTGATATTTTGTATGGTGGTCTTATACATTTCGTATTGTACAGAGCATTCAGAAAGTATTCAGATCCCTTGACATTTTCCACATTTTGTTAGGTTACAGCCTTATTCTAAAATGGAGTAAATAGTATTTTTCCCCCTCATCAATCTACACACAATACCCCATAATGACAAAGCAAAAACAGGTTTTTAGACATTTTTGCAAATATATGAACCCCCAAAAAACTGAAATATTGGTAAGTTTCCCCTCACTTGCAATTCTCCACATGGCCAGACTTCTAGTGGTCTTCTCCACATGGCCAGACTTCTAGTGGTCTTCTCCACATGGCCAGACTTCTATTGGTCTTCTCCACATGGCCAGACTTCTAGTGGTTTTCTCCACATGGCCAGACTTCTAGTGGTTTTATCCACATGGCCAGACTTCTAGTGGTATTCTCCACATGGCCAGACTTCTAGTGGTCTTCTCCACATGGCCAGACTTCTAGTGGTCTTCTCCACATGGCCAGACTTCTAGTGGTTTTCTCCACATGGCCAGACTTCTAGTGGTCTTCTCCACATGGCCAGACTTCTAGTGGTTTTCTCCACATGGCCAGACTTCTAGTGGTTTCATCCACATGGCCAGACTTCTAGTGGTCTTCTCCACATGGCCAGACTTCTAGTGGTCTTCTCCACATGGCCAGACTTCTAGTGGTCTTCTCCACATGGCCAGACTTCTAGTGGTCTTCTCCACATGGCCAGACTTCTAGTGGTCTTCTCCACATGGCCAGACTTCTAGTGGTCTTCTCCACATGGCCAGACTTCTAGTGGTCTTCTCCACATGGCCAGACTTCTAGTGGTCTTCTCCAAATGGCCAGACTTCTAGTGGTTTTCTCCACATGGCCAGACTTCTAGTGGTTGTCTCCACATGGCCAGACTTCTAGTGGTTGTCTCCACATGGCCAGACTTCTAGTGGTTTTCTCCACATGGCCAGACTTCTAGTGGTTTTCTCCACATGACCAGACTTCTAGTGGTTTTCTCCACATGGCCAGACTTCTAGTGGTCTTCTCAACATGGCCAGACTTCTCCACATGGCCAGACTTCTAGTGGTCTTCTCCACATGGCCAGACTTCTAGTGGTTTTCTCCACATGGCCAGACTTCTAGTGGTTGTCTCCACATGGCCAGACTTCTAGTGGTTTTCTCCACATGGCCAGACTTCTAGTGGTTTTCTCCACATGGCCAGACTTCTAGTGGTTTTCTCCACATGGCCAGATTTCTAGTGGTTTTCTCCACATGGCCAGACTTCTAGTGGTCTTCTCCACATGGCCAGACTTCTCCACATGGCCAGACTTCTAGTGGTCTTCTCCACATGGCCAGACTTCTAGTGGTTTTCTCCACATGGCCAGACTTCTAGTGGTTTTCTCCACATGGCCAGACTTCTCCACATGGCCAGACTTCTAGTGGTTTTCTCCACATGGCCAGACTTCTAGTGGTCTTCTCCACATGGCCAGACTTCTCCACATGGCCAGATTTCTAGTGGTCTTCTCCACATGGCCAGACTTCTAGTGTTCTTCTCCACATGGCCAGACTTCTAGTGTTCTTCTCTCCTGATGATAATCCTAAAATGCCATAGGGTCCAAAAGTCAACATACTGTACAAACAATTATCTCTGTAATAAAAATGTGTTTTTGTATCTACTGCTCTGTTAACGAGCTAGCTTAAGCGTAGTCAATGGCTAGCTAAGACAGAGATCGGAGACGGAAGAAATTCAATACTTTTATTCAATTAGTTTAAATACAGCACATGGAGGTTTCTGATCGCGCTGGTGAATGATAGCTAACAGCGTCGGGCTAGAGATGACGTGCTTCCTGCAGGAAGTTGGAAGGGAGGAAGTTGTAGTCTTGCAGAGGTCTTCTCTGTTGTTAATTAGCATTTAGCATTTTTGAGAGTAAATTGAGATGAATACATTGATAAATAAATGAATACGTCCTTGTCACTGACTGCTTCAATCGAATCGTTCCGTATTATGTTTGATGTATGCGAAAACACAGTGGAAATCTCCATGTTTCTAGTTAATCGTTGGTATTTTTCAGGTTGGCTGTACAATAACTCTGTGAATTTAGAAGCCTCTCTCTTTGTAAACAATATGAAATGTATCCGATGTGCTCACCAGAAAATGTAAATGGTAAACAATTCTAGCCGTTTTGTTTTCTGTCAGGCTGTAATTAGATTGGTTTATATTTTGTTTCATAAAGCTGCCTAAATGTTGGCTTTGATTTATGGACAATATTCCTTTGATGAGTTGTATTTATCAAAATGCCACTCTTTACTTTTCTGTTTTGAATTGCATTTATCAACCATTTCTGGACGTTTAAATATGGACGTTTCAATAGAACACGTGTAAATATAATTAAATAAAATATTATTTATGCTTCTAATGTGTAGAAATGACATGTCTATTTTCGTGCATTTTTGTGTGACATTTCAATACCGCCATTTTGAATGATTAACACAATTCAAATCTGCCTTATGGAAGGATGTTGACATCACGCACGGTCACACATACTAGGACTGAAATGGCAAAGAAAACACCACCCACACCAGTATCTACAGCAGGAGGTTTTTTTTTGTGAATTAATGAACTAATTTATCGCTGTCTGTCCTGTATGTTAGCCATTTAGGCTATCAATGTATCACCACCGGCCAAGCACATCAATCCAGAGCTATTATAGAGCTATATATATTTATACATATATTTATACATATATTTATACATATATTTATACATATATTTATACATATATTTATATGTATTCAAACTTCCCGCTGTGTTTGTGGTGCGACCGGACCCAATGTAACAGGAACAAACATAACCTTTTGCAAAATAAATTGTCTTTATTGCGATCGGACTACACACTGGCTCTAGAAGAGGTAATACAGCTCCTGTCGTAATCTTTTATTCAGATAGCCGCCATATTTAAAGTGCTCTACCTTCGAACAATATAACTATTTTACAGCTCAACTGTTGTCAATGCAATAGACCCTGCAGCTACAGGTGAACTTTGGTTTATTATGCCAGTATTAATCATTACACTCTTCGCAGACTTATATTGTCCAAAAAAACAGTGTTGCACAAGTCTTACAGGCTCTCTCATATTTAATGATATCTTCAGTTCATCACAATTGTAACCTAGATAACTTAGAAACTCAGAAAAAAAAAGAAACGTCAACTGCGTTTATCTTCAGCAAACTTAACTTAACATGTGTAAATATTTGTATGAACATAATAAGATTCAACAACTGAGACATAAACTGAACAAGTTCTACAGACATGTGACTAACATAAATGGAATAATGTGTCCCTGAACAAAGGGGGGGTCAAAATCAAAAGTAACAGTCAGTATCTGGTGTGGCCACCAGCTGCATTAAGTACTGCAGTGCATCTCCTCATGGACTGCACCAGATTTGACAGTTCTTGCTGCGAGATGTTACCCCACTCTTCCACCAAGGGACCTGGAAGTTCCCTGACATTTCTGGGGGGAATGGCCCTAGCCCTCACCCACCGATCCAACAGGTCCCAGGCGTGCTCAATGGGATTGAGATCCGGGCTCTTCGCTGGCCATGAACACTGACATTCCTGTCTTTCAGGAAATCACACACAGAACGAGCAGTATGGCTGGTGGCATTGTCATGCTGGAGGGTCCTGTCAGGAAGAGCCTGCAGGAAGGGTACCACATGAGGGAGGAGGATGTCTTCCCTGTAACGCACAGCATTGAGATTGCCTGCAATGACAACAAGCTCAGTCCGATGATGCTGTGACACACTGCCCCAGACCATGACGGACCCTCCACCTCCAAATCGATCCCGCTCCAGAGTACAGGCCTCGGTGTAACGCTCATTCCTTCGACGATAAACGCGAATCCGACCATCCCCCCTGGTGAGACAAAACTGTGACTAGTCAAAAAAGAGCACTTTTTGCCAGTCCTGTTTGTGCCCATAGGCGACGTTGTTGCCAGTGATGTCTGGTGAGGACCTGCCTTACAACAGGCCTACAAGCCCTCAGTCCAGCCTCTCTCAGCATATTGAGGACAGTCTGAGCACTGATGGAGGGATTGTGTGTTCCTGGTGTAACTCAGGCAGTTGTTGTTGCCATCCTGTACCTGTCCCGCAGGTGTGATATTCGGATGTACCGATCTTGCGCAGGTGTTGTTACACGTGGTCTGCCACTGTGAGGATGATCAGCTGTCCGTTCTGTCTTCCTGTAGCGCTGTCTTAGGTGTCTCACGGTACGGACATTGCCATTTATTGCCCGGGACACATCTGCAGTCCTCATGCCTCCTTGCAGCATGCCTAAGGCACGTTCATGCTGATGAGCAGGGACCCTGGGCATCTTTCTTTTTGTGTTTTTCAGTCAGTAGAAAGGCCTCTTTAGTGTCCTACATTTTCACAACTGTGACCTTAATTGCCTACCATCTGTAAGCTGTTCGTGTCTTAATGACCGTTCCACAGGTGCATGTTCATTAATTGTTTATGGTTAATTGAACAAGCATGGGAAACAGTGTTAAACCCCTTTACAATGAAGATATTTGGATTTGTATGAATTATACTTGAAAGACAGGGTCCTGAAAAAGGGACGTTTCTTTTTTTGTTGAGTTGCATGACCGTCTCAGAAATTAAAACATGACTTTCCTTTGATTTAAGGTCACTGTCACAACTACTTCTGGTACAAAGTCACCGAGACTTAGAAGTCCTTTGGAAATAATTGTTTCATGTCTTCAAGGCAAGAACGGTGAACAGCATGAGCGCCTGACAAAAGACCTCATCCAACATCAAGGGTTCGTTTCCTGTTTGACATCACACAGGAAGTCAGCAGGAACATTGGAGAGCAGACAGACAGTCATGCAGGGATTTGATCAAAGACTGTGAGCTGAAGCCAGACTTCTGGAAAGCTCTCAATCTCAAGTAGATCTGAGAACATCAACCATACAGTAAGTGTGCTTCTTGATCAGAAGGTGTTTGCTTGGACGCAGGTTCTACCCAAGATTTCAGAACTTCCAAAATAAATCTGTTGCACAAATTGGATATGAGGAACTAGTGGTGTGGATCAGCAAACTGAAATGACACAATAAAACATAAAAACGATCTGCTCGACAGACAGAAGCAAAAACATTGACAGTTGATTTCAGCTATAGTGCTGAAACCCTAAATCTTATCTTGAATGCCACAGAGAGAGAAATAATTAGGGCACCCAGGGCTGCATCTCAGTCAAAGAGGCGTCATTACAGTACCTGGTTCGATTCTAGGCTGTATCACACCCGACAGTGATTGAGAGTCCCACGGAGCACAATTGGCCCAACGTCGTCCGGGTTTGGCCGGGGGGGGGGGGGTAGGCCGTCATTTTGAATAATAATTTGTTCTTTAACTGACTTAACAAGTTAAATAAATAAATAAAATAAAAACTATAAACAATGTAAGAAAGGGGAAAGAACACATAGTACTGCAACCATTGACAATGTAGACTCACAACATATGTGTTGTAACAACACCGTGTCAGAGCAGTAACAACACCGTGTCAGAGCAGTAACAACACCGTGTCAGAGCAGTAACAACACCGTGTCAGAGCTATAACAACACCGTGTCAGAGCAGTAACAACACCGTGTCAGAGCAGTAACAACACCGTGTCAGAGCTATAACAACACCGTGTCAGAGCAGTAACAACACCGTGTCAGAGCAGTAACAACACCGTGTCAGAGCAGTAACAACACCGTGTCGGAGCAGTAACAACACCGTGTCAGAGCAGTAACAACACCGTGTCAGAGCAGTAACAACACCGTGTCAGAGCAGTAACAACACCGTGTCAGAGCAGTAACAACACCGTGTCAGAGCAGTAACAACACCGTGTCAGAGCAGTAACAACACCGTGTCAGAGCAATAACAACACCGTGTCAGAGCAGTAACAACACCGTGTCGGATCAGTAACAACACCGTGTCAGAGCAGTAACAACACCGTGTCAGAGCAGTAACAACACCGTGTCGGATCAGTAACAACACCGTGTCAGAGCTATAACAACACCGTGTCAGAGCTGTAACAACACCGTGTCAGAGCAGTAACAACACCGTGTCAGAGCAGTAACAACACCGTGTCAGAGCAGTAACAACACCGTGTCAGAGCAATAACAACACCGTGTCAGAGCAGTAACAACACCGTGTCGGATCAGTAACAACACCGTGTCAGAGCAATAACAACACCGTGTCAGAGCAGTAACAACACCGTGTCAGAGCAGTAACAACACCGTGTCGGATCAGTAACAACACCGTGTCAGAGCTGTAACAACACCGTGTCAGAGCAGTAACAACACCGTGTCAGAGCAGTAACAACACCGTGTCAGAGCAGTAACAACACCGTGTCAGAGCAGTAACAACACCGTGTCAGAGCAGTAACAACACCGTATCAGAGCAGTAACAACACCGTGTCAGAGCAGTAACAACACCGTGTCAGAGCAGTAACAACACCGTGTCAGAGCAATAACAACACCATGTCAGAGCTATAACAACACTGTGTCAGAGCAGTAACAACACCGTGTCAGAGCCTTAAAACTAGTGGTTAGAGTGGAGGGCCGGCAGGTAGCCTAGTGGTTAGAGTGTAGGGGTGGCAGGTAGCCTAGTGGTTAGATTGGAGGGCCGGCAGGTAGCCTATTGGTTAGAATGGAGGGGAGGCAGGTAGCCTAGTGGTTAGAGTGTAGGGGTGGCAGGTAGCCTAGTGGTTAGATTGGAGGGCCGGCAGGTAGCCTAGTGGTTAGAGTGTAGGGGTGGCAGGTAGCCTAGTGGTTAGACTGGAGGGGCGGCAGGTAGTCTAGTGGTTAGAGTGTAGAGGAGGCAGGTAGTCTAGTGGTTAGAGTGTAGGAGCGGCAGGTAGCCTAGTGGTTAGAGTGTAGGGGCGGCAGGTAGCCTAGTGGTTAGAGTGGAGGGCCGGCAAGTAGCCTAGTGGTTAGAGTGGAGGGGAGGCAAGTAGCCTAGTGGTTAAGTGTAGGGGTGGCAGGTAGCCTAGTGGTTAGATTGGAGGGCCGGCAGGTAGCCTAGTGGTTAGACTGGTGGGGCGGCAGGTAGCCTAGTGGTTAGACTGGAGGGGCGGCAGGTAGCCTAGTGGTTAGAGTGTAGAGGAGGCAGGTAGTCTAGTGGTTAGAGTGTAGGAGCGGCAGGTAGCCTAGTGGTTAGAGTGTAGGGGTGGCAGGTAGCCTAGTGGTTAGAGTGGAGGGCCGGCAGGTAGCCTAGTGGTTAGAGTGTAGGAGCGGCAGGTAGCCTAGTGGTTAGAGTGTAGGGGCGGCAGGTAGCCTAGTGGTTAGAGTGGAGGGCCGGCAGGTAGCCTAGTGGTTAGATTGTAGGGCCGGCAGGTAGCCTAGTGGTTAGAGTGTAGGGGTGGCAGGTAGCCTAGTGGTTAGAGTGGAGGGCCGGCAGGTAGCCTAGTGGTTAGAGTGGAGGGGAGGCAGGTAGCCTAGTGGTTAGAGTGTAGGGGTGGCAGGTAGCCTAGTGGTTAGAGTGGAGGGGTGGCAGGTAGCCTAGTGGTTAGATTGGAGGGCCGGCAGGTAGTCTAGTGGTTAGAGTGTAGGAGCGGCAGGTAGCCTAGTGGTTAGACTGGAGGGGCGGCAGGTAGTCTAGTGGTTAGAGTGTAGAGGAGGCAGGTAGTCTAGTGGTTAGAGTGTAGGAGCGGCAGGTAGCCTAGTGGTTAGAGTGTAGAGGAGGCAGGTAGTCTAGTGGTTAGAGTGTAGAGGAGGCAGGTAGTCTAGTGGTTAGAGTGTAGAGGAGGCAGGTAGCCTAGTGGTTAGAGTGGAGGGGCGGCAGGTAGTCTAGTGGTTAGAGTGTAGAGGAGGCAGGTAGTCTAGTGGTTAGAGTGTAGAGGAGGCAGGTAGTCTAGTGGTTAGAGTGTAGAGGAGGCAGGTAGTCTAGTGGTTAGAGTGGAGGGGCGGCAGGTAGTCTAGTGGTTAGAGTGTAGAGGAGGCAGGTAGTCTAGTGGTTAGAGTGTAGGAGCGGCAGGTAGTCTAGTGGTTAGAGTGTAGAGGAGGCAGGTAGTCTAGTGGTTAGAGTGTAGGAGCGGCAGTTAGCCTAGTGGTTAGAGTGGAGGGGCGGCAGGTAGGCTAGTGGTTAGATTGGATGGCCAGCAGGTAGCCTAGTGGTTAGAGTGTAGGGCCGGCAGGTAGCCTAGTGGTTAGAGTGGAGGGGTGGCAGGTAGCCTAGTGGTTAGTTTGGAGAGCCGGCAGGTAGCCTAGTGGTTAGAGTGTAGGGGCGGCAGGTAGCCTAGTCGTTAGCATGGAGGGGTGGCAGGTAGCCTAGTGGTTAGAGTGTAGGGGCGGCAGGTAGCCTAGTGGTTAGAGTGGAGGGACGGCAGGTAGCCTATTGTTTACAGTGTAGGGGCGGCAGGTAGCCTAGTGGTTAGAGTGGACGGGCGGCAGGTAGCCTAGTGGTTAGAGTGGAGGGGCGGCAGGTAGCCTAGTGGTTAGAGTGGAGGGGAGGCAGGTAGCCTAGTGGTTAAAGTGTAGGGGTGGCAGGTAGCCTAGTGGTTAGATTGGAGGGCCGGCAGGTAGCCTAGTGGTTAGACTGGTGGGGCGGCAGGTAGCCTAGTGGTTAGACTGGAGGGGCGGCAGGTAGTCTAGTGGTTAGAGTGTAGAGGAGGCAGGTAGTCTAGTGGTTAGAGTGTAGGAGCGCCAGGTAGCCTAGTGGTTAGAGTGTAGGGGCGGCAGGTAGCCTAGTGGTTAGAGTGGAGGGCCTGCAGGTAGCCTAGTGGTTAGATTGTAGGGCCGGCAGGTAGCCTAGTGGTTAGAGTGTAGGGGTGGCAGGTAGCCTAGTGGTTAGAGTGGAGGGCCGGCAGGTAGCCTAGTGGTTAGAGTGTAGGAGCGGCAGGTAGCCTAGTGGTTAGAGTGTAGGGGCGGCAGGTAGCCTAGTGGTTAGAGTGGAGGGCCGGCAGGTAGCCTAGTGGTTAGATTGTAGGGCCGGCAGGTAGCCTAGTGGTTAGAGTGTAGGGGTGGCAGGTAGCCTAGTGGTTAGAGTGGAGGGCCGGCAGGTAGCCTAGTGGTTAGAGTGGAGGGGAGGCAGGTAGCCTAGTGGTTAGAGTGTAGGGGTGGCAGGTAGCCTAGTGGTTAGATTGGAGGGCCGGCAGGTAGTCTAGTGGTTAGAGTGTAGGAGCGGCAGGTAGCCTAGTGGTTAGACTGGAGGGGCGGCAGGTAGTCTAGTGGTTAGAGTGTAGAGGAGGCAGGTAGTCTAGTGGTTAGAGTGTAGGAGCGGCAGGTAGCCTAGTGGTTAGAGTGTAGAGGAGGCAGGTAGTCTAGTGGTTAGAGTGTAGAGGAGGCAGGTAGTCTAGTGGTTAGAGTGTAGAGGAGGCAGGTAGCCTAGTGGTTAGAGTGGAGGGGCGGCAGGTAGTCTAGTGGTTAGAGTGTAGAGGAGGCAGGTAGTCTAGTGGTTAGAGTGTAGAGGAGGCAGGTAAGTCTAGTGGTTAGAGTGTAGAGGAGGCAGGTAGTCTAGTGGTTAGAGTGGAGGGGCGGCAGGTAGTCTAGTGGTTAGAGTGTAGAGGAGGCAGGTAGTCTAGTGGTTAGAGTGTAGGAGCGGCAGGTAGTCTAGTGGTTAGAGTGTAGAGGAGGCAGGTAGTCTAGTGGTTAGAGTGTAGGAGCGGCAGGTAGCCTAGTGGTGAGAGTGGAGGGGCGGCAGGTAGGCTAGTGGTTAGATTGGATGGCCAGCAGGTAGCCTAGTGGTTAGAGTGTAGGGCCGGCAGGTAGCCTAGTGGTTAGAGTGGAGGGGTGGCAGGTAGCCTAGTGGTTAGTTTGGAGAGCCGGCAGGTAGCCTAGTGGTTAGAGTGTAGGGGCGGCAGGTAGCCTAGTCGTTAGCATGGAGGGGTGGCAGGTAGCCTAGTGGTTAGAGTGTAGGGGCGGCAGGTAGCCTAGTGGTTAGAGTGGAGGGGCGGCAGGTAGCCTATTGTTTACAGTGTAGGGGCGGCAGGTAGCCTAGTGGTTAGAGTGGAGGGGCGGCAGGTAGCCTAGTGGTTAGAGTGGAGGGGCGGCAGGTAGCCTAGTGTTTACAGTGTAGGGGCGGCAGGTAGCCTAGTGGTTAGAGTGGAGGGGCGGCAGGTAGCCTAGTCGTTAGAGTGCAGGGGTTGCAGGTAACCTAGTGGTTAGAGCGTTGGACTAGTAACTGAAAGGTTGCAAGATCAAATCCTCGAGCTGACAAGGTACAACTCTGTCCTTCTGCACCTGAACAAGGCAGTTAACCCACTGTTCCTAGGCCGTCATTGAAGATAAGAATGTGTTCTTAACTGACTTGCCTGGTGAAATAAATGTTGAAGTTGAAATGTTGAAAGAAAACAGTTAAGTTTTGATTGGAACTATATAGTCTGGCTCTGAGGCTAGGAACTATATAGTCTGGCTCTGAGTCTAGGGAACTATAAATGCCAAATAATAAGTGTGATAATTTTTTAAATGTAATAATAATAATTATATACACAGTTCAATTTACAAAAACAACTGAAACAAATGTTAGGCCCTAAACATAACTGACATCCAGTCCACAATTAGAATATACAGTCTTGTTTCCATATCTTATCAAGTCCATAACGCACACACACACACTCTCTCTCACACACACACACACACACACACACACACACACACACACACACACACACACACACACACACACACACACACACACACACACACACACACACACACACACACACATCATTCTCTCTCTACTTCATCTCGGAGTGAATCCACTCTTCCCTGCATTGCCTGGTGTTCTGCTATTCCTCACAGAGAGGAGGTTGGATCAGAGAGACAGGTGGAGACAGAAGGTGACAGAAGCTTTTAGTGTTAGTAATAAAAAAATATTGATTTAACAGAGAGATCTGTGGCTTAACTTGAACCATCAGATACCGCTAGTGGAGATTGGGACATTTGATTCCCTGGGTAAACGCTTACTGAAGGATGCTTCTATCATCTCTGCTGCCTGCCTGGCACACATAAGGACATTTTCTCTGACTAGTTTTTTAAAATGTTTTTCTAAAGGAACATAATATATTGCCTAGTTGGAGACATTTTGCTCCTAAATATTTTGCTGTGCGACCTGGCATTATGATTTGGCAGCACCAGTGTGCAAAAATTGAAGATACACTAAAAGACCAAAAGTATGTGGACACCTGCCGTTCCAACACCTCATTCCAAAATCATGTGCATTAATATGGAGTTGGTCCTGCCCTTTGCTGATATAACAGCCTCCACTCTTCTGTGAAGGCTTTCCACTAGATGTTGGAACATTGCTGCTATAACAGCCTCCACTCTCCTGGGAAGGCTTTCCACTAGATGTTGGAACATTAATGCTATAACAGCCTCCACTCTCCTGGGAAGGCTTTCCACTAGATGTTGGAACATTGCTGCTATAACAGCCTCCACTCTTCTGGGAAGGCTTTCCACTAGATGTTGGAACATTGCTGCTATAACAGCCTCCACTCTTCTGGGAAGGCTTTCCACTAGATGTTGGAACATTGCTGCTATAACAGCCTCCACTCTTCTGGGAAGGCTTTCCACTAGATGTTGGAACATTGCTGCTATAACAGCCTCCACTCTCCTGGGAAGGCTTTCCACTAGATGTTGGAACATTAATGCGGGGACTTGCTTGCATTAAGCCATAAGAGCTTTAGTGAGGTTGGGCACTGATGTTGGGCGATTAGACCTGTCTCACAGTCGGTGTTCCAATTCATCTAAAAGGTATTCAATGGGGTTGAGGTCAGGGCTTTGTGCAGGCCAGTCAAGTTCTTCCACACCGATTTGGAAAAAATCATTCTGTATGGATCTCGGTTTGTGCACTGGGGGCATTTTCATGCACAAACAGGAAAGGGCCTTCCCCAAACTGTTGCCACAAAGTTGGAAGCACAGAATCATCTAGAATGTCATTGAGTGCTGTAGCGTTAATATTTCCCCTCACTTCAACTAAGGGGCGCGAACCATGAAAAACAGCCACTGACCATTATTCCTCCTCCACCAAACTTTACAGTTGGCACTATGCATTGGGGCAGGTAGCGTTCTCCTGGCATCCGCCAAAACCAGATTCGTCCGTCGGACTGCCAGATGGTGAAGCGTGATTCATTCCTCCAGACAGCCCAATTCCAATGGTGGCGAGCTTTACACCACTCCAGCAAATGCTTGACATTGCGCATGGTGATTTTAGGCCTGTGTGCGGCTGCTCGACCATGGAAACCTTGACGAACAGTTCTTGTGTTGACGTTGCTTCCAGAGGCAGTTTGGAACTCGGTAGTGAGTGTTACAACCGGGGACAGATGGTTTTTACACGCTACGAACTTCAGCATTCTTCGGCCCCGTTCTGTGAGGTTGTGTGGTCTACCACTTCACGGCTGAGCCGTTGTTGCTCCTAGATGTTTCCACTTCACAACAACAGCACTTACAGTTGACCGGGGAAGCTCTATTAAGGCAGAACTTTGACCCAACTGACTTGTTGGAAAGGTGGCATCCTATGACGGTGCCACGTTGAAAGTCACTGAGCTCGTCAGTAAGGCCATTCTACTGCCAATGTTTGTCTATGGAGATTGCATAGCAGTGTTCTCGATTTTATACACCGGTCAGCAACGGGTTTGGCTGAAATACCCGAATCCACTAATTTGAAGGAGTGTCCACATACTTTTGTATAGATCGTGTATATAAAACACATTTTTTACATTTAACAATAAAGAAGCACATTTGACAAATTTCACTGTCCACCAAGAGTTTCTGAATTTGTGAGGTAGAATCAGTGTTCAATTCCTTTTGCACCTCATCTGTCAGTCTGATTAGGCTTCACTGTACCACTGCCTTTGAGTATTGTGGTACAGATCCATGGGTGTAGCTATAACACCATCAGGACTGACGCATACTGTTGTAGCTATAATTATATCAATATGCTTGTAGTTGTAGCTATAGCAATATCAATATGCCTATAGTTGTAGATATAGCAACATCAATATGCCTATAGTTGTAGCTATAGCCATATCAATATGCCTATAGTTGTAGCTATAGCAATGTCAATATGCCTGTAGCTGTAGCTATAGCAACATCAATATGCCTATAGTTGTACCTATAGCATCATCAATATGTCTGTAGTCTCAGCCTCCTTGACTCTGGCTCTCTAGAGGTGGCCAAAGTCAGCTTCTCCTCAGCCTCCTTGACTCTGGCTCTCTAGAGGTGGCCAAAGTCAGCTTCTCCTCAGCCTCCTTGACTCTGGCTCTCTAGAGGTGGCCAAAGTCAGCTTCTCTTCAGCCTCCTTGACTCTGGCTCTCTAGAGGTGGCCAAAGTCAGCTTCTCCTCAGCCTCCTGGACGTTGGGTCTCTAGAGGAGGCCAAAGTCAGCTTCTCTTCAGCCTCCTTGACTCTGGCTCTCTAGAGGTGGCCAAAGTCAGCTTCTCTTCAGCCTCCAGGACGTTGGGTCTCTAGAGGTGGCCAAAGTCAGCTTCTCTTCAGCCTCCTTGACTCTGGCTCTCTAGAGGAGGCCAAAGTCAGCTTCTCTTCAGCCTCCTGGACGTTGGGTCTCTAGAAGAGGCGGTCAGAGTCCGAGTCTTCTCTGGTCTCTCCTCCACTCGTGACTGGGTCTGATTCTCTGAGCCTCCCACCATTAGCACTGACAAATTGAAAACCCTGGTCATTAGTTGCCACCATTATCCACAGTATTAGACTTAAAACAAATCATACACTGTTACCCAGGGGGCAGGGCTACCGACATTAAGCCTAATCTGAAGATGGCGCTGGCTATGGCTGGCAGGTGTAGAGAGTATAGGGATATTGTTATCCACGTCGGCACAAACGATGTTAGGATGAAACAGTCAGAGGTCAACAAGCACAACATTAAGAACACATTCTTATTTTCAATGGCGGCCTAGGAACAGTGGGTTAACTGTCTTGTTAACGAAAGATTTGTTCCTTGTCAGCTAGGCGATTTGATCTTGCAACCTTCCGGTTACACTCTAACCACTAGGCTACCTGTTGCCCCATACATTGCTTCAGCATGCAAATCAGTTAGAAAGTTGTGTTGGCATCGAGTAATTGGGGGAATGATGAGCTCTACAGCAGTCAACTCAATTGTTGGTTGAAAACTGTTTTCTGCCCCTCCCAAATGATATAATTTGTAGATTATTGGCCCTCTTTCTGGGACTCACCCACAAACAGGACCAAGCCTGGCCTGTTGAGGAGTGATGGACTCAATCCTAGCTGGAGGGGTGCTCTCATCTTATCTAAGAACATAGACAGGGCTCTAACTCCCCTAGCTCCACAATGAGATAGGGTGCAGGCCAGGCAGCAGGCTGTCAGCCAGGCTGTTAGCCAGCCTGCCAGCTTAATGGAGTCTGCCACTAGCACAGTCGGTGTAGTCAGCTCAGCTATCCCCATTCAGACAGTGTCTGTGCCTCAATCTAGGTTGTACAAAACTAAACATGGCGGTGTTCGCCTTAGCAATCTCACTTGAATAAAGACCTCCCTCATTCCTGCCATTATTGAAAGAGATTGTGATATCTCACATTTCAAAATAGGGCTTCTTAATGTTAGATCCCTCACTTCCAAGGCATTTATAGTCAATGAACTAATCACTGATCATAATCTTGATGTGATTGGCCTGACTGAAACATGGCTTAAGCCTGATGAATTTACTGTGTTAAATGAGGCCTCTCCTCCTGGTTACACTAGTGACCATATCATGAAATCTATGCAGCCTACTCAATACTGTTTACAGGCTTCTTGGGCCGTTCCTCACTGAGTTCCCTGTATTACTATTGGACCTTGTAGTCATGGCAGATAATATTCACATTTTTGGGGACTTTAATATGAAGATGGAGAAGTCCACAGACCCACTCCAAAAGGCTTTCGGAGCCATCATCGACTCAGTGTGTTTTGTCCAACATGTCTCCGAACCTACTCACTGCCACAGTCATACTCTGGACCTAGTTTTGTCCCGTTGAATAAATATTGTGGATCTTAATGTTTTTCCTCATAATCCTGGACTCTCAGACCACCATTTTATTACATTTGCAATCGCAACAAATAATGTGTTTAGACCCCAACCAAGGATCATACAGAGCCTATAAACTCTCAAACAACCCAAAGAGCCCTAGATGCCCTTGCAGACTCCCTCCACCCACCCGAAGTACATCAATCGGTTTACTACCCAACGGAGGAACTAAATGCAGCCTTGCGCAATACTG
The DNA here is from genome assembly GCF_057628025.1 of Oncorhynchus mykiss. Taxonomy (NCBI): domain Eukaryota; kingdom Metazoa; phylum Chordata; class Actinopteri; order Salmoniformes; family Salmonidae; genus Oncorhynchus; species Oncorhynchus mykiss. The sequence continues at coordinate 41,339,603 of NC_143035.1, forward strand.
TAGGCGCAGTCGCACCTCTACAAAAAACATTTGTCGGAAGAAACCAGGTATACAGAAAATACCCGGGCCCTGAAGCAAGCTTCCAGAAAATACCCGGGCCCTGAAGCAAGCTTCCAGAAAATACCGGGCCCTGAAGCAAGCTTCCAGAAAATTGGAACGGAAATCGTGCTCCAACAAACTGGAAGTCTTCCGACTACCTTGGAAAGACAATACTTTGCAGTATAGAAGAGCCCATACTGCTGCTCGAACATCCTATTTTTCCAACTTAATTGAGGAGAATAAGAACAATCCAACATTTATTTTTGATGCTATCGCAAAGCTAACTAAAAAGCAGAATTCCCCAAGAGAGGATGGCTTTCACTTCAGCAGTGATAAATGCATGAACTTCTTTGACGAAAAGATCATGATCATTAGACTGCAAATTACAGACTCCTCTTTAACTTATTTGGGGTAGGGGGCAGTATTGGGTAGCTTGGATGAAAAACGTGCCCAAATTAAACTGCCTGCTACTCAGCCGTAAAAGCTAGAATATGCATATAATTAGTGAATTTGGATAGAACACACTCTGAAGTTTCTAAAACTGTTTGAATGATGTCTGTGAGTATAACAGAACTCATATGGCAGGTGAAAACCAGAGAAAAATCCAACCGGGAAATCTGAGGTTTGAAGGTTTTAAACTCAGCCCCCATTGAAGATACAGGGTGATATTAGTTATGTTTCACTTCCCAGGCTTCCACTAGATGTCAACAGTATTTAGAACCTGTTTTGAGGATTCTACTCTAAAGGAGGGGCTCATAAGGGCTCTTTGAGTGAGTGGTCTGGCACAGCCTCGGTCTGGCGCACTCACGTGAAAGGTAGCTACGTTCCAATTAATTTGTACAAACAAAGGAATTGTCCGGTTGGAACATTAATTCAGTTTTATGTTAAAAACGTCCTAAAGATTGATTCAATACTTAGGTTGGTATGTTTCTACTGGCTGTAACGGAACCTTTTGAACTTTTCATCCGACGTTCGGCGCGACCTGAACGCACTTTTGGATTTGTTTACCAAACGACGTAACAAAATAAGATATTTGGACATAACTGATGGACATTATCGAACAAATCAAACATGTATGGTGGAACTGGGATTCCTGGGAGTGCATTCTGATGAAGATAATCAAAGGTAAGTGAATATTTAAAATGCTATTTCTGAGTAATGTTGACTACCCAATATGGCGGGTATCTTTTTGGCTGCTTTGTTGTCTGAACGCTGTACTCAGATTATTGCATGGTTTGCTTTCTTCGTAAAGTTTAAAAAAAATTTGACACAGTGGTTGCATTAAGGAGAAATGTATCGAAAGTTCCATGTATAATAGTCGTATCTTTATCAATGTTTATTATGAGTATTTCTGTAAATTGATGTGGCTCTCTGTAATATCACCGCATGTCTTAGAACTACTGAACATAACGTGCCAATGTAAACTCAGAGTTTTTTATATAAATATGAACTTTACCAAACAAAACATACATGTATTGTGTAACATGAAGTCATATGAGTGTCATCTGATGAAGATCATCAAAGGTTATTGATTAATTTTTATCTCTATTTCTGCTTTTTGTGACTCCTCTCTTTAGCTGAAAAAAATGGCTGTGTTTTTCTGTGGCTTGGTGGTGACCTAACATAATTGTTTGTGGTGATTTCGCTGTAAAGTATTTTTGAAATCAGACACTGTGGATTAACAATAATTTTATCTTTAAAATGGTGTAAAATACTTGTATGCCTGAGGAATTTTAATTATGAGATTTTTGTTGTTTTGAATTTGGTGCCCTGCACTTTCACTGGCTGTTGCGGGGGGGGGGGGGGTTCCGCTAGCGGAATAACACTATCAGGACCAAGGATCAAGGGAGACACTCAAGTCTTTTAATGCTATATCTCGTGACACAATCATGAAAATAGTCATGGCCTCTAAAACTTCAAGCTGCATACTGGACCCTATTCCAACTAAACTACTGAAAAGAGCTGCTTCCTGTGCTTGACCCTCCTATGTTGAACATAATAAACATCTCTCTATCCACCGGATGCAAAATTCACTAAAAGTGGCAGTAAAAGAGCCTCTTGAAAAAGCCAAACCTTGACCCTTGACCCTTGACCCAGAAAATATTTAAAAAATATCGGCCGATATCAAATCTTCCATTCTTCTCAAATAATTTTTTAAAGGTTGTTGCGCAGCAATTTTACTGCCTTCCTGAAGACAAACAATGTATATGAAACGCTTCAGTCTGTTTTTAGACCCCATCATAGCACTGAGACTGCACTCGTGGAGTGGTAAATTACCTTTTAATGGCATCAGACCGAGGCTCTGCATATGTCCTTGTGCTGCTTTTGATACCATCGATCACCACATTATTTTGGAGAGATTGGAAACCCAAATTGGTCTACACGGACAAGTTCTAGCCTGGTTTAGATCTTATCTGTCGGAAAGATATCAGTTTGTCTCTGTGAATGGTTTGTCCTCTGACAAATCAACTGTAAATGTCGGTGTTCCTCAAGGTTCCGTTTTAGGACCACTATTGTTTTCACTATATATTTTACATCTTGGGGATGTCATTCGGAAACATACTGTTAACTTTCACTGCTATGCAGATGACACACAGCTGTACATTTTGATGAAACATGGTGAAGCCCCAAAATTGCCCTCCTTGGAAGCTTGTGTTTCAGACATAAGGAAGTGGATGGCGGCAAATGTTTTACTTTTAAACTCATACAAAACAGAAATGCTTGTTCTAGGTCCCAAGAAACAAAGAGATCTTCTGTTGGATCTGACAATTAATCTTTATGGCCGTACAATAGAACTGTGAAGGACCTCGGCATTACTCTGGAGCCTGATCTCTCTTTTGACAAATGTATCAAGACTATTTCAAGGACAGCTTTTTCCATCTACGTAACATTCTTCTACGTAACATACTGCAATGCTCTACTTTCCGGATACCTGGATAAAGCACAAAGTAAACTTCAGTTAGTGCTAAACACAGCTGCTAGAATCTTGACGAGAACGAAAAAATTTCATCATTTTATTCCAGTGCTAGCCTCTCTACACTGGCTTCCTGTTAAGGCTAGGGCTGTTTTCAAGGTTTTACTGCTAAGCTACAAAGCATTACATGGGCCTGCATCAGCCACCAATTGTGCAAGTTCTCTCACTTAAAAAGATGAGAGAGGCCTGTAATTTTCATCATAGGTACACTTCAACTATGACAGACACAATGAGGAAAAAAATCCAGAAAATCACATTGTAGGATTTTTTATGAATTTATTTGCAAATTATGGTGGAAAATAAGTATAATAAAGCCTTTTTTGGGGAAAAATTCATTCTGATAGGCTGGGCCTAGCTCTCAAGTGGGTGGGCCTATACCCTCTCAGGCTGTGCCCCTGCCCAGTCATGTGAAATCCATATATTAGGGCCTAATGAATGTATTCCAATGGACTGATTTCCTAGTATGAACTGTAACTCAGTAAAATCGTAACAATTGTTGAATGTTGCGTACATTTTTTTGTTCAGTAAAATCTTCAGAAATGTGATCCATTATAAATTTACCGATGTCTTGCCATTTATTCTTTACATTAATACAATGCCATAGAAGGTGTGACACTTTATGGGTGATGTAAGGGATCTCGTCCACCTCTTCTAAGGAGGAGTAGCGAGAAGGATCGGAGGACCGAAACGCAGCGTGGTAAATGTCCATAATTTAATTAAGCAAAATGAACACTGAACAAAAACAATAAACAACCATGAACAGTCCCGTAAGGTGAATGACAAAACACTAAACAGGAAATAAACACCCACGAAACCCAGGTGGAAAAGGCTTACCTAAGTATGATTCTCAATCAGAGACAACTAACCACACCTGCCTCTGATTGAGAACCATACTAGGCCGAACACAAAAACCAACATAGAAAAACAAACAGACTGCCCACTCCAACGCACGCCCTGACCAAACTAAAACAAAGAATAAAATAACAGAACTATGGTCAGAACGTGACAGGTGGTCGTTACAAAATGTACAATTTCTGCTTTTAAAGAAACGTCCTTAATTTTGTTAATAAGTAGGTATGTGAGAGGCAACATCAAAACTTTTTTCCAACAGATATGATCAATCAAACATAAAGTATATAGATACAACATCCTGTTGAAACAAGGCACATATAGCTCTGTTATTGTATGGACCAAAAGAAAAACTAATCTGTCCAACTGATGAGTCAACAGGGCTAATGGAAGGTAACTTCTGAGGATCAGGTCTATTGATGAGTCAACAGGGGTAATGGAAGGTAAGTTCTGAGGATCAGGTCTATTGATGAGTCAACAGGGGTAATGGAAGGTAAGTTCTGAGGATCAGGTCTATTGATGAGTCAACAGGGGTAATGGAAGGTAAGTTCTGAGGATCAGGTCTATTGATGAGTCAACAGGGCTAATGGAAGGTAAGTTCTGAGGATCAGGTCTGTTGATGAGTCAACAGGGCTAATGGAAGGTAAGTTCTGAGGATCAGGTCTATTGATGAGTCAACAGGGGTAATGGAAGGTAAGTTCTGAGGATCAGGTCTATTGATGAGTCAACAGGGCTAATGGAAGGTAAGTTCTGAGGATCAGGTCTATTGATGAGTCAACAGGGCTAATGGAAGGTAAGTTCTGAGGATCAGGTCTATTGATGAGTCAACAGGGCTAATGGAAGGTAAGTTCTGAGGATCAGGTCTATTGATGAGTCAACAGGGCTAATGGAAGGTAAGTTCTGAGGATCAGGTCTATTGATGAGTCAACAGGGCTAATGGAAGGTAAGTTCTGAGGATCAGGTCTATTGATGAGTCAACAGGGGTAATGGAAGGTAAGTTCTGAGGATCAGGTCTGTTGATGAGTCAACAGGGGTAATGGAAGTTAACTTCAGAGGGTCTTCTTAGGAATTGTCTTATCCAATTGATGTTATTTTCCTGTCAATATATAGAAGAGAAGAGCATATGTTCGTCTAGAGTCCCCCCCTCAGCCTTGGTTATTGGGACTCGTCCTTTTAAAGATAAGTTCCACTGTAGCCATTGATTTAGCTTCTTTCTGGGTGTGATAGCGTGCGTCTTGGTGAGGGGTGTAGGAGTCAGGCGCAGGAGAGCAGGGATGTCTGAGAAGCCTGTTTAATAATGTAGTACAACAATACAAAAATGTCACAGACGAAAAATACCAAACTACGCTCTAGAAACTAAGAACGCACGGAGGAACAAACACAGTTCCGACACTTTAAATACACATGCGTCGTGAAAACAACAAACATGAAATACAAACGAACAACCACAAGTATAATCCCGTATGAACTAAGGCAGGCCACAGGTTACCCTTATGCTATCTGAGCAGCTAACCGATAGCTGCAGCTGTACATAGTCCATCGGTAAATAGCCCACCCAATTTACCTACCTCATCCCCATACTGTTTTTATTCATTTAATTTTCTGCTCTTTTGCACACCAGTATCTCTCTGTAATTATTCGCCTACCTCCTCATGCGTTTTGCACACAATGTATATAGACTATTTTTTTTCTTTTTTTCTACTGTGTTATTGACTTGTTTATTGTTTATGCCATGTGTAACTCTGTGTTGTTGTCTGTTCACACAGCTTTGCTTTATCTTGACCAGGTCGCAGTTTTAAATTAGAACTTGTTCTCAACTAGTCTACCTGGTTAAATAAAGGTGTTCTCAACTAGCCTACCTGGTTAAATAAAGGTGTTCTCAACTAGTCTACCTGGTTAAATAAAGGTGTTCTCAACTAGCCTACCTGGTTAAATAAAGGTGTTCTCAACTAGCCTACCTGGTTAAATAAAGGTGTTCTCAACTAGCCTACCTGGTTAAATAAAGGTGTTCTCAACTAGCCTACCTGGTTAAATAAAGGTGTTCTCAACTAGTCTACCTGGTTAAATAAAGGTGTTCTCAACTAGTCTACCTGGTTAAATAAAGGTGTTCTCAACTAGTCTACCTGGTTAAATAAAGGTGTTCTCAACTAGCCTACCTGGTTAAATAAAGGTGTTCTCAACTAGTCTACCTGGTTAAATAAAGGTGTTCTCAACTAGCCTACCTGGTTAAATAAAGGTGTTCTCAACTAGCCTACCTGGTTAAATAAAGGTGTTCTCAACTAGCCTACCTGGTTAAATAAAGGTGTTCTCAACTAACCTACCTGGTTAAATAAAGGTGTTCTCAACTAGTCTACCTGGTTAAATAAAGGTGTTCTCAACTAGCCTAGCTGGTTAAATAAAGGTGTTCTCAACTAGTCTACCTGGTTAAATAAAGGTGTTCTCAACTAGCCTACCTGGTAAAATAAAGGTGTTCTCAACTAGCCTACCTGGTTAAATAAAGGTGTTCTCAACTAGCCTACCTGGTTAAATAAAGGTGTTCTCAACTAGCCTACCTGGTTAAATAAAGGTGTTCTCAACTAGCCTACCTGGTTAAATAAAGGTGTTCTCAGCTAGCCTACCTGGTTAAATAAAGTTGTTCTCAACTAGTCTACCTGGTTAAATAAAGGTGTTCTCAACTAGCCTAACTGGTTAAATAAAGGTGTTCTCAACTAGCCTACCTGGTTAAATAAAGGTGTTCTCAACTAGCCTACCTGGTTAAATAAAGGTGTTCTCAACTAGTCTACCTGGTTAAATAAAGGTGTTCTCAACTAGTCTACCTGGTTAAATAAAGGTGTTCTCAACTAGTCTACCTGGTTAAATAAAGGTGTTCTCAACTAGTCTACCTGGTTAAATAAAGGTGTTCTCAACTAGCCTACCTGGTTAAATAAAGGTGTTCTCAACTAGCCTACCTGGTTAAATAAAGGTGTTCTCAACTAGTCTACCTGGTTAAATAAAGGTGTTCTCAACTAGCCTACCTGGTTAAATAAAGGTGTTCTCAACTAGCCTACCTGGTTAAATAAAGGTGTTCTCAACTAGTCTACCTGGTTAAATAAAGGTGTTCTCAACTAGTCTACCTGGTTAAATAAAGGTGTTCTCAACTAGTCTACCTGGTTAAATAAAGGTGTTCTCAACTAGTCTACCTGGTTAAATAAAGGTGTTCTCAACTAGTCTACCTGGTTAAATAAAGGTGTTCTCAACTAGTCTACCTGGTTAAATAAAGGTGTTCTCAACTAGTCTACCTGGTTAAATAAAGGTGTTCTCAACTAGTCTACCTGGTTAAATAAAGGTGTTCTCAACTAGTCTACCTGGTTAAATAAAGGTGTTCTCAACTAGTCTACCTGGTTAAATAAAGGTGTTCTCAACTAGTCTACCTGGTTAAATAAAGGTGTTCTCAACTAGCCTACCTGGTTAAATAAAGGTGTTCTCAACTAGTCTACCTGGTTAAATAAAGGTGTTCTCAACTAGTCTACCTGGTTAAATAAAGGTGTTCTCAACTAGTCTACCTGGTTAAATAAAGGTGTTCTCAACTAGTCTACCTGGTTAAATAAAGGTGTTCTCAACTAGTCTACCTGGTTAAATAAAGGTGTTCTCAACTAGTCTACCTGGTTAAATAAAGGTGTTCTCAACTAGTCTACCTGGTTAAATAAAGGTGTTCTCAACTAGTCTACCTGGTTAAATAAAGGTGTTCTCAACTAGTCTACCTGGTTAAATAAAGGTGTTCTCAACTAGCCTACCTGGTTAAATAAAGTTGTTCTCAACTAGTCTACCTGGTTAAATAAAGGTGAAATATTTTTTTTTTTTAAATTAAAATATTCCAGCAGGGATGTCTGAGAAGCGTGTTTAATAATGTAGTCCACCAATACAAAAATGGCACAGACAAAAAATCCCAAACTACGCTCTAGATACTCAGAACTCGTGCAACCGCACGGAGGAACAAACACAGTTCGGTACTCTAAATACACGTGCGTAACCGGAAAAACAACAAACATGAAATACAAACGAGCACAACAACCACAAGTTTAATCCCGTATGAACTAAGGCATGCAACAGGTTACCCTTATGCACACAGAATTAAACACAAATGAAACCAGGTGTGAAAAGGAATCACAGACAAAACAAACAGAAAAGGAAAAAGGGATTGGTGGCGACTAGTAAACTGGCGACGCCGACCGCCGAGCACCGCCCGAACAGGGAGAGGAGTTCGGTAGAAGTCGGGACACTGGGTTTTCTGAATAACAGGGTTAATATTAGGAAGCCTCTAGACTTCTGATCCTTAGTAAATGGTGTAAGTTTTATTTCACTGGAATAAATACCATAATATGAAGGTGTCACACAATTTTTGACAGCCATGAGTTCACATTTATTCATGTTAAGACATACATCAGATGCTTTGGAAAATAATTATATCACACAGATTGATATGGGAATCTGACCAGCATCTTTAAGAAAAAGTGTAGTATCGTCAGCCATATATTATATACATCTATTTGCGATGGAAATACCTACTACAGAACTATTTTTAATAGCATTTGTAAAAAGCTGGGTGACTAATTAAAACAGATACGGTGAGATGGGACAACCTTGCCTGGTTCCTCTCTTTAACGCAAATAACAAAAAGTCCAGTTTGATAGAGCTGTTATCATTCGTATAGAGAGTCTTGAAAGTCCTACAAAAAAAGTCCAGTTTGAAAGAGCTGTTACAATTCATATAGAGAGTCTTGAAAGCCCTACAGAAAAAGTCCAGTTTGATAGAGCTGTTACCATTCATATAGAGCAGGGCTGCCCAACTCTCTTCCTGGAGATCTACCGTCCTGTGGGTTTTCAGTCCAACCCTCTTCCTGGAGATCTACCGTCCTGTGGGTTTTCAGTCCAACCCTCTTCCTGGAGATCTACCGTCCTGTGGGTTTTCGGTCCAACCCTCTTCCTGGAGATCTACCGTCCTGTGGGTTTTCAGTCCAACCCTCTTCCTGGAGAACTACCGTCCTGTGGGTTTTCAGTCCAACCCTCTTCCTGGAGATCTACCGTCCTGTGGGTTTTCAGTCCAACCCTCTTCCTGGAGATCTACCGTCCTGTGGGTTTTCAGTCCAACCCTCTTCCTGGAGATCTACCGTCCTGTGGGTTTTCAGTCCAACCCTCTTCCTGGAGATCTACCGTCCTGTGGGTTTTCAGTCCAACCCTCTTCCTGGAGATCTACCGTCCTGTGGGTTTTCGGTCCAACCCTCTTCCTGGAGATCTACCGTCCTGTGGGTTTTCAGTCCAACCCTCTTCCTGGAGAACTACCGTCCTGTGGGTTTTCAGTCCAACCCTCTTCCTGGAGATCTACCGTCCTGTGGGTTTTCGGTCCAACCCTCTTCCTGGAGATCTACCGTCCTGTGGGTTTTCAGTCCAACCCTCTTCCTGGAGATCTACCGTCCTGTGGGTTTTCAGTCCAACCCTCTTCCTGGAGATCTACCATCCTGTGGGTTTTCAGTCCAAACCTAATTTAACACACCTGATTCTACTAATTAGCTGCTCAACAAGAACTTAACTAGCTGAATTAGATATGCTAAATTAGGGTTGGACTGAAAACCTACAGGACAGTAGATCTCCAGGAAGAGGGTTGGACTGAAAACCCCATCTTCCTTTAGGTGCAATCACTGAGAGCATTACCGTGATTATCTCTCAATACCACAAGGATGACGCAAGTGAAGTTTAGTCTTGAGCTGTCGGTTAGTTATCTTGGAATGTAGCAGGGAATCATTCTTAAAAGCATTACTTATTTAGTTTATATATAAATACTATCACATAGGGCAATCTTCTGTATAACACCCTTGTCACAACACGACTGATTGGCTCAAACGCAATAAAAAGGAAATAAATTGTACAAATGAACAAGGCATGCCTGTTAATAACCTCTCTGGGATATGTGGGACACTAGCGTCCCACCTGGCCAATAGCCAGGGAAAATACAGAACGCCAAATTCAAATAAATTACTATAAAAATCAAACTTTCATTAAATCACACATTTAAGATACCAAATTAAAGCTACACTCATGAATCCAGCCAACATATCAGATTTCAAAAAAGGCGTTTCGGCAAAAGCATAAGATGCTATTTTCTGATGAACAACAGTAAACAATGAGAGAAGCATATTTCAACTCTGCAGGCGCGACACAAAACGCAGAAACAAAATATAAATCATGCCTTGCCTTTGACAAGCTTCTTTTGTTGCCACTCCAATATGTCCCATAAACATCACAAATGGTCCTTTTGTTCGATTATTTCCGCCCATATATATCCAAAATGTCAATTTATTTGGCGCGTTTGATCCAGAAAAACACTGTAACCAACTTGACCAACGTCACTACAAAATATCTCAAAAGTTACCTGTAAACTTTGCCAAAACATTTCAAACTACTTTTGCAATACAACTTTAGGTATTTTTAAACATAAATAATCGATAAAATTGAAGACGGGATGATCTGTGTTCAATACAGGAAGACTTTCTGGTCTTGCGCCTCTATCAAACAGTACACATGACGTGACACTTGTTCAAGATGGCAGTACTTCTTCATTACACAAAGGAATAACCTCAACCAATTTCTAAAGACTGGTGACATCCAGTGGAAGTGGATGCAAACAAGTCCCTTAGAAATCTGGATTCCCAATGAAAACTCATTGAATAGACAGTGACCTCAAAACAAAAAAAATTCTGAATGGTTTGTCCTCGGGGTTTCGCCTGCTACATAAGTTCTGTTATACTCACAGACATGATTCAAACAGTTTTAGAAACTTCAGAGTGTTTTCTATCCAAATCTACTAATAATATTCATATCTTATCTTATCTTTTCTGGGGATGAGTAGCAGGAAGTTGAATTTGGGCACGCTATTTATCCAAAAGTGAAAATGCTGCCCCCTATCCCAAAGAAGTTTTAACAAGACGTGTATCTTTCATTGGACTTGTTAATGAAAGTTACATATTTCCCCCCCCCAAAAAATAATTTCGCGCGCTGCCTTTTCAGCGGAATGTTACCCTAGAAAGGTTCAATCCTCTGCCTTTACTTCTTGAGACAGCCCAGAAATAACCCCCCTGCTTCGAAAAACAATACAGGAAACGTTCCACTCTGATATCTTTCTGAGGCTTCTTCTACTCTGCAGACACACAAAAATCTAAATAAGATGGCTTCTTGTAAACTCACCAACTCCACACTTTCCTCCAACACATTCCAGATGTTCCTCGAGATGGTAAACGGATTTCCCAGGTAGTGGTCCAACACCCTCATTCCGACTAGAACCGAGTCTAGGGGTTTCGTATTGTCCACCACAGCTTTACTTGTCTTGTTTTCCTTCTTCTTTGCCGTTGTAACCCATTCCCTCTCACTCTCTGTGCTATTATCTTCACCCGACTGTCTAGCAGTTTCAAACTAAGCCTCATTTTCTGCCATCTTTCACAACCCAACTGGATCATTCTTCTTCTGCTGTGGGATTGGGCTGACGGGATCAGCATCCAACTTCCAACGGTGCATACAGCGCCACCTACTGTACTGGAGTGTGAGGCCAGTCACGGCCTACCTACATTAAATTATCTTCATTAGTCCTGTTCATCTTAGAAAGTGAAGTAGAGACACCACTTTGAGACACCACACATCCTCTCCAATCCCATTAACAGCACCATCCTCTCCAATCACATTAACAGCACCATCCTCTCCACAAACAAGTCTCCCCTATCCGACCTGCCAGTCTTCAAATTTTATTTTGTAATGCTCGTGTCAGCATGTGACTCAGCTGCAGCGCTCAGTCTCAACACACAGCCCTCTGGCTCTCCCCACTATTCACACATTCAACAACAGGCTGCCTCACTGCCAAATAGTCAGCAGTTGCAGGTCACAGTCAAATATATATTGCAATTTAGTACAATTTAGAAGTAGGCCCAAAAACCTGAAATACATTTTCACCTGCAACATTTCAAAGTAGCCCAATTTTCCTGGTAAATAGCAGACATGGCAACCCTGAACAGAATACAAGATGTTCTGGGCACGTCCCAAAAGTACAAAGGCTGCCGTAATTGGTCCATCTGGTCAGTACAAAGTAAACAGTGGCATTGGGGAACGTTCCTCCGTGGCTGTTTCCTGAAACCAAGTATAGATGTGGACATGATTTAGGGCAGGAGAGAATGGGGACGTGAGACGGTGTGTGGAGAGATATATAGATAGTCGTTGTTATTTGTTTTTTTAAGAATATATATATAATATATTATATATAATATACAGATATTTCAAAGGAATCAAAATATAAATGTTAGAGTATTTAAGTGGTTAATTAACTACTTAAGACATTGGCTTGAATCTACGTTGTGCCTTTAGATTTCGAGAAAATAGATAAAGAGAAAGAATAATGTTTTACTTCTCTCATTGCCTTCTCAAACCCCAAACCCCGGCCTGGTCGGTTTGGTCTGCCTTGAAAGCGTTCCCGGATGCCTCGAGATGTTGTACCTCTGGGTTTAGAAACCCTGTGGTTATAGTTAGCTGGCAAACTATCTAGCATACTAACTAGCTAACTATCTAGCATACTAACTAGCATACTAACTAGCATACTAACTAGCATACTAACTAGCTAACTAACTAACTAGCTAACTAACTAGCTAACTAGCATATTAACTAGCATACTATCTAGCATACTAACTAGCTAACTATCTAGCATACTAACTAGGTAACTATCTAGCATACTAACTAGCATACTAACTAACTAACTAGCTAACTAACTAACTAGCTAACTAACTAACTAACTAACTAACTAGTTAGCTAGCTAGCTAGCTAGCTAGCTAACTAACTAACTAACTAACTAGCTAACTAGCTAACTAACTAACTAGCTAACTAACGCAACGTAAAAAAAAAAGCCAGATGCTAGTTAGCTGCCACACACCGTCTCGCTTGTGAATTACAGCAACAGTCAGAGTTTCCAGGTCATAGGTCAGGTCATAGGTGAGGTCATAGGTCAGGTCATAGGTCAGGTCAGAACAATGACTCACCAGTACTCAAATCCCACCCAGAAACATGCTATTACTCCAACCTCGTGAAAGTGACAAACTGACATGTTTTCATTTTCCTTACAAAAAAAAACTTTATATCGAAGGAGTGCCTTTACATGGACGGCCCTGCACATGTGCAGTTTGGTGCGAGACGATCGTTCGACCTGATGACGTATTTCTGCTCACAAGTGTGATCGGAGATTTCTATTGGAGAAGCAGTTTCTTCACACTGTACTGTTTTTAGGCTGTAACCCTAACTAGCATACTAACTAGCATACTAACTAGCTAGCCAACTGAACTGTTCACGTTCTTGTCAGCTGACTATGTCATGATCCAGTTTACTTTAGAGTGCAGAGAACTGTGACCCGTTATTACGGACGCGAAAATGTGATTAGAAGCTACTCATGCTAGCTAGCTAACGAGCTAGTAATGCATGTTTTCTTTAGTGAGCCCCCCTATCCCACCCTATGCCAGTTAGCTATGTAATATAACTAATGTAATTTGCTGGCTGGGTGCCCTCTCTCTGAAGGCTGATGTTTATATTGTAGCCTGGCTGAAAACACAGTTCGCGTTTCGACAAATTCCACAATAGATGGTGCCGAGTTTAGAAAGCTAATGGGGTAAACTATTAGCCTACTGTCAGTTGATATCACAGAGTCTATCAGTGTAGCTCGGCGTGCAGTTAATGTACTAATAGGAATAAGCTTAAAGGGGTGTGTCTGTGTTTTATCAGCACAAAAAAAGCATTATCCGACCTGTGGTCTGCCTCTAGCCTGTCTATGAACTGAAGTGCCTCTCATTATAAAAGAACAGACCGTCCCCATCATGTCTGCGGCAGCTCCCAACAGTAAGAGCCAGTCCAGTCTCAGAGAAGACTTGACCTGGGCCATCTGCTGTAACCTCTTTACTGAGCCGGTGATGCTGGGGTGCATGCATCACTTCTGTAAGCACTGTATCAGTACCTACTGGAGGGGTACCCAGACACCGGTTTCCTGTCCCCAGTGTAGGAAGGAGTTCACCAACAAACACTTCCAGACCAACTATCTGGTGACGGCCATGGTGGAGAAGGTTAGGGCCTCCACCTCGGACTGTTATGTCCAGAATATACAGGTGAGTTAGTTATTGTAAGAGAGGGTTGTCTTTTGCTTTGTGCACCTTGTGTGGTTTGGTGTTGTTTGGAGTGTGGTGTGTAGGTTTGGTGTTGTTTGGAGTGTGGTGGGTTGGTTTGGTGTTGTTTGGAGTGTGGTGAGTTGGTTTGAGGTGAGTTGGTTTGTTGTGGGTATGTTTGAGGTGGTGTGGTTTGAGGTGGTGTGGTTTGAGGTGGTGTGGTTTGAGGTGAGTTGGTTTGAGGCGGGTTTTGTTGGTTTGAGGTGGTGTGGTTTGAGGTGGTGTGGTTTGAGGTGAGTTGGTTTGAGGTGGTGTGGTTTGAGGTGGGTTGGGTTGAGGTGGGTTGGGTTGGTTTGAGGTGGTGTGGTTTGAGGTGGTGTGGTTTGAGGTGGTGTGGTTTGAGGTGGTGTGGTTTGATATGGGTTTTGTTGGTTTGAGGTGGTGTGGTTTGAGGTGGTGTGGTTTGAGGTGAGTTGGTTTGAGGTGGTGTGGTTTGAGGTGAGTTGGTTTGAGGTGGTGTGGTTTGAGGTGGGTTGGGTTGAGGTGGGTTGGGTTGGTTTGAGGTGGTGTGGTTTGAGGTGGTGTGGTTTGATATGGGTTTTGTTGGTTTGAGGTGGTGTGGTTTGAGGTGGTGTGGTTTGAGGTGGTGTGGTTTGATATGGGTTTTGTTGGTTTGAGGCGGGTTGGTTTGAGGTGAGTTGGTTTGAGGTGGTGTGGTTTGAGGTGGGATGGTTTGAGGCGGGTTTTGTTGGTTTGAGGTGGTGTGGTTTGAGGTGGGTTGGTTTGAGGTGGTGTGGTTTGAGGTGAGTTGGTTTGAGGCGGGTTTTGTTGGTTTGAGGTGGTGTGGTTTGAGGTGGGTTGGTTTGAGGTGGTGTGGTTTGAGGTGAGTTGGTTTGAGGTGGTGTGGTTTGAGGCGGGTTTTGTTGGTTTGAGGTGGTGTGGTTTGTTGTGGGGATGTTTGAGGTGGGTTGGTTTGTGGCGGGTTGGTTTGTGGCGGGATTGTTTGAGGCGGGTTGGTTTGAGGTGGTGTGGTTTGAGGTGAGTTGGTTTGAGGCGGGTTTTGTTGGTTTGAGGTGGTGTGGTTTGAGGTGGGATGGTTTGAGGCGGGTTTTGTTGGTTTGAGGTGGTGTGGTTTGAGGTGGGTTGGTTTGAGGTGGTGTGGTTTGAGGTGGTGTGGTTTGAGGTGAGTTGGTTTGAGGTGGTGTGGCTTGAGGTGGTGTGGTTTGAGGTGAGTTGGTTTGAGGTGTTGTGGTTTGAGGTGGGTTGGTTTGAGGCGGGTTGGGTTGGTTTGAGGTGGTGTGGTTTGAGGTGGTGGGGTTTGAGGTGGGTTTTGTTGGTTTGAGGTGGTGTGGTTTGAGGTGGTGTGGTTTGAGGTGAGTTGGTTTGAGGTGGTGTGGTTTGAGGTGAGTTGGTTTGAGGTGGTGTGGCTTGAGGTGGTGTGGTTTGAGGTGAGTTGGTTTGAGGTGTTGTGGTTTGAGGTGAGTTGGTTTGAGGCGGGTTTTGTTGGTTTGAGGTGGTGTGGTTTGAGGTGGTGTGGTTTGAGGTGGGTTGGGTTGAGGTGGGTTGGGTTGGTTTGAGGTGGTGTGGTTTGAGGTGGTGTGGTTTGAGGTGGTGTGGTTTGAGGTGGTGTGGTTTGAGGTGGTGTGGTTTGAGGTGGTGTTGTTTGAGGTGGTGTGGTTTGAGGTGGTGTGGTTTGAGGTGGGTTGGGTTGGTTTGAGGTGGTGTGGTTTGAGGTGGTGTGGTTTGAGGTGAGTTGGTTTGAGGCGGGTTTTGTTGGTTTGAGGTGGTGTGGTTTGAGGTGAGTTGGTTTGAGGTGAGTTGGTTTGAGGTGGGTTGGGTTGGTTTGAGGTGGTGTGGTTTGAGGTGGTGTGGTTTGAGGTGGTGTGGTTTGAGGTGGTGTGGTTTGAGGTGGGTTGGGTTGGTTTGAGGTGGTGTGGTTTGAGGTGGTGTGGTTTGAGGTGGTGTGGTTTGAGGTGGTGTGGTTTGTGGCGGGTTGGGTTGGTTTGAGGTGGTGTGGTTTGAGGTGGTGTGGTTTGAGTTGGTGTGGTTTGAGGTGGTGTGGTTTGAGGTGGTGTGGTTTGAGGTGAGTTGGTTTGAGGTGGGTTGGGTTGGTTTGAGGTGGTGTGGTTTGAGGTGGTGTGGTTTGAGGTGGTGTGGTTTGAGGTGGTGTGGTTTGAGGTGGGTTGGGTTGGTTTGAGGTGGTGTGGTTTGAGGTGGTGTGGTTTGAGGTGGTGTGGTTTGAGGTGGTGTGGTTTGTGGCGGGTTGGGTTGGTTTGAGGTGGTGTGGTTTGAGGTGGTGTGGTTTGAGGTGAGTTGGTTTGAGGTGAGTTGGTTTGAGGTGGGTTGGGTTGGTTTGAGGTGG
Source organism: Oncorhynchus mykiss (assembly GCF_057628025.1). Taxonomy (NCBI): domain Eukaryota; kingdom Metazoa; phylum Chordata; class Actinopteri; order Salmoniformes; family Salmonidae; genus Oncorhynchus; species Oncorhynchus mykiss. The sequence goes on from NC_143035.1 coordinate 41,355,980, forward strand.
TGTGGTTTGAGGTGGTGTGGTTTGAGTTGGTGTGGTTTGAGGTGGTGTGGTTTGAGGTGGTGTGGTTTGAGGTGGTGTGGTTTGTGGCGGGTTGGGTTGGTTTGAGGTGAGTTGGTTTGAGGTGAGTTGGTTTGAGGTGAGTTGGTTTGAGGTGAGTTAGTTTGAGGTGGTGTGGTTTGAGGTGAGTTGGTTTGAGGTGGTGTGGTTTGAGGCGGGTTGGTTTGAGGTGGGTTGGTTTGAGGTGGGTTGGTTTGAGGTGGGTTGGTTTGAGGTGGTGTGGTTAGAGGTGGTGTGGTTTGAGATGCTGTGGTTTGAGGTGGTGTGGTTTGAGGTGGTGTGGTTTGAGGTGGTGTTGGTTTGAGGTGGGTTGGTTTGAGGTGGTGTTGGTTTGTGTAATTTTGTGTGGTGGTGTTTTGTTGTTATTATTGTACTAATGAAAAGCATGAGTTGGCTCACACCCCAAAACGTTGGTAGTGGTGCTGACTAACAGCTAGTAAACTGACGGCTGTAAAAACATTTTTTGTCAGAAATCTATATACAAGCTTCCAGTAATGTATTTGGTAGACCCCCAACGGTTTTGGCATCACTGTGCCTTCAGACCCTGGTCGTCATATCTAAGCAGGAAAGGAAAGTGACCTTTGAGTTAAGGAATTGGGAAAAAAATGGCTTCTCATCTCTGTCTGTTACTCTTTCGTTTTCTCTCAGTCTCTCTCCCTCTGTCTCTCTCCCTCTGTCTCTCTCCCTCTGTCTCTCTCTCCCCCATCCCCCTCTGTCTCTCTCCCTCTGTCTCTCTCCCTCTGTCTCTCTCTCCCCCATCCCCCTTTCTGTCTCTCCCCCTCTGTCTCTCCCCCATCCCCCTTTCTGTCTCTCCCCCTCTGTCTCTCCCCCATCCCCCTTTCTGTCTCTCCCCCTCTGTCTCTCCCCCCCTCCCCCTCTGTCTCTCCCCCACTCCCCCTTTCTGTCTCTCTCCCTGGCTGCTGAGAAAGTGAAGACACGTTGTTTGACCAAGCAGCACAGTGTAATGACAATTTACTCGTGGTCATCCCAAAATGACCCTGTAGCATTTATAGTGCACTACTACTTACGACCAGGGTGATAGCGCACTATATAAGGAATAGGGTGCCATTTGGGATGCATGATCTCCAGCCAAAGGTCACTTTCCTCTACCTTCATATTTCTTTATTTGCCTTAATATCAGGGATGGGCAACTGGTGGCCCTGTAAGCCTGCAGATCCATATCCCCCCACGAGATGAGACATGACATTAACATGTATGTACAGGGCACGAGATGAGACGTGACATTAAGTTAAGGTACTCAGCCCTGGGAGCCACTGCTAGGACTGGCTCTGACTGTATGTGTGGGTCCTAGCTACAGCCTCATGTCCAAACCGATGCTAACATGATGATATGAATACTAGCTACAGCCTCATGTCCAAACCGATGCTAATGTGATGATATGAATACTAGCTACAGCCTCATGTCCAAACCGATGCTAACATGATGATATGAATACTAGCTACAGCCTCATGTCCAAACCGATGCTAACGTAATGATATGAATACCTCAATGAGACTTAATTAATTCGGTAAATATTGGCTAAACGCCATGTTTGACAAGTATATTGAAGGATAATTATGACTTATGTCTAAAGGCTTGATTCTTTCGACATACTCGAGGCACGGTCGGTTCAGATCATTAGTGTGTTAAAGTTGAGGTCTGTAGTTTGTAGAATAGAGTAATCTATGTTCCTTCCTTATGGATGGGGTTTGGTTATTACTGTGTGTGTATATGGGGTGGATGGGGTTTTATTTATTACTGTGTGTGTATATGGGGTGGATGTGTTTGGTTATTACTCTGTGTGTATATGGGGTGGATGTGTTTGATTATTAGTGTGTATATGTCTCTGTCCGTGTGTGTTTCCTGATTCATGCGTGTGTTTGTGCACTCTTAGGTCAGTTAATCTCAGGTGATGCCCACACACGCACGCACGCACGCACGCACGCACACACACACACACACACACACACACACACACACACACACACACACACACACACACACACACACACACACACACACACCCACGACTATTGATACATCGTCAATCGTTCAGTCAGTCAACTTAATATTGCCAGAGGGACATTTCATTTAATGGCGTTGATTTATTGATGGTGTCAACATATATCCAGTTTGAAGTCCATCCCTCTCTCTGTCCCTGTAGAGAATTGGCTCTGAGCTGCAGGTGCGGATCCAGGGGGAGTTCCAGGCTTGTGTTGGAACGGCTTGCGGAGGGAGCAGGAGCGCTGCTCTGGAACAGCTGCAACGCCACCTGGAGGCTGTCAGAGAGGCTGTCGGTCAGCTGGATCACAGTGTGAGAATCTTGCATGAGGCTGCTACTATCACGCACCAGACTGGACTAGTAGAGGTGTTGAAGAGTTCTTCAGGGTTTATAGAAATACAAGTAGGTCTATACACTACATGACCAACAGGATGTGGAGACCTGCTCTTCCAACATCTCATCCAACATCTCATTCAATAAAATTTGATTTGATTTGATTTTAAAATCATGGGCATTAATGTGGAGTTGGTTCCCCCCTTTGCTGCTATAACAGCCTCCACTCTTCTGGGAAGGCTTTCCACTAGATGTTGGAACATTGCTGCTATAACAGCCTCCACTCTTCTGGGAAGGCTGTCTACTAGATGTTGGAACATTGCTGCTATAACAGCCTCCACTCTTCTGGGAAGGCTTTCCACTAGATGTTGGAACATTGCTGCTACAACAGCCTCCACTCTTCTGGGAAGGCTTTCCACTAGATGTTGGAACATTGCTGCTATAACAGCCTCCACTCTTCTGGGAAGGCTTTCCACTAGATGTTGGAACATTGCTGCTATAACAGCCTCCACTCTTCTGGGAAGGCTTCCACTAGATGTTGGAACAGTGCTGCTTTAACAGCCTCCACTCTTCTGGAAAGGCTGTCTACTCGATGTTGGAACATTGCTGCAGGGACTTGCTTCCATTCAGCCACAAGAGCATTAGTGAGGTCGGTACTGATGTTGGGTGATAAGGTCTGGCTCACAGTCAGCCTTCCAATTCATCCCAAAGGTGTTCAATGGGGTTAAGGTCAGGGCTCTGTGCAGGCCAGTCAAGTACTTCCACACCGATCTCGGCAAACCATTTCTGTATGGACCTCGCTTTGTGCACGGGGGCATTGTCATGCTGAAACAGGAAAAGGCCTTCCCCAAACTGTTGCCACAAAGTTGGAAGCACAGAATTGTCTAGAATGTCATTGTATTCTGTAGCGTTAAGATTTCCCTTCACTGGAACTAAGGGGCCCGAACCATGAGAAACAGCCCCAGACCATTATTCCTCCTCCACCAAACTTTACAGTTGGCACTATGCATTGGGGCAGTTTGCGTTCTCCTGGCATCCTCCAAACCCAGATTCGTCCATCAGACTGCCAGATGGTGAAGCGTGATTCATCACTTCAGAGAACGAAGCTTTACACCACTCCAGCCGACGTTTGGCATTGCGCATGGTGATCTTAGGCTTGTGTGCGGCTGCTCAGCCATGGAAACCCATTTCATGAAGCTCCCATGGAACAGTTCTTGTACTGACGTTGCTTCCAGAGACAGTTTGGAAATCGGTAGTAGTGATTTTTACGCACTATGCGCTTCAACACTCCCGTTCTGTGAGCTTGTGTGGCCTACCACTTCAACGCTGAGCCGTTGTTGCTCCGAAAAGTTTCCACTTCACAATAACAGCACTTACAGTTGACCGGGGAATCTCTAGCAAGGCAGAAATTTGACCAACTGACTTGTTGGAATGGTGGCATCCTATGACAGCGCCACGTTGAAAGTCACTGAGCTCTTCAGTAAGTCCATTCTTCTGCCAATGTTTGTCTATGGAGATTGCATTTTGTTACAGCCTTATTCTGAAAAGTATTCCCAAAAAAAATTCAGTCAAATGTGTTAATTTAAAACTGAAATATCACATTTAAAGGAAAGTAAGATCCTTTACTGTTGAAGTACCTTTGGAAGCGATTACAGCATTGATTGTTCTTGTGTACGACGCTACAAGCTTGGCCTGTATTTGGGGAGTTTATCCCATTCTTCTCTGCAGATCCTCTCAAGCTCTGTCAGGATGGATGGGGAGCATCACTGCACAGCTATTTTCAGGTCTCTACAGAGCCCGGGTTCAAGTCCGGGCTCTGTCTGGGTCACACAAGGACACAGACCTTTAGGTGCCTTTTGGCAAACTCCAAGTGGGCTGTCATGTGCCTTTTACTGAGGAGTGGCTTCCATCTGGCCACTCCACCATAAAGGCCTGATTGGTGGAGTGCTGCAGAGATGGTTGTCCTTCTGGAAGTTTCTGCCATCTCCACAGAGGAACTCTGGAGCTCTGTCAGAGTGAAAATCAGGTTCTTGGTCACCTCCCTGACCAAGGCCCTTCTCTCCCGATTGCTCAGGTTGGCCAGGTGGACTCTAGGAAGAGTGTTGGTGGTTCCAAACTTCTTATATGTAAGAATTATGAAGGCCACTGTGTTCTTGGGGACCTTTAATGCAATTTTTCAGTACCCTTCCCCATATCTGTACCATGACATAATCCTGTCTCTACAGACAATTCCTTTGACCTCTATAGTCTTATGTAAATTTGCAAAAAAGTCTTACCCTGTTATCTCTTTCTCATTATGCGGTATTGCTTGTAGATTGATGAAAAGCAATAATTTATCAATTTTAGAATAATGCTGTAACAAAATGTGAAAAAGTCAAGGGGTCTGAATACTGTCTGAATTCACTGTATATACACTTAGGTTGGAGTCATTAAAACTCGTTTTTCAACCACTCCACAAATTTCATGTTAACAAACTATAGTTTTGGCAAGTCGGTTAGGACATCTACTTAGTGCATGACACAAGTAGTTTCACCATCAATTGTTTACAGACAGATTATTTCACTTATAATTCACAGTATCACAATTCCAGTGGGTCAGAAGTTAACGTACAATAAGTTGACTGTGCCTTTAAACAGCTTGGAGAATTACAGAAAATTATGTCATGGCTTTAGAAGCTTCTGATAGGCTAATTGACATAATTTGAGTCAATTGGATGTGTACCTGTGGATGTATTTCAAGGCCTACCTTCAAGCTCAGTGCGTCTTTGCTTGACATCATGGGAAAATCTAAAGAAATCAGCCAAGACCTCAGAATTTATTTCGTAGATCTCCACAAGTCTGGGAGCAAATTCCAAACACCTGAAGGTACCACATTCATCTCTACAAGCAATAGTACGCAAGTATAAACACCATGGGACCACGCAGCCGTCATACCACTCAGGAAGGAGAGGAGTTCTGTCTCTTAGAGATGAATGTACTTTGGTGCGAAAAGTGCAAATCAATCCCAGAACAACAGCAAATGACCTTATGAAGATGCTGGAGGAAACATGTACATGTATCTATATCCACAGTAAAACGAGTCCAATATCAACATGACCTGAAAGGCCGCTCAGCAAGGAAGAAGCCACTGCTCCAAAACCGCCATTAAAAAAACAGACTATGGTTTGCAACTGAACATGGTGACAAAGATCGTACTTCTCTGAGAAATGTCCTCTGGTCTAATGAAACAAAAATAAAACTGTACGGCCATAATGACCATCGTTATGTTTGGAGGAAAAAGGAGGAGGCTTGCAAGCCGAAGAACACCATCCCAACCGTGAAGCACGGGGGTGGCAGCATCATTTTTGTGGGGGTGCTTTGCTGCAGGAGGGACTGGTGCACTTCACAAAATAGATGGCTTCATGAGGCAGGACAATTATGTGGATGTATTGAAACAACATCTCAAGACATCAGTCAGGAAGTTAAAGCTTGGTCGCAAATGGGTCTTCCAAATGGACAATGACCCCAAGCATACTTCCAAAGTTGTGGCAAAATGGCTTAAGGACAACAAAGTCAAGGTATTGGAGTGGTCATCACAAAGTCCTGACCTCAATCCTATAGAACATTTGTGGGCAGAACTGAAAAAGTGTGTGTGAGCAAGGAGGCCTACAAACCTGACTCAGTTACACCAACTCTGTCAGGAGGAATGGGCCAAAATTCACTTATTGTGGGAAGCTTGTGGAAGGCTACCCGAAACGTTTGACCCAAGTTAATCAATTTAAAGGCAATGCTACCAAATACTAATTGAGTGTATGTAAACTTCTGACCCACTGGGAATGTGATGAAAGAAATAAAAGCTGAAATAAATCACTCTACTATTATTCTGGCATTTCACATTCTTAAAATAAAGTGGTGATCCTAACTGACCTAAGACAGGGAATTTTTACTAGGATTAAATGTCAGAAATTGTGAAAAACTGAGTTTAAATGTACTTGGCTAAGGTGTATGTAGACTTCTGACTTCAACTGTAAGTATGCAGAAGGATTTCAATGGCAGAAAAATCCTCGTTGGGAAGTCCATTGTATGGTATTCAAAGTGTTAATTATTGTCGACAGTATTCCAGTTTTCTCTCTGTCTCTCTCTATCCATCTCTCTGTCTCTCACTTTCTGTGTCTCTCTCTGTCTGTCTATCTCTGTCTTTCTCTCTCTCTGTCTCTCTCCATCTCTCTGTGTGTCTCTTTCTGTCTCTCTCTGTCTGCGTCTGTCTCTGTCTCTCTCTGTCTCTCTCTCTCCATCTCTCTGTGTCTCTCTTTTTCTGTCTCTCTCTGTCTGTGTCTGTCTCACTGGATCATTCAGAGATCCTCACTGAACTTCTGGAGAGAGTTTGCTGCACTGAAAGTAAATGGGCTGAATAATTTTGCACGCCCAATTTTTCAGTTTTTGATTTGTTAAAAAAGTTTGAAATATCCAATAAATGTCGTTCCACTTCATGATTGTGTCCCACTTGTTGTTGATTCTTCACAAAAAAATACAGTTTTATATCTTTATGTTTGAAGCCTGAAATGTGGCAAAAGGTCGCAAAGTTTGACAGCTTGATGACATCAAGACAGCTTGATGTACCAGTACACCCCCAAGACAGGACACTAGTCTATCTCCTGTTTCTGATGTACCAGGACACCCCTTGGACAGGACACTAGTCTATCTCCTGTTTCTGATGTACCAGGACACCCTGTGGACAGGACACTAGTCTATCTCCTGTTTCTGATGTACCAGGACACCCCTTGGACAGGACACTAGTCTATCTCCTGTTTCTGATGTACCAGGACACCCTGTGGACAGGACACTAGTCTATATCCTGTTTCTGTAGTGAGACAGCTTGATGTACCAGTACACACCCTGGACAGGACACTAGTCTATCTCCTGTTTCTGTAGTGAGACAGCTTGATGTACCAGTACACCCCCTGGACAGGACACTAGTCTATCTCCTGTTTCTGATGTACCAGGACACCCTGTGGACAGGACACTAGTCTATATCCTGTTTCTGTAGTGAGACAGCTTGATGTACCAGTACACCCCCTGGACAGGACACTAGTCTATCTCCTGTTTCTGTAGTGAGACAGCTTGATGTACCAGGCCACCCCCTGGACAGGACACTAGTCTTTCAGTGTTTATTCTATAACAGGATATTGTATTGTGGTATGTATTTACTCATATCTATCCCTCCCTCTAGCTAGGCGTGGGCAGCAAGGCCAAGTGGGACCTGGGAGAGGAGTCGGAGAGGGTTGACAGTAAGGTAGTCAGGTCCGGGTCAAGCTGAGTCCTGAGAGCGGTTCCTGGACCCTACGACTGAGGGAGGGAGACCAGTACTCTGCAGGCACACAGCCCCGGACACGGCTCCAGGTGGGATCCTCTGCAGTACTCCAGGGACACTTCAGGGTTTAGAGAAACTCCAGTGGACACTCTCCTTCTGCTGTCCCCACTGGAGAACCCGTTTGGGTTCCAGGTAGAACCCCTCCCACGAAAGGTTCTACACGAAACCCGAAACGTTTCTACCTGGAACCAAAAAGGGTTCTTCAAAGGGTTCAAGAACTGTTTTGGAACTCTTTCTTTCCTGTATGTGAGACCCATGGAGTATTGGAGCTTAAAGTGATGATTTAAAACACATTGATCCAGTACTGCTTCACCTGATAACATCTGGTTGTTTCTCTCTCTCTTCCATGTTGTGTCCTGCAGGTTGGGTGCTCCTGGACTGTGATGAGAGGAAGGTGTCCTTCTATAACGCTGATGACATGAGTATCCTGTACTCCTTTAGTAAGGTGTTTCAATGGCGCGCTGAAGGTGGACGTGGGCTGCCTCCCAGGTTTCCTCAGCGCGCCGAAACCAATTGTCCACCGCAGGAGCCTCGGTCTGGCTCTGATGCTAACCTAATACACATTGAAAAGGAGTAAGGTTAGTGGAGGAGTAACGTAGCGAGTTCTAGGCCATCTCTGCCCAGGGCACGAACTTTGCTGGTCCTGGCAATAAGACCGCAGAAACCTACCCACATCCTGGTTAACTCTCTCCACCTGCTCATTATTCTCGGGGTGAAAACCTGAGGTAAGACTAACCGAGATCACCAGACGTTCCATGAACGCCTTCCAGACCCTTGATGTGAACTGGGGACCCCGATCAGACATTATATCCTCAGTCACCCCATAGTGCTGGAAAACGTGTGTAAACAGGGCCTCTGCAGTTTGTAAGGCCGTAGGGAGACCGGGCAAAGGGAGGAGACGACAGGACTTCGAAAACCGATCCACAACGACCAGGATCGTGGTGTAACCCTGTGAAGGTGGAAGATCAGTCAAAAAATCCACCGACAGGTGCGACCACGGCCGTTGAGGAACGGGTAAAGGTTGTAGCTTATCTCTGGGCAGGTATCTAGGAGTCTTGCACTGGGCACACACTGAGCAGGAGGAAACATACATCCTCACGTCCTTAGCTAAAGTGGGCCACCAGTACCTCCCATCAAGACAGCGCATCGTCCAACCTATCCCAGGATGACCTGAGGAGGGTGACGTGTGAGCCCAATATATCAATCGGTCGCGGACAGCAGACGGAACGTACAGACGACCAGCTGGACACTCAAGGGGAGAGGGCTCTGCACGTGACTCCCGCTCAATGTCCGCGTCCAGCTCCCACACTACTGGCGCCACCAAACACAAAGCTGGGAGTATGGGAGTGGGATCCATGGACCGCTCCTCTGTGTCATACAGCCGAGACAATGCGTCTGCCTTGACGTTCTGGGAGGCTGTTCTGTAAGAAAGAGTAAACACAAAACGAGTGAAAAACATGGCCCCCCTTGCCTGGCGAGGATTCAGTCTCTTCACCTGCCGGATGTACTCCAGATTGCGGTGGTCAGTCCAGATGAGAAAAGGGTGTTTAGCCCCCTCAAGCCAATGCCTCCACGCCTTCAAGGCTTTTACGACAGCTAACAGCTCCCGGTCCCCCACATCATAGTTTCGCTCCGCTGGGCTGAGCTTCTTCGAAAAGAAAGCACAGGGGCGAAGCTTCAGTGGCCTAACCGAACGCTGAGAGAGCACTGCTCCTATCCCAGCTTCGGATGCGTCCACCTCCACTATGAATGGCAAAGAGGGATCCGGATGAGCCAACACAGGCACCGAGGTAAACAGAGTCTTCAGGTGTCGAAAAGCCCTGTTCGCCTCAGCCGACCACTGCAAGCGCACCGGGCCCCCCTTTAGCAGTGAGGTAATGGGAGCCGATGCCCTAGGAAGGAGATGGATTCTTGGAAGAACAAGCATTTCTCAGCCTTGACATACAGATCATGCTCCAACAGGCGACCAAGCACCCTGCGCACCAGGGACACATGCTCGGCGCGTGTAGCGGAGTATATCAGAATATCATCGATATACACCACTACACCCTGCCGCTGTGCAGGTCCCTGAAGATCTCATCTACAAATGATTGGAAGACTGATGGAGCACTCTTGAGATCCAATTTTGTGAAGAAGCGTGCCCCATGCATTGACTTAATAACCGTATTTATCAGAGGTAGCGTGTAACTATATTTCATAGTAGTTTTATTTAGACATCGATAATCAATGCACGGGCGTAAACCGCCATCCTTCTTTTTCACAAAAAAGAAATTTGAAAAGACGGGTGAAATGGATGGCTGAATGTACCCCTGACACAGGGATTCAGAGACATATGTCTCCATAGCCACCGTCTACGCTTGTGACAGGGGATACACGTGACTCCTGGGATATGCAAGCGTCTACCAGGAGATCTATCGCACAATCCTCCCGTCGATGGGGTGGTAATTGAGTCGGCCTTCTTTTTACAGAAGTTGAGAGCCAAATCGGCATAGTCGGGGGGAATGCACACGGTGGAGATCTGGTCTGGACTTTCCACCGTAGTAGCACCAACGGAAACCCCTAGACACCTACCTGAGCACTCTCGCGACCACCCCGTGAGAGCCCTCTGTGGCCAAGAAACAGTGGGGTTATGACAAGCTAACCAGGGTAGGCCTAGCACCACAGAATATGCAGGAGAATCAACAAGGAAAATACTAATCTTCTCCTTGTGACCCTCCTGCGTTATCATACACAAAGGTGCGGTGACCTCCCTGATAAACCCTGACCCTAATGGTCGACTATCTAAGGCATGAATAGGGAAATGCATATCCACAGAAACAATAGGGATCCCTAAACTATGAGCTAAGTTTTTATTCATGAAATTCCCAGCCGTGCCTGAATCTACTAGCGCCTTATACTGGGAATGCAGGGAAAAATCCGGAAAAGTGACAGAGACAAACATTAGTGCAACAGAGGGCTCTGGATGAGAATGGTGCCTACTCACCTGGGGTGATGCCAAAGTGCCCTGCCTGCCTTCTCTATCAGAGGAACCAACCCGGCACCGACCAGCAGGGTGCTCTGGTAATCTGGTAATGGTCGATCAGGGCCCTGTCGCTCCATCCAGCGCCGGCAGCCAAGGTCCTAAACTTCAAAGCAAACTCCTGTGCACTCCTCGTCTCCTGCCTCAGATGATAGAGGTGCTCACCCACCGCTTTGCTTCAGGTGGGTGGTCGAAAACTATCCGGAAATAAACTTCTCAAAATAGTCCAAAGCCGCATCCTCCTTTCTACACACAGCGCTGGCCCACTCCAGGGCTTTACCGGTGAGGCATGCGACAAGGGCGCAACTCTTCTCACGGTCCGATGGTACTGGGGAGACCGTGGCCAGATACAAGTTCAGTTTAAGGAGGAAATCCTGGCAGCCGGCAGTATCTCCGTTGTATCCCGTGGGTAGGGATAAATGGATCTTATTAGGTTCAGGAGGGGGAAAAGCGTTTTAAAGCGTTTTAAAGAAAATGTTCATGTCTGATGTCTCTGGTCTCCAGTTCTCAACATGTCTCATGTCTGATGTCTCTGGTCTTCAGTTCTCTACATCTCTCTTGTCTGATGTCTCTGGTCTTCAGGTCTCATGTCTGATGTCTCTGGTCTTCAGTTCCCTACAGCTCTCTTGTCTGATGTCTCTGGTCTTCAGGTCTCATGTCTGATGTCTCTGGTCTTCAGTTCTCAGCAGGTCTCATGTCTGATGACTCTGGTCTTCAGTTCTCTACAGTTCTCAGGTCTGATGTCTCTGGTCTCTTCAGTTTTCAACAGGTCTCATGTCTGATGTCTCTGATCTTCAGTTCTCAGCAGTTCTCATGTCTGATGTCTCTGGTCTTCAGTTCTCTACAGTTCTCATGTCTGATGTCTCTGGTCTTCAGTTCTCTACAGTTCTCATGTCGGATGTCTCTGGTCTCCAGTTCTCAACAGTTCTCATGTCTCTGGTCTTCAGTTCTCAACAGTTCTCATGTCTCTGGTCTTCAGTTCTCAGCAGGACTCATATCTGATGTCTCTGGTCTTCAGTTCTCTACAGTTCTCATGTCTGATGTCTCTGGTCTTCAGTTCTCAACAGTTCTCATGTCTGATTTTTCATAGCGTCATTTCCGGTTACAACTTGCAGACTTATTTATGTGCTGTTGTGGGTTTTGTTGCTAACCTTACTTTGCTACCTGACAATTTTAAGTATTTTACTATTTAATTACAATTTATATTTTTAGTTTTTCCCCTTGCTCGACTTTATTCATTCAACTTTTTCACCCCGGATGGTTTATCCCCTCGCATGGTCCCCGCAGCCGGACAACTTTCTCATGGCTTCTGGAGGGAAATGCTGTAGGAATGCTCAACCGGTCTCACTCATTCAGCCGACAGATACTTTCAACCGGTTTTCCCCACTAAGCATTGAGTCGGAGTCAGAGCCTGAGCCTTCTCTGGTCTCTACCCTCCCGTTACGGGGTCTGAGACACTGAAGCCTCCCACCATTAGCTCTCACAAATTGAAAATCCTAGTCATTGGCGACTCCATTACCCGTAACAATAAACTTAAAACGAACCATCCAGCGATCATACACTGTTTACCGGGGGGCAGGGCTACCGACGTTAAGGCTAATCTGAAGATGGTGCTGGCTAAAGCTAAAACTGGCGAGTGTAGAGAGTATAGAGTTATTGTTATCCACGTCGACACCAACGATGTTAGGATGAAACAGTCAGATGTCACCAAGCGCAACATATCTTCAGCGTGTAAATCAGCTAGAAAGATGTGTCGGCATCGAGTAATTGTCTCTGGCCCCCTCCCAGTTAGGGGGAGTGATGAGCTCTACAGCAGAGTCACAACTCAATCACTGGTTGAAAACTGTTTTCTGCCCCTCCCAAAAGATTACATTTGAAGATAATTGGCCCTCTTTCTGGGACACACCCACAAACAGGACCAAGCCTGACCTGCTGAGGAGTGACGGACTCCATCCTAGCTGGAGGGTTGCTCTCATCTTATCTACGAACATAGACAGAGCTTTAACTCCCCTAGCTCCACAATGAGATAGGGTGCATGCCAGGCAGCAGGCTGTTAGCCAGCCTGCCAGTTTAGTGGAGTTTGCTACTAGCTAACTCGAAAGCCAAGTTAATTAACAGATCAGACCATTTTGAATCCCACCGTACCTTCTCCGCTGTGCAATCTGGTTTCAGAGCTGGTCACGGGTGCACCTCAGCCACGCTCAAGGTACTAAACGATATCATAACCGCCATCGATAAAAGACAGTACTGTGCAGCCATCTTCATCGACCTGGCCAAGGCTTTTGACTCTGTCAATCACCGTATTCTTATCGGCAGACTCAATGGCCTTGGTTTTTCTAATGACTGCCTCGCCTGGTTCACCAACTACTTTGCAGACAGAGTTCAGTGTGTCAAATCGGAGGGCATGTTGTCCGGACCTCTGGCAGTCTCTATGGGGGTGCCACAGGGTTCAATTCTCGGGCCGACTCTTTTCTCTGTATACATCAATGATGTCGCTCTTGCTGCGGGCAATTCCCTGATCCACCTCTACGCAGATGACACCATTCTGTATACTTCTGGCCCTTCCTTGGACACTGTGCTAACTAACCTCCAAACGAACTTCAATGCCATACAACACTCCTTCCGTGGCCTCCAATTGCTCTTAAACGCTAGTAAAATCAAATGCATGCTTTTCAACCGTTCGATGCCCTCACCCGCCCGCCCGACTAGCATCACCACCCGTTCCGACCTAGAATATGTCGACAACTACAAATACCTAGGTGTCTGGCTAGACTGTAAACTCTCCTTCCAGACTCATATTAAACATCAAAAATCAAAAATCAAATCTAGAATCGGCTTTCTATTTCACAACAAAGCATCCTTCACTCATGCTGCCAAACATACCCTTGTAAAACTGACTATCCTACCGATCCTTGACTTCGGCGATGTCATCTATAAAATAGCCTCCAACACTCTACTCAGCAAACTGGATGCAGTCCATCACAGTACCATCCGTTTTGTCACTAAAGCACCTTATACCACCCACCACTGCAACTTGTATGCTCTAGTCGGCTGTCCCTCGCTACATATTCGTCGCCAGACCCACTGGCTCCAGGTCATCTATAAGTCTATGCTAGGTAAAGCTCTGCCTTATCTCAGCTCACTGGTCACGATAACAACACCCACCCGTAGCACATGGTTCCAGCAGGTATATCTCATTGGTCATCCCCAAAGCCAACACCTCCTTTGGCTGCCTTTCCTTCCAGTTCTCTGGTAACGATAACAACACCCACCCGTAGCACATGGTTCCAGCAGGTACATCTCACTGCTCATCCCTAAAGCCAACACCTCCTTTGGTCGCCTTTCCTTCCAGTTCTCTGCTGCAAGTGACTGGAACGAATTGCAAAAATCGCTGAAGTTGGAGACTTTTATTTCCCTCACCAACTTCAAACATCAACTATCTCTCATGCCTTTGCACACACTGTATATAGACTTTTTTTCTACTGTGTCGTTGAAGATATCCCTCTAGTGGTGTGGGGGCTGTGCTTTGGCAAAGTGGGTGGGGTTATATCCTGCCTGTTTGGCCCTGTCCGGGGGTATCGTCGGACGGGGCCTCAGTGTCTCCTGACCACTACTGTCTCAGCCGCCAGTATTTATGCTGCAGTAGTTCATGTGTCGGGGGGCTAGGATCAGTCTGTTATGTCTGAAGTATTTATCCTGTCTTATCTGGTGTCCTGTGTGAATTTAAGTATGCTCTCTCTAATTCTCTCTTTCTTTCTCTCTCTTTGAGGACCTGAGCCCTAGGACCATGCCTCAGGACTACCTGGCATGATGACTCCTTGCTGTCCCCAGTCCACCTGGCCGTGCTTCTGCTCCAGTTTCAACTGTTCTGCCTCCGGCTATGGAACCCTGACCTGTTCACTGGACGTGCTACCTTGTCCCAGACCTGCTGATTTCAACTCTCTAGAGACAGCAGGAGCGGTAGAGATACTCTTAATGATCGGCTATGAAAAGCCAAGTGACATTTACTCCTGAGGTGCTGACCTGTTGCACCCTCGACAACTACTGTGATTATTATTATTTGACCCTGCTGGTCATCTATGAACATTTGAACATCTTGGCCATGTTCTGTTATAATCTCCACCCGGCACAGCCAGAAGAGGATTGGCCACCTCTCATACCCTGGTTCCTCTCTAGGTTTCTTCCTAGGTTTTGGCCTTTCTAGGGAGTTTTTCCTAGCCACCGTGCTTCTACACCTGCATTGCTTGCTGTTTGGGGTTTTAGGCTGGGTTTCTGTACAGCACTTTGAGATATCAGCTGACGTAAGAAGGGCTTTATAAATACATTTGATTTGATTTTATGTCTCTGGTCTTCAGATCTCAACATAGTTTTCTGATTACCTGTTTTTGACTACTGCAACACTGATTTTGTGCCTGCAAATTACAGATTGAGTCAATTGTTTTCAACGGGAGTCATCTGTTGATATGGTAATTGTCCATTATAAAAAGAAATCCCAATGTGGCAGCCTTTTTGTCATATGCAGCTCGTCCAAAAACAATAGTTTGAACTTTTGATAGAAAAACTGACAATTAATGAAAAAAAATGATTTCCTCCATGTTCATGACTCTGTATGGCCGTAGGATGAGGGAATATTTAAGAGCTTACCTCATCAAAGCAAACACATAAACACAGTTGTATGTTGTAGATGTTGACGAGGATGTAGCTGTAACTAACCAGGCCAGGCCTGGGGGGCTGTAGTGGGGGTTAGCGTAGCTGTAACTAACCAGGCCAGGCCTGGGGGGCTGTTGTGGGGGTTAGCATAACTGTAACTAACCAGGCCAGGCCTGGGGGGCTGTTGTGGGGGTTAGCGTAGCTGTAACTAACCAGGCCAGGCCTGGGGGGCTGTAGTGGGGGTTAGCGTAGCTATAACTAACCAGACCAGGCCTGGGGGGCTGTAGTGGGGGTTAGCGTAGCTATAACTAACCAGACCAGGCCTGGGGGGCTGTAGTGGGGGTTAGCGTAGCTGTAACTAACCAGGCCAGGCCTGGGGGGCTGTTGTGGGGGTTAGCGTAGCTGTAAATAACCAGGTCAGGACTGGGGGGGCTGTTGTGGGGGTTAGCACAGTGCACATTGGGGAGGAAGTGTGTTGTATCCCTGAGTAACATCCCTGACATCCCCCTGCCAGTCACCCAGCGAGGATGCACCTCTCAACCACGTCCTGTTTCCTCTTGCAAGGGTCAGAGGTCACACAAACACACTGACAGGAGGGAGGGTTGGGGATTAGGCCTGCAGCCTTCTAGCTAGGTAACTAACCGGCCCCTGGGGGGGTTATGGTTAGCACTGTGCAGGATGGCCAGAACCGGGACAGTAGGGGTGGTGCCTCCAGACTGCTGCTAGGGGGTACAGAGATCAGAGATCAGACCTCCAGACTGCTGCTAGGGGGTACAGAGATCAGAGATCAGACCTCCAGACTGCTGCTAGGGGGTACAGATATCAGAGATCAGACCTCCAGACTGCTGTTAGGGGGTACAGAGATCAGAGATCAGACCTCCAGACTGCTGCTAGGGGGTACAGTGATCAGAGATCAGACCTCCAGTCTGCTGTTAGGGGGTACAGTGATCAGAGATCAGACCTCCAGACTGCTGCTAGGGGGTACAGAGATCAGAGATCAGACCTCCAGACTGCTGCTAGGGGGTACAGAGATCAGAGATCAGACCTCCAGGCTGCTGTTAGGGGGTACAGAGATCAGAGATCAGACCTCCAGACTGCTGCTAGGGGGTACAGAGATCAGACCTCCAGACTGCTGCTAGGGGGTACAGAGATCAGAGATCAGACCTCCAGACTGCTGTTAGGGGGTACAGAGATCAGAGATCAGATCTCCAGACTGCTGCTAGGGGGTACAGAGATCAGAGATCAGACCTCCAGACTGCTGTTAGGGGGTACAGATATCAGAGATCAGATCTCCAGACTGCTGCTAGGGGGTACAGAGATCAGAGATCAGACCTCCAGACTGCTGTTAGGGGGGTACAGAGATCAGAGATCAGACCTCCAGACTGCTGCTAGGGGGTACAGTGATCAGAGATCAGACCTCCAGTCTGCTGTTAGGGGGTACAGTGATCAGAGATCAGACCTCCAGACTGCTGCTAGGGGGTACAGAGATCAGAGATCAGACCTCCAGACTGCTGCTAGGGGGTACAGAGATCAGAGATCAGACCTCCAGGCTGCTGTTAGGGGGTACAGAGATCAGAGATCAGACCTCCAGACTGCTGCTAGGGGGTACAGAGATCAGACCTCCAGACTGCTGCTAGGGGGTACAGAGATCAGAGATCAGACCTCCAGACTGCTGTTAGGGGGTACAGAGATCAGAGATCAGATCTCCAGACTGCTGCTAGGGATAGATGCTATTGTTACCATGGTTAGTATTGTTAGCATGGTTAGTATTGTTAGCATGGTTAGTATTGCTAGCATGGTTAGTATTGTTAGCATGGTTAGTATTGTTACCATGGTTAGTATTGTTAGCATGGTTAGTATTGTTAGCATGATTAGTATTGTTAGCATGGTTAGTATTGTTAGCATGGTTAGTATTGTTACCATGGCTAGTATTGTTAGCATGGTTAGTATTGCCTGCCCCTCATGTCTCAGAGTCTTCCCCTAAAACCTCAGACTTATGATTCACTCAAGAATCCACAGTAAACCGAAATAACATGCATTGTTGAAACCAACAAACAACCAGATGTTTTCCTTGTTGTTATTGGTTGTGGTTTGTTATAGTGTGTTAGCCCTGTGACGAGGTATTACAGAAACAGACAGACAACAGACAGCTAGATGAACAAGTGTGTTTGTGTCTGTACCTCTGTCTGTTAGCCCTGGGAATCCAAGGGTGTGTCTGTACCTCTGTCTGTTAGCCCTGGGAACCCAGGGGTGTGTCTGTACCTCTGTCTGTTAGCCCTGGGAACCCAGTGGTGTGTCTGTACCTCTGTCTGTTAGCCCTGGGAATCCAAGGGTGTGTCTGTACCTCTGTCTGTTAGCCCTGGGAACCCAAGGGTGTGTCTGTACCTCTGTCTGTTAGCCCTGCATTCAGTCACAATGTGGTTGAGTGACACTGGTGGTACTGGCTGGCTCCAGGGAGGGACTGAGGAAGACGAGGAGCTGGCTGGCTCCAGGGAGAGACTGAGGAAGACGAGGAGCTGGCTGGCTCCAGGGAGAGACTGAGGAAGATGTGCTGCTAGCTGGCTCCAGGGAAAGACTGAGGAAGATGTGCTGCTGGCTGGCTCCAGGGAGAGACTGAGGAAGATGTGCTGCTAGCTGGCTCCAGGGAGAGACTGAGGAAGATGTGCTGCTAGCTGGCTCCAGGGAGAGACTGAGGAAGATGTGCTGCTGGCTGGCTCCAGGGAGAGACTGAGGAAGATGTGCTGCTAGCTGGCTCCAGGGAGAGACTGAGGAAGATGTGCTGCTAGCTGGCTCCAGGGAGAGACTGAGGGTCACTGTGGTGCTGCTAGCTGGCTCCAGGGAGAGACTGAGGAAGAGGAGGAGCTGGCTGGCTCCAGGGAGAGACTGAGGAAGACGAGGAGCTGGCTGGCTACAGGGAGAGACTGAGGAAGACAAGGAGCTGGCTGCCTCCAGGGAGAGACTGAGGGTCACTGTGGTGCTGCTAGCTGGCTCCAGTGAGAGACTGAGGAAGATGTGCTGCTAGCTGGCTCCAGGGAGAGACTGAGGGTCACTGTGGTGCTGCCAGCTGGCTCCAGGGAGAGACTGAGGGTCACTGTGGTGCTGCTATCTGGCTACATGGAGAGACTGAGGGTCACTGTGGTGCTGCTAGCTGGCTCCAGGGAGAGACTGAGGAAGATGTGCTGCTGGCTGGCTACAGGGAGAGAATGAGGAAGACGTGTTGCCACATCAACACGCTGGTCCTATTCCCTTCGTAGTGTTCTGTTAAATAAAGGTTATATAAATCAAATCAAATACTGCTTTGGACCAGAGCCCATTGCACTTTATATGGGATAGGGTGCCATTTGGCATAAACACACTGTCTAACTTGATTTTTGTCTGTGGTTCAGACTGTGTCTGTGTCTGTGGTTCCTCTCATACTGCAAGGGACTGTGTCTGTGGTTCCTCTCATACTGCAGGGGACTGTGTCTGTGTCTGTGGTTGCTCTCATACTGCAGGGGACTGTGTCTGTGTCTGTGTCTGTGGTTCCTCTCATACTGCAGGGGACTGTGTCTGTGTCTGTGGTTCCTCTCATACTGTAGGGGACTGGATCTGTGTCTGTGGTTCCTCTCATACTGCAGGGGACTGTGTCTGTGTCTGTGGTTCCTCTCATACTGCAGGGGACTGTGTCTGTGTCTGTGGTTCCTCTCATACTGTAGGGGACTGGATCTGTGTCTGTGGTTCCTCTCATACTGCAGGGGACTGTGTCTGTGGTTCCTCTCATACTGCAGGGGACTGTGTCTGTGGTTCCTCTCATACTGCAGGGGAATGTGTCTGTGGTTCCTCTCATACTGCAGGGGACTGTGTCTGTTGTTCCTCTCATACTGCAGGGACTGTGTCTGTGGTTCCTCTCATACTGCAGGGGAGTGTGTCTGTGTCTGTGGTTCCTATCATACTGCAAGGGACTGTGTCTGTGGTTCCTCTCATACTGCAGGGGACTGTGTCTGTGTCTGTGGTTGCTCTCATACTGCGGGGGACTGTGTCTGTGTCTGTGGTTCCTCACATACTGCAGGGGACTGTGTCTGTGGTTCCTGTCATACTGCAGGGGACTGTGTCTGTGGTTGCTCTCATACTGCAGGGGACTGTGTCTGTGGTTCCTCTCATACTGCAGGGGACTGGATATTTTGTCTGTGTCCAAAACGGCCTCCTATTCCCTATGTAGTGCAATTCTATTTTTTCTATTGTGTTATTGACTGTACGTTTGTTTATTCCATGTGTAACTCTGTGTTGTTTGTGTCGAACTGCTTTGCTTTATCTTGGCCAGGTCACAGTTGTTAATGAGACCTTGTTCTCAACTGGCCTAACTGGTTAAATAAAGGTGTTCTCAACTGGCCTACCTGGTTAAATAAAGGTGTTCTCAACTGGTCTACCTGGTTAAATAAAGGTGTTCTCAACTGGCCTACCTGGTTAAATAAAGGTGTTCTCAACTGGCCTACCTGGTTAAATAAAGGTGTTCTCAACTGGCCTACCTGGTTAAATAAAGGTGTTCTCAACTGGTCTACCTGGTTAAATAAAGGTGTTCTCATAATAACACACTACAGTCTCATAATAACACACCACAGTCTCATAATAACACCGCAGTCTCATAATAACACACCGCAGTCTCATAATAACACACTACAGCCTCATAATAACACACCACAGTCTCATAATAACACACCACAGTCTCATAATAACACACTACAGTCTCATAATAACACACCACAGTCTCATAATAACACACTACAGTCTCATAATAACACACCACAGTCTCATAATAACACCACAGTCTCATAATAACACACTGCAGTCTCATAATAACACACTACAGCCTCATAATAACACACCACAGTCTCATAATAACACACCACAGTCTCATAATAACACACTACAGTCTCATAATAACACACTACAGTCTCATAATAACACACCACAGTCTCATAATAACACACTACAGTCTCATAATAACACACCACAGTCTCATAATAACACTACAGTCTCATAATAACACACCACAGTCTCATAATAACACACTACAGCCTCATAATAACACACCACAGTCTCATAATAACACACCACAGTCTCATAATAACACACTACAGTCTCATAATAACACACTACAGTCTCATAATAACACACTACAGTCTCATAATAACACTACAGTCTCATAATAACACACCACAGTCTCATAATAACACACCACAGTCTCATAATGACACACCACAGTCTCATAATAACACACCACAGTCTCATAATAACACTACAGTCTCATAATAACACACCACAGTCTCATAATAACACACCACAGTCTCATAATAACACACCACAGTCTCATAATAACACACCGCAGTCTCATAATAACACACCGCAGTCTCATAATGACACACCGCAGTCTCATAATAACACACCACAGTCTCATAATAACACACTACAGTCTCATAATAACACTACAGTCTCATAATAACACACCACAGTCTCATAATAACACACCACAGTCTCATAATGACACACCGCAGTCTCATAATAACACACCACAGTCTCATAATAACACACTACAGTCTCATAATAACACACCACAGTCTCATAATAACACACCACAGTCTCATAATAACACCAAAGTCTCATAATAACACACTACAGTCTCATAATAACACACTACAGTCTCATAATAACACACCACAGTCTCATAATAACACACTACAGTCTCATAATAACACACCACAGTCTCATAATAACACACTACAGTCTCATAATAACACACTACAGCCTCATAATAACACACTACAGCCTCATAATAACACACCACAGTCTCATAATAACACACCACAGTCTCATAATAACACACTACAGTCTCATAATAACACACCACAGTCTCATAATAACAATTATTATAAATAATTTCAAATTCCTTATGTTAAGCAAATGGCCACATTTTCTAGTTTTTTATTTATTTACTGATAGCCGGTGTTACGCTCCAACTCAGACATCATTCACAAACTAAGCATGTGTTAAGTGAGTCCACCAGATCAGAGGCAGTAGGGATGACCAGGATGTTCTCTTGATAAGTGTGTGAATTAGACAATTTTCCTGTCCTGCTAAGGATTCAAAATGTAACAGGTACATCTGGTTGTCAGGGAAAATGTAAGGAGTAAAAAGCACATCATTTTCTTCAGGAATGTAGTGAAGGTAAAGTAAAAGTAGTCAAAAATATAAATCGTAAAGTACAGATACCCAAAAAAACTACTTAAGTAGTACTTTAAAGTATTTTTACTTAATTAAGTACATTACATCACTGCCTGTATGTCTGTGTGTGTTTGTGTTAGTTTGTGAGCAAGCCTGCATGTCTGTGTGTGTGTGTGTTAGTTTGTGAGCAAGCCTGCATGTCTGTGTGTGTGTGTGTTAGTTTGTGAGCAAGCCTGCATGCCTGTGTGTGTTTGTGTTAGTTTGTGAGCAAGCCTGCATGTCTGTGTGTGTGTGTGTTAGTTTGTGAGCAAGCCTGCATGCCTGTGTGTGTGTGTTAGTTTGTGAGCAAGCCTGCATGTCTGTGTGTGTGTGTGTTAGTTTGTGAGCAAGCCTGCATGTCTGTGTGTGTGTGTGTTAGTTTGTGAGCAAGCCTGCATGTCTGTGTGTGTGTGTGTTAGTTTGTGAGCAAGCCTGCATGTCTGTGTGTGTGTGTGTGTTAGTTTGTGAGCAAGCCTGCATGTCTGTGTGTGTGTGTGTTAGTTTGTGAGCAAGCCTGCATGTCTGTGTGTGTGTGTGTGTTAGTTTGTGAGCAAGCCTGCATGCCTAGGTGTGTGTGTGTTAGTTTGTGAGCAAGCCTGCATGCCTAGGTGTGTGTGTGTGTTAGTTTGTGAGCAAGCCTGCACGCCTAGGTGTGTGTGTGTTAGTTTGTGAGCAAGCCTGCATGCCTAGGTGTGTGTGTTTTACTACAGAGGTTTCTCATTTCCAGATGTCCTGTATCTTACTCTAACATAAAGCTGATAGCAGGCCTGTATCACGTTTCAGGGAATACCCAGATGCAGACAGTGTTGAAGCAACAAAAGTTTATTACTAAAACAGGGTTCAGGCAAAACGACAGGTCAAAGGCAGGCAGAGGTCAGTAATCCAGACCAGAGTCCAAAAGGTACAGAACGGCAGGCAGTCTCACGATCAGGGCAGGCAGAGGTCAATAATCCAGACCAGAGTCCAAAAGGTACAGAACGGCAGGCAGGCTCAGGGTCAGGGCAGGCAGTCTCAGTAATCCAGATCGGAGTCCATAAGGTACAGAACGACAGGCAGTCTCAGTAATCCAGACCAGAGTCCAAAAGGTACAGAACGGCAGGCAGGCTCAGGGTCAGGGCAGGCAGTCTCAGTAATCCAGACCAGAGTCCAAAATGTACAGAACGGCAGGCAGTCTCAGGGTCAGGGCAGGCAGTCTCAGTAATCCAGGGTGGTGTGACAAGGTACAGAACAGCAGGCTCAGGGTCAGGGCAGGCAGAATGTCAAAACCAGGAAAACTAGAAAACAGGGCCTAGAAACAGACAGGAGCAAGGGGGGAACCGCTGGTAGGCTTGATGAACAAAACTAACTGGCAACAGACAAACAGAGAACACAGGTATAAATACACTGGGGATAATGGGGAAGATGGGAGACACCTGGAGGGGGGTGGAGACAATCACAAAGACAGGTGAAACAGATCAGGGTGTGACACCTGGAGGGGGGTGGAGACAATCACAAAGACAGGTGAAACAGATCAGGTTTCCAGATGTCTTGTAAAACAAAGCGTGAATTAAAAGTACGAATCTCGGAGCATTGTAGCACCATTAGGTGCAAAAACTCGACGTACCCAGTTGCGGCCCACTTTTTGGAATTGAACCACTCGATTTCGTCCCTACGTTATATCAGCATCGAACACATCACCCTCCCTAGGAGAGGGGGGACCTCGACAATCTTTGGTAAAATGAGAGGCTGTCTGGATCTTTAATTAAAGACTCTTGCTCCCTTCAGTCTCAACGTAGACTTTGATCTGACTTTGATCTGAAGCCATTCTTGTGATTGTTATGATTTTGCTATAGTAAATGTTTGTAGGCTTATGTAGCTAAATTATATCTAAGATCGTACGCTATCCATTCATGTTCATGGTATGTTGTTTTTATATCTGAGAATTAACCAATGATATCAGGCCACACCCGGACATGATTACAGACACCTGTGTGTATCCTTTGACACGATATAAACTAGTGACCCTGCAGTGTTTGTTATTATACCCAGATGAAGACAGCTTGTCTGTCCAAATGTTGGTTTTTAGGTTATTCAATTATTGCATCTGAGATCCTAGAGTGTTCGACTGTCCTTTAATTTTTCAACTGTATCTTCCTCTAACATAAGGCTGATAGCAAGCTTGAACTGTGTCCCAAATGGCACCCTATTCACTATTCCCTATGCCCTATGTTGGGCTCTGGTCACACAGCACTGGGCCGGCACTTAACACATGTTTCCCGTTCACACCCCAACCAGTCCCTGTAGAGGAGGGCTGGTGGAGAGGAGGAGGAGGAAGAGGAGAGAAGACGGGGAGGATGAGAGGGAGAGAGGAGAGGGGGAGGAGAATAAGAGGAGAGGGGGAGGAGGAGGGGGGGATTAAGAGAGAAGGAGGAGAGAAAAGGGGGGGAAGGAGAGGAGAAGGGGGGGTGAGGGGAGGAGGAGAGAAGAGGAAGAGGAGAGAAGAGGAGGAGGTGAAGGAGGAGAGGAGAAGGGGAAGAGGTGAAGGAGAAGAGGAGAGATGCTTATTCCCAAAAGCCTTGTGCGTGTGTGTGCGTGCGTGCAAGCATGTGTGTGTGTTTGTGTGTCCGGTGTGTGTGTGTGTTGAGTGGAAGTGATACCGATGGTCACTCTGTTTACCGCCTGTCTGTAAGAGTAGGGGTGTGTGTGTGTGTGTGTACGTGTGTGTGTGTGTGTGTGTGTGTGTGTGTGTGTGTGTGTGTGTGTGTGTGTGTGTGTATGTCAGTTGTGTTATTGGGTGGAAACACCATGTTCTCATGCATGGAAGATAGTGATGGGAAGAAATATATAGCATCTCTGAGGGACTTAAAGATCTCTGAGGAACTTAAAGATCTCTGAGGGACTTAAAGATCTCTGAGGCTGAAATTGATATTGACAGACACTTTTGGCATGACCTTACCAGAATCCAATTGTACATTCTTAACCATTAAAACAAGTTTACAATTCTGCTAAAAAGTTATTGTTTTCATATGATCCTGAAATAAATGGAGGGGGACTGAATCAAGTCTATAATAATAAACTCCCATTAACTAATTTAAATGCCAGAAGGTTCAAGTTGTAATCGGGAAATTAGGAGGAGACTGAGTCAAGCATATTGCTTTCATTAACTCGTCTATTTATGTCTAAGGTTACAGTTAAAAATGGTGAATTGGTAAATGACTTGGATGAGAAGTGTTGAATTTCAAGAGAAGCAACAGTGACCTACCAGTTAAAGGAAGCAGTCTAACGTGGTAATAATATAGTGTTGGGATCACATCTTCACTCCAGGAAGGACATTTGTCATTCCTCTACGGTGACTGGAGGGCTTAGCCTAAGTTATTAACGAGAGTTGTGTGTGTGTGTGTGTGTGTGTGTGTGTGTGTGTGTGTGTGTGTGTGTGTGTGTGTGTGTGTGTGTGTGTGTGTGTGTGTGTGTGTGTGCGTATGTACGTGTGTGTCCAATGTGCCCGTCCCAGTAAAATTATTGTGGTGTCCATTCAGGTCTTGCTGAATCCTTTTGTTTTTTAACAGGAAAAGAGAAAAACGCTTTTTTCCCCCTCTCTCTCTCTCTCCTCTATTTCACCCATGCACATCCTCCTCGCGTGGTTCTGGTGACAGAGTCACGGTTTCCCGGTTCCACAGCAAGCGCACCTGAGTTTGTCCCATTCAACTCACAGACTTTTTTTTACTTTCCTCCTTTCTCCCTGCACTCATCAACACCTCAAACACGCGACGTTTTGTAGTAAAATAATCATCGGTTAAACCTTCGCAGAACTGGAGAACTGGAAATGAAGAGAGATTTGGCGTGTTTCTGTCGGATTTGGGTTGGGATCGTTGCTGCTTCAGGTAAGTGGAGAAAGACGTTTTGTTTGATTATCAGACCGTTTTTGAATAGCTGCACGCAGCAGCTAACAGCGGCAACAAGTTGGGGGAGGGAGGTGTGGGGATTCGGATAGCATCTTTATCGTGTGTTGATCAGAGTTTTGTAACAGATGTTGAATAGAATAATAATAACCAATTATTTTTTTAACAATAGTTAAATAGTTTTTCCTGTTAGTTTTAATTAGCAAAAAGTTACTCAACCGGACGACTTGATTGTCATATTAATTGACATTACAGTCTGATATGACAGAAGTTTGATAAGTCAAAAATCATCCTAAAATACAGATTGAGTTATAAAGTAGATGTGATCCTTTCCTAAATGCGCAGAGAAAATTCCTTTTGAAATATAGCTCTAACTCTAAAACTACGGGTCCATCTGAATATGACGCTGTCATACTTCATCTATCGACCTAACTCAGGGTTTTTTCTTATTCATTGTTTTTTTTATTTAAACAATCGCTTTTAAAAGTACGATTGCTTACTTGTGAATGAATGGGAAAACAGCTTTGGCTCCGGACCACGATGTGATGGTCTGTGGAGAAAGATACATTCATTAGATACAGGATGGTTTAGTGTCATTATAAAACGCACCGTCACTAGGGGGAGTCTTGGGGTGCGTCCAAATGAAACCCTATTACCTATCATAGTGCACTGCTTCTGGCCAGAACTCTATGGGCCCTGGTCAAATGGCCAAAAGTAGTGTACTATGTAGGGAATAGGGTTTAGTTTGGGAGGCAACCCTAGAGTACCAACATACCAGCCACAGGATAAATAGGGGGTTAGGGTCTGAGGAACCCGCAGCCTGGTTAGGGTCTGAGGAACCCTCAGCCTGGTTAGGGTCTGAGGAACCCTCAGCCTGGTTAGGGACTGAGGAACCCTCAGCCTGGTTAGGGTCTGAGGAACCCTCAGCCTGGTTAGGGTCTGAGGAACCCTCAGCCTGGTTAGGGTCTGAGTAACCCTCAGCCTGGTTAGGGTCTGAGTAACCCTCAGCCTGGTTAGGGTCTGAGGAACAGTCAGCCTGGTTAGGGTCTGAGTAACCCTCAGCCTGGTTAGGGACTGAGGAACCCTCAGCCTGGTTAGGGACTGAGGAACCCTCAGCCTGGTTAGGGTCTGAGGAACCCTCAGCCTGGTTAGGGACTGAGGAACCCTCAGGCTGGTTAGGGACTGAGGAACCCTCAGGCTGGTTAGGGTCTGAGGAACCCTCAGCCGGGTTAGGGACTGAGGAACCCTCAGCCTGGTTAGGGTCTGAGGAACCCTCAGCCTGGTTAGGGACTGAGGAACCCTCAGCCTGGTTAGGGACTGAGGAACCCTCAGCCTGGTTAGGGACTGAGGAACCCTCAGCCTGGTTAGGGACTGAGGAACCCTCAGCCTGGTTAGGGACTGAGGAACCCTCAGCCGGGTTAGGGACTGAGGAACCCTCAGGCTGGTTAGGGACTGAGGAACCCTCAGCCTGGTTAGGGACTGAGGAACCCTCAGCCTGGTTAGGGACTGAGGAACCCTCAGCCTGGTTAGGGACTGAGGAACCCTCAGCCTGGTTAGGGTCTGAGGAACAGTCAGCCTGGTTAGGGTCTGAGGAACCCTCAGCCTGGTTAGGGACTGAGGAACCCTCAGCCTGGTTAGGGACTGAGGAACCCTCAGCCGGGTTAGGGACTGAGGAACCCTCAGCCTGGTTAGGGTCTGAGGAACCCTCAGCCTGGTTAGGGTCTGAGGAACCCTCAGCCTGGTTAGGGACTGAGGAACCCTCAGGCTGGTTAGGGTCTGAGTAACCCTCAGCCTGGTTAGGGTCTGAGTAACCCTCAGCCTGGTTAGGGACTGAGGAACCCTCAGCCTGGTTAGGGTCTGAAGAACCCTCCGCCTGGTTAGGGACTGAGGAACCCTCAGCCTGGTTAGGGACTGAGGAACCCTCAGCCTGGTTAGGGTCTGAGTAACCCTCAGCCTGGTTAGGGACTGAGTAACCCTCAGCCTGGTTAGGGACTGAGGAACCCTCAGCCTGGTTAGGGACTGAGGAACCCTCAGCCTGGTTAGGGACTGAGGAACCCTCCGCCTGGTTAGGGACTGAGGAACCCTCAGCCTGGTTAGGGACTGAGGAACCCTCAGCCTGGTTAGGGACTGAGGAACCCTCAGCCTGGTTAGGGACTGAGGAACCCTCAGCCTGGTTAGGGACTGAGTAACCCTCAGCCTGGTTCGGGTCTGAGGAACCCTCAGCCTGGTTAGGGACTGAGTAACCCTCAGCCTGGTTCGGGTCTGAGGAACCCTCAGCCTGGTTAGGGACTGAGGAACCCTCAGCCTGGTTACCAGTAGTAGGTTTCATTAAATGAACCGACTGTTTTACATATAAAATATATATACCCGTATTTATATGTTTTTACATTGTAAATGTGTCTGTAAGTATGTCTCTGTTAACCTGTGTTAAATGCAGTATTGATTGGTGTTGAACAGCGGATCATTTGGGCTCCCGAGTGGCCCAGCGGTCTAAAGCACTGCATCTCAGTGCTAGAGGCGTCACTACAGACCCCCTGGTTTGAATCCAGGCTGTATCACAACCGGCTGTGATTGGGAGTTCCCATAGGGTGGCGCGCAATTGGCCCAGCATCGTCCGGGTTTGGCCGGTGTAGTCCGTTATTGTTAATTAAGAATTTGTTCTTAACTGACTTGCCTAGTTAAATAAATATGACATTTTTTTTTTTAAGTAAATAAGGCCAGAGAGAATACCAGGTGTCTGCTGGTGAACATACAGGTTGGAGTCATGAGCTTTATTCTTGTTCGTCATTGATTGATGTTGAATATGGTTTCTGTGTGTTTATGTTAGCCAGCAGGTTCAGCTCATGTTATATGGAGATGTGTCTGTAGCTCAACAAGCAGTGTGAAAGTTAGTCATTATTGATTGGTGTTGAACAGCTGTTCATGAAGACCAGAGAGGATAGCTCAACATCCTTGTTTAATTTCATTATTCTATCACTCGTCTCCTAATATGGCTCTAGTTGATCGAGTTGGAGGTTCCGTGTGTGTCAAATCAAATCAAATCAAATCAAATTTTATTTGTCACATACACATGGTTAGCAGATGGTAATGCGAGTGTAGCGAAATGCTTGTGCTTCTAGTTCCGACAATGCAGTAATAACAAGTAATCTAACTAACAATTCCAAAACTACTGTCTTGTACACAGTGTAAGGGGATAAAGAATATGTACATAAGGATATATGAATGAGTGATGGTACAGAGCAGCATAGGCAAGATACAGTAGATGGTATCGAGTACAGTATGTACAAATGAGATGAGTGGCATAGTATAAAGTGGCTAGTGATACATGTATTACATAAGGATACCGTCGATGATATAGAGTACAGTATATACGTATGCATATGAGATGAATAATGTAGGGTAAGTAACATTTATATAAGGTAGCATTGTTTAAAGTGGCTAGTGATATATTTACATCATTTCCCATCAATTCCCATTATTAAAGTGGCTGGAGTTGAGTCAGTGTCAGTGTGTTGGCAGCAGCCACTCAGTGTTAGTGGTGGCTGTTTAACAGTCTGATGGCCTTGAGATAGAAGCTGTTTTTCAGTCTCTCGGTCCCAGCTTTGATGCACCTGTACTGACCTCGCCTTCTGGATGATAGCGGGGTGAACAGGCAGTGGCTCGGGTGGTTGATGTCCTTGATGATCTTTATAGCCTTCCTGTGACATCGGGTGGTGTAGGTGTCCTGGAGGGCAGGTAGTTTGCCCCCGGTGATGCGTTGTGCAGACCTCACTACCCTCTGGAGAGCCTTACGGTTGAGGGCGGTGCAGTTGCCATACCAGGCGGTGATACAGCCCGCCAGGATGCTCTCGATTGTGCATCTGTAGAAGTTTGTGAGTGCTTTTGGTGACAAGCCGAATTTCTTCAGCCTCCTGAGGTTGAAGAGGCGCTGCTGCGCCTTCTTCCCGATGCTGTCTGTGTGAGTGGACCAATTCAGTTTGTCTGTGATGTGTATGCCGAGGAACTTAAAACTTGCTACCCGCTCCACTACTGTTCCATCGATGTGGATAGGGGGGTGTTCCCTCTGCTGTTTCCTGAAGTCCACAATCATCTCCTTAGTTTTGTTGACGTTGAGTGTGAGGTTATTTTCCTGACACCACACTCCGAGGGCCCTCACCTCCTCCCTGTAGGCCGTCTCGTCGTTGTTGGTAATCAAGCCTACCACTGTTGTGTCGTCCGCAAACTTGATGATTGAGTTGGAGGCGTGCGTGGCCACGCAGTCGTGGGTGAACAGGGAGTACAGGAGAGGGCTCAGAACGCACCCTTGTGGGGCCCCAGTGTTGAGGATCAGCGGGGAGGAGATGTTGTTGCCTACCCTCACCACCTGGGGGCGGCCCGTCAGGAAGTCCAGTACCCAGTTGCACAGGGCGGGGTCGAGACCCAGGGTCTCGAGCTTGATGACGAGCTTGGAGGGTATTATGGTGTTGAATGCCGAGCTGTAGTCGATGAACAGCATTCTCACATAGGTATTCCTCTTGTCCAGATGGGTTAGGGCAGTGTGCAGTGTGGTTGAGATTGCATCGTCTGTGGACCTATTTGGGCGGTAAGCAAATTGGAGTGGGTCTAGGGTGTCAGGTAGGGTGGAGGTGATATGGTCCTTGACTAGTCTCTCAAAGCACTTCATGATGACGGATGTGAGTGCTACGGGGCGGTAGTCGTTTAGCTCAGTTACCTTAGCTTTCTTGGGAACAGGAACAATGGTGGCCCTCTTGAAGCATGTGGGAACAGCAGACTGGTATAGGGATTGATTGAATATGTCCGTAAACACACCGGCCAGCTGGTCTGCGCATGCTCTGAGGGCGCGGCTGGGGATGCCGTCTGGGCCTGCAGCCTTGCGAGGGTTAACACGTTTAAATGTCTTACTCACCTCGGCTGCAGTGAAGGAGAGACCGCATGTTTTCGTTGCAGGCCGTGTCAGTGGCACTGTATTGTCCTCAAAGCGGGCAAAAAAGTTATTTAGTCTGCCTGGGAGCAAGACATCCTGGTCCGTGACTGGGCTGGATTTCTTCCTGTAGTCCGTGTTAGTCCCTAGCTGGGTGATTCTCATGAAATCCATTTTAAAATGTCTTGCTCCTACCTAGCTCCGACCTTGCTCAGACCTAGCCCCGGCCTAGCCCCGGCCTAGCCCAGATCTAGCCCCAACCTAGCCCAGACCTAGCCCAGGCCTAGCCCCGACCTAGCCCCGGCCTAGCCCAGACCTAGCCCCGGCCTAGCCCAGACCTAGCCCCGGCCTAGCCCCGACCTAGCCTCGACCTAGCTCCGACCTAGCCCAGACCTAGCCCAGACCTAGCCCCGGCCTAGCCCAGATCTAGCCCCAACCTAGCCCAGACCTAGCCCCGACCTAGCCCCAACCTAGCCCAGGACTAGCCCCGACCTAGCCCAGACCTAGCCCAGGACCTAGCCCAGACCTAGCCCAGACCTAGCTCCGACCTAGCCCCGACCTAGCCCAGACCTAGCCCTGACCTAGCCCTGACAAAGCCCCGACCTAGCCCTGACAAAGCCCCGACCTAGCCCTGACAAAGCCCCGACCTAGCTCCGACCTAGCCCCGACCTAGCCCAGACCTAGCCCTGACCTAGCCCTGACAAAGCCCTGACCTAGCCCTGACAAAGCCCCGACCTAGCCCCGACCAAGCCCAGACCTAGCCCCGACCTAGCCCCGACATAGTCCTGACCTAGCCCCGACATAGCCCTGACATAGCCCTGACCTAGCCCTGACCTAGCCCAGAACTAGCCCCGACCTTGCCCCGACCTAGCCCCGACCTAGCCCAGGACCTAGCCCAGGACTAGCCCCGACCTAGCCCAGACCTAGCCCCGACCTAGCCCTGACAAAGCCCCGACCTAGCCCAGACCTAGCCCCGACCTAGCCTTGACATAGCCCTGACCTAGCCCCGACATAGCCCTGACCTAGCCCTGACCTAGCCCAGAACTAGCCCCGACCTAGCCCCAACCTAGCCCCGACCTAGCCCCGACCTAGCCCAGGCCTAGCTCTGACCAGAAGAGAACAGAAAGGAACGAAATCCCCATCAGTCCACTGAGGACAGTCTCAGCCCAGCTCTCCTCACAACCAGGGTGGAGAGGAGATGTACTAATCCCCATCAGTCCCAGCTAGTAGAGGACCTATTAATCCCATCAGTCCCAGCTAGTAGAGGACCTATTAATCCCATCAATCCCAGCTAGTAGAGGACCTATTAATCCCATCAATCCCAGCTAGTAGAAGAGATGTATTAATCCCATCAGTCCCAGCTAGTAGAGAACCTATTAATCCCATCAGTCCCAGCTAGTAGAGGAGATGTATTAATCCCATCAGTCCCAGCTAGTAGAGGACCTATTAATCCCATCAGTCCCAGCTAGTAGAGGACCTATTAATCCCATCAGTCCCAGCTAGTAGAAGAGATGTATTAATCCCATCAGTCCCAGCTAGTAGAGGACCTATTAATCCCATCAGTCCCAGCTAGTAGAGGACCTATTAATCCCATCAGTCCCAGCTAGTAGAAGAGATGTATTAATCCCATCAGTCCCAGCTAGTAGAGAACCTATTAATCCCATCAGTCCCAGCTAGTAGAGAACCTATTAATCTCATCAGTCCCAGCTAGTAGAGAACCTATTAATCCCATCAGTCCCAGCTAGTAGAGGACCTATTAATCCCATCAGTCCCAGCTAGTAGAAGAGATGTATTAATCCCATCAGTCCCAGCTAGTAGAGGACCTATTAATCCCATCAATCCCAGCTAGTAGAGGACCTATTCATCCCATCAGTCCCAGCTAGTAGAGGACCTATTAATCCCATCAGTCCCAGCTAGTAGAAGAGATGTATTAATCCCATCAGTCCCAGCTAGTAGAGGACCTATTAATCCCATCAATCCCAGCTAGTAGAGGAGATGTATTAATCCCATCAGTCCCAGCTAGTAGAGAACCTATTAATCCCACCAGTCCCAGCTAGTAGAGAACCTATTAATCTCATCAGTCCCAGCTAGTAGAAGAGATGTATTAATCCCATCAGTCCCAGCTAGTAGAAGAGATGTATTAATCCCATCAGTCCCAGCTAGTAGAGAACCTATTAATCCCATCAGTCCCAGCTAGTAGAGAACCTATTAATCTCATCAGTCCCAGCTAGTAGAGAACCTATTAATCCCATCAGTCCCAGCTAGTAGAGGAGATGTATTAATCCCAACAGTCCCAGCTAGTAGAGAACCTATTAATCCCATCAGTCCCAGCTAGTAGAGAACCTATTAATCTCATCAGTCCCAGCTAGTAGAAGAGATGTATTAATCCCATCAGTCCCAGCTAGTAGAAGAGATGTATTAATCCCATCAGTCCCAGCTAGTAGAGAACCTATTAATCCCATCAGTCCCAGCTAGTAGAGAACCTATTAATCTCATCAGTCCCAGCTAGTAGAGAACCTATTAATCCCATCAGTCCCAGCTAGTAGAGGACCTATTAATCCCATCAGTCCCAGCTAGTAGAAGAGATGTATTAATCCCATCAGTCCCAGCTAGTAGAGGACCTATTAATCCCATCAATCCCAGCTAGTAGAGGACCTATTCATCCCATCAGTCCCAGCTAGTAGAGGACCTATTAATCCCATCAGTCCCAGCTAGTAGAAGAGATGTATTAATCCCATCAGTCCCAGCTAGTAGAGGACCTATTAATCCCATCAATCCCAGCTAGTAGAGGAGATGTATTAATCCCATCAGTCCCAGCTAGTAGAGAACCTATTAATCCCATCAGTCCCAGCTAGTAGAGAACCTATTAATCTCATCAGTCCCAGCTAGTAGAAGAGATGTATTAATCCCATCAGTCCCAGCTAGTAGAGGACCTATTAATCCCATCAATCCCAGCTAGTAGAGGACCTATTAATCCCATCAGTTCCAGCTAGTAGAGGACCTATTAATCCCATCAGTCCCAGCTAGTAGAAGAGATGTATTAATCCCATCAGTCCCAGCTAGTAGAGGACCTATTAATCCCATCAGTCCCAGCTGGTAGAGGAGATGTATTAATCCCCATCAGTCCCAGCTAGTAGAGGACCTATTAATCCCATCAATCCAAGCTAGTATAAGAGATGTATTAATCCCATCAGTCCCAGCTAGTAGAGGACCTATTAATCCCATCAATCCCAGCTAGTAGAGGACCTATTAATCCCATCAGTCCCAGCTAGTAGAGGACCTATTAATCCCATCAGTCCCAGCTAGTAGAGGAGATGTATTAATCCCCATCAGTCCCAGCTAGTAGAGAACCTATTAATCCCATCAGTCCCAGCTAGTAGAGGACCTATTAATCCCATCAATCCCAGCTAGTAGAGGAGATGTATTAATCCCATCAGTCCCAGCTAGTAGAGGACATATTAATCCCATCAGTCCCAGCTAGTAGAGAACCTATTAATCCCATCAGTCCCAGCTAGTAGAGGAGATGTATTAATCCCATCAGTCCCAGCTAGTAGAGAACCTATTAATCCCATCAG